>NC_043000.1:18191522-18209022 GCF_006345805.1 Octopus sinensis | reverse complement strand
ATTTATTCCCAAATATATATATATATATATATATATGCCCTCTTTATAATTATACCATATGTTACATATTTATTATATCATACCTTGATACTGTGTGGACTAAAATCCCCGTCGACAGGCCACTGGTATTTATAGAGTGTTAAATACTTTCAGTGTGCAAATTAGGGATTCCTTTATAGAGTAACTGCTGCATTTGTTGAGTATATTAACAGTTTGGCTGCTTGTTTCTCTTGGTTGTTAGAATGATGTAGACCCCTCTGATGAGAAACCAATAGCTGTGGAGAAACAGCTAAAATTTGCCCTGTTTATGATATATAATTATATCATGTGTTATGTATATATAGACGCAGGAGTGGCATGCTTACCAGCCACATGGTTCCGGGTTTAGTCTTCTACTATATCCTTGTGGTGATAAGTCTTGTGATTGGATTTGGTACACAGAAACTGAAAGAAGCCCGTCGTATATATATATGTATTTCTTTACTACCCACAAGGGGCTAAACACAGAGGGGACAAACAAGGACAGACAAAGGGATTAAGTCGATTACATCGACCCCAGTGTGTAACTGGTACTTAATTTATCGACCCCGAAAGGATGAAAGGCAAAGTCGACCTCAGCGGAATTTGAACTCGGAACGTAACGACAGATGAAATACGGCTACGAATTTCGCCCGGTGTGCTAACGTTTCTACCAGCTCGCCACCTTAAATTCACACATACGCCGTCGTGTATATATGTATGTATTTGTGTGTGTGTTTGTCCCTCCACCATCACTTGACAACTATTGTTGTTTGTTTATGTCCTGGTTTGGTGCGATAGAATAAGTACTAAGCTTACACAGAATAAGTCCTGGGGTCAATTTCTTCAACTAAAGTCTCTCTCTCTCTCATATCTGTGTGTGATGCAGGTATGATTGTGTGGTTAAGAAGTTTGCTTTGCAACCAGAAGGTTTTGAGATTCAGTCCCTGTGTGTGCGTGTTTGTATAGAGAGAGAGAGAAAGTCAATTCAAATAAACGAATAATAAAATTAAGTGACAACAAGAGGACATGCACAAGGAACGTGTTAGCTTGACACTCAGTAAAAAGAGAGAGTTTTTGACATTTCAAACATAGTTCTTCATCAGAAAGGAGAAGGGAAAAGTCCAAAGAAGGAAAGGAAAGTACAGCTAAAGAACTGTCTACACTGTTCTGCTGTGTGGCACCTTGGGCAAGTATCTTCTACTATAGCTTCGGGTCAAACAAAGCCTTGTGAGTGGATTTGGCAGATGGAAACTGAAAGAAGCCCATCGTATATATATGTGTGTGTGTGTTTGTGTGTCTGTGCTTGTCCCCCCTTCATCGCTTGACATCCAATATTAGTGTGTTTACAACCCTGTAACTTAGCGGGGCAGCAACAGAGACTGATGGAATAAGTACTAGGCTTACAAAGAATGATTCTTGAGGTCAATTTGTTTAACTAAAGGCAGTGCTCCAGTATGGCTGCAGTCAAATGACTGAAACAAGTAAATGGCTAAATGACTTATGGATATATATATATATATATATACATATACATGAAGGCACATGGCTTAGTGGTTAGGGCATTCTACTCATGATCATAAGGTTGTGATTTCAATTCCCGATGGTGCATTGTGTCCTTGAGCAAGACACTTTATTTCATGTTGCTCCAGTCCACTCAGCTAGCAAAAAGGTGTAGTGCTTGTATTTGAAAGAGCCAGCCTTGTCACACTCTGTGTCACGCTGAATCTCCCTGAAACTATGTTAAGGGTACACGTGTCTGTGGAGTGCTCAGCCACTTGCATGTTAAGTTCAGGGGCAAGCTGTTCCGTTAATGATCGTATCAGCTGGGGCCCTCATCGTCATAACTGACAGTGCTCCTGTACGTATGTATCTGTCTCTCTCTCTCTCTTTCCCTCCCCCTCCTCTCTCTCTCTCTCTCTCTCTCTCTCTCTCTCTCTCTCTATATATATATATAATATATATATATATATATATATATATATATATACATACACATATATACAACTTACACCATGTACAAACGAGCCAATAAAGGAATCTCCAAGTGGTCATGTGATTGCTTGACCTGCTAGAAACAGTTGCCAAATCTTGCTCAAATCATACCCTAGCCTCATAAAAGAAGCAAGTGTTGGATAATGTAGTCATAGTTACTAATGGTGACGTCATAGAGTACCGGGGCTAACTAACAACAGTCGTTTGTGAATAATTCAAATGTTAATTAATTAAAATTTCAGAGTTGTCATCTTTGCCTTGACGAGATTTGTATAACATCTGATTCAATCTTATAATTAATTGATATTTTTTATTCACCATATGTTAGCACTCACTTGAATGCATGAATATATACACATGCAAGCACACACACACACATGCACAAAGCAAATATAAAATGTGGGTGTATGTGTGTAACCCAGTTTTCCTACATATTGCGTTTTATCTTCAAATTGCACCCCATACCCCGCAATCTCTCTCTTGCATCCACACTAAATATGTGTTTGTGCATAGTTTATATCTATCTATCTATCTATATATATATATATATATATATATATATATATATATAAGAGAGAGAGAGAATTTGTATAACATATATGCATAATATAAATGAGTGTGTGTGTTTGTGTGTATATATACATATATATATAAAATTAGTGTACTTTTAAACACAAAAGTGGTAACCCTTAACAGGCAGCCTTCTTGTGTGGTGAATTTGAAAGATTATAATATATAATGATGAGACACTTGTTATTCTGTCTCTAAATTATGTTAATGTTTTGGCATAGCCACTGATGAGAATTTCGCCTAGCAAATTATTTTATTTGCTAATTAGAATTCAAAACCTAGGTATGGCTGTGAAAAAAAAAAAAAAAAAAAACAACAAGGTAGAAGTTTTTATTTTTCATTCCCTTCGAAATTGCTCTTAAATGTGGTTTTGGTCATTTTGACTGCTCCTTCTAGCATGTAAGGCTGCCTGTTAAGGGTTGCCTCTTTTGTGTTTAAATGTATGCTAATTTTATATGGAGAATATGTTGTCCATTAACTTTTATACATGCTAGGCCACTGGTAGTGAAAATTTCTAAAATTTCATTACCCTATATTTTATATATATATAAAAAAACAAGTCAAAATAGAAAATGCTAAAATAATTTTATAGTGAACATTTCAGTACCGGTTTCGGTCATTTTGAGACCTTTTCAACTGTAACGATTAAATAATTAAATTTAGAAAAATTAGAGAAAAGTTTTTTTAAAGGAATATTTCTATAGTAGTGTTCAGATATAAGTGGCATTCTGCCTTTCTCTGACTCCCTTGTTTGCACTTGTGTGTTCTATATATATAGTGGAAAATCAAGGTAAACAGTTCGAATATTTAGTCCCTGTGTGCATTACACCATTTCAGTTCCAAGTGCATCTGGATGCCCAACTACAATGGGTCATCAGAGTAACATTTTATTGCAATCTGTTGTAAAGATTTAATATCTAAAGTCAGGCACATATTTTATACACTGACTCAGACATCACCAGTTTCTTGAACATTGGAAAGTCTGCTTTCAGATGGATGGTAAGTAAGAGGAGTGAGGGCGCGTGGCTTAGTGGTTAGGGCATTCGGCTCATGATCGTAAGGTTGTGAGTTCGATTCCCGGCGACGCGTTGTGTCCTTGAGCAAGACTTTATTTCACGTTGCTCCAGTCCACTCAGCTGGCAAAAATGAGTTGTACTTGTATTTCAAAGGGTCAGCCTTGTCACTCTCTGTGTCACGCTGATTATCCCCGAGAACTACGTTAAGGGTACACGTGTCTGTGGAATGCTCAGCCATTTGCACGTTAATTTCACGAGCAAGCTGTTCCGTTGATCGTATCAGCTAGGACCCTCGTCGTTGTAACCGGCGGAGTCTTTAGAAGTAAGTGGAATAGATATAAGTCCTGTTTGATGAGAGAGCAGTTTATGTCTAAGCAGATGTAGGAGTACCATGTTATATGGTTCAAGCACTGAATGAAGAAGCTCAAGCACCTTGAGAAACATTGTCTTGTAGTTTTTCTTTAACAGAAAGAACTTGACCAAAACCGAAGGTGATCAGAAGGAGTGACAGAGGCCCCTGCACAAATCCTGCAAAGATGCTCACAACATTGTATACTAAATTGCTGCTGTCTCCTCTGATGTTCCTGGTACAACAAGGGTCATCTCATGTCTCACTTCTTCCTGCAGACTTTAGGGTTAATGCCACCATCTGGACCAAGGGGACGTCCCAGGGAGGGTTTACTTGTTTCTACAGGACTCTGCTCCGTTCCACATAGCCTGCGCTATTTAACTGGTTGAGAACTTTTGCAATCATGTGACATGTGCCCCCTAACATGTGGCCACCTGACTCTCCTGATATGAAGCCTCTGAATTGCTACGACATGTAGAGTCACCAGAGGAAGGAATGTGACTCCCTATGATTCTAAAAACTTGTTAGGAGTTGCCATTGTGGGTCTGCTGGTATGTACGAGTAGGAGTTATATGATCATAGCATGCTATTGCTTCCATTGTCATAAGAGCTGTCATTAATTAGGCTGAGGGAAGTTTTGTTCAATTACTAGTTCTTCTGATGTGTGCATTGTTATTCTGGGTACAAATACTCTTTACTCTTTTACTTGTTTCAGTCATTTGACTGTAGCCATGCTGGAGCACTGCCTTTAGTTAAGCAAATTGGCCCCAGGACTTATTCTTTGTAAGCTTAGTACTTATTCTATCGGTCACTTTTGCCAAGCCGCTAAGTTACAGGGACGTAAACACACCAGCATCGGTTGTCAAGCAATATTGGGGGGGACAAACACAGACACACAAACATATACACACACATACATACACACACACACACACATATATATACACACACATATACGATGGGCTTTCAGTTTCTGTCTACCAAATCCACTCACAAGGCTTTGCTCGACCCAAGGCTATAGTAGAAGACACTTACCTTAAGTGCCATGCAGTGGAACTGAACCCGGAACCATGTGTTTGATAAACATGCTACTTATCACACAGCGACTCCTATGCCTGTGCATTGTTATTCTGGATCCAAATGTTTTCTTTTCCTGTTTGGAATTTTTGTTTTCCTTTGTGCTTTGTGTTGTTCTTGGTTGTTTAGTGCATCCTATATGCAGGGGTTGGACAAAATAATGGAAACACCATAAAATTTCAAACAAATTTATTTTTATATGGGGTAGGACCGCCTTTGGTAGTAACTGCAGCTTTTATTTCTACGAGGTATGGACTCGTATGAAGTTTCAATTGTTTCCAAAGGAATTTTTGTCAATTCTTCAGCTAAAACAGTCTCCATTTCTTGTAGTGATGAAGGTGGAGGATATTGACTCCTTACTTGTTTTTCTAAAATGCACCATAAATGTTTAATTATATTGAAATCTGGAGACTGTGGTAGCCAGATAAGATGTTCAACTTCACTAGAACGTTCCTCATGCCATTCAGTAACAACTTCAGCTGTGTGAATTGGTGCATTATCATCCTGAAAGATTGCTTTTCCTTTCAGAAACAGTTCCGCAACCATAGGATGAATTTCATCAAATAAAATGCTTAAATCATCATCATCATCATCGTTTAACGTCCGTTTTCCATGCTAGCATGGGTTGGACTAAAATAGTCTTGACCATTAATTCTGCTATGAAGGGAAACCATTGGGCTGGCGGATTTCCAAGATATAGCCCCCTCCCCCCACCGATCATCACAGATCCTCCTCCATGTTTAACAGTTGGAAGAAGGCAGTCTGGGTCAAATGCTTCTTTTGGCTATCTCCACATGCATATTCAGCCGGTGGTCGGAAATAAGGTAAAGGAAGACTTGTCCAAGAAAAGCACAAAATGAATGCATTCTTCCACTGCTCTAGGGACCCTGTAAGTTTTTACTCCACTCTAAATGCTTTGCAACATTTATTTTTGAAAGTAGAGGTTTTCTGATTGCAGCCCTCCTGTGAAATCCAGCGGACAGTTTTTGTGGAAACTGGGTTCTTGAAGTGGTCATTAAGTTCTTCAGTAATTTTGGGAGCTGTACTTTTGTGATATCTTTTAACAATTTACGTAAGAGTCCGATGGTCCCTATCTGAAAGTTTTGGCTTTCTTCCAGAGTTTTGTTTTGACGAGGAGGTTTTCCCTCTTTCTCAAAGGCTGTCATTACCTTCGAGACAGTACTTCTTGATACACCAAACATTTCAGCTGATTTCATTATGCTAGCGCTTACCATACGAGCACCAACTATTAGACCTATTTGAAAGTCCGATAGATCTGTCATTTGAATGAATTTTAATTACCTTTTTCTGATGACATCTGAAAAGAAACAGCAATTTTAGCAAAACATATTAAGCAACACTAATAATAAATCAAAAAACAATAAACAAGGTTTTGATGGTTTTATAGATATTTCAAAATTGTGATGTTATGATGCCAGATGTTTCCATTATTTTGTCCAACCCCTGTATGTATGTGTGTGTGTGTGTGTGTGTGTGTGTGTGTATATATATATATACACACACACACACATATGATAGGATGCTGAAATGTTCCTGGTTCTGGGTAAAAGAAGAATCAGTTAATTATGATTTTATTCAACATATTCTCCTCTTAGATTCACACACTTATTGCAGTGGTCCCTTCAGTTTTTCTAAGCCCTGTAAAAGAACTCATTAGGTTGGGCCTCCAACCAGGCCTTTCATGATACCCTTAAAGCCAGGAACTTTTCAGTCCCTTCTCATATGTGCACGTGTGTGTGTTTGACCTGTGCAGTGTAGTAACATCTGGCTGTAGTAAGTGCCTCTCTGTGGGATGTAGTAATGAAGTAGCTGCAACTATAACGGTATTGTCAATTGTGTGGTAGTTAAGACAGTAATATTTTGTTGCCAGATGGATTGGTGGTAATGGTGGTGACAGTGGAGGTACATGGCCTAGTGGTTAGAGCAGCGGACCCACAGTCGAGGGATCGCGGGTTCGAATCTCAGACCGGGCGATGTGTATGTTTATGAGTGAAACACCTCAGCTCCACACGGCTCCAGCAGAAGGTAATGGCAAACTTCTGCTGACTCTTTCACCACAACTTTCTCTCACTCTTTCCTCCTGCATCTTGCAGGTCACCTGCGACGGACCGGCGTCCCATCTAGGTGGAGAACCTATACGCCAAGGAAACGAGGAAACCAACCCTTATGAGCCAGGCATGGCTCGAGAAGGAACAAAAGAAAGAAAGAAGAATGACAGTGATGGTGGTGGCTGACACTGTCTTAGTTGTAGTATAGATCTCAGTGACAGGAGTAGAGCTAGTCGTCATAATATTACTAACTTAGTTGTGTTTACATGAGGTATTGTAATGTTTAAATTGGTACAGTTCTTCAGACTCTGGAGAAGTATATAGTCAATTTAAATGGCCTGAGGACTTGATTGGCTTTTATTTATTTCATGGGCCTGAAACAGTCAAAAAGTAAAGTTGAATCCGAAGTGCCAGTCTTCAGTGATATCAATGTGCTAATGCTAATCTATAATATTATCCTACTTGTCACAATATATATATGAGTGTTATGCTTCAAACAACCTTAACTATCAAATGAGTTGAGAGTGGGAGAGCAAGAGAGAAAGATGACATGTGAATATGTAAGATGTATTTTAAGGCTAAATGATAATTCCATTTACGTTTTGTAACAGATATTTTGGTTGGATTATATTGTCATTGGTGTTACATTACTTTCTATATTCTATAACTGTCGCAATATACTTTTCTAGGATTGGATTTTTTGGGATGGGGGCAGTTGATTAGTTCGACCCCAGTACACAACTGATACTTAATTTATTGACCCTGAAAAGACGAAAGACAAAGTTGATCTTGGCAGAATTTGAACTCATACATAAACACACACACACACACACAATTTTCTAGGAGAAAATTATAAATATATAAGTTTTTGCTTTTATAGTGACCACCCTGTAGTTTTAGTTATATAAGCTTCCTACAATTTTGCAATTTTAAAATAACTAGAATTTCCGCAGATGCTAAAGAACTACAACATTAATGATAATGGTTTCAAATTTTGGCACCAGGCCAACAGGTTTGGGAGAGACGTCAATTACATCAACCCCTGTGTTCAACTGGTATTTATTTTATCAGCCCCAAAAGGATAATAGGCAAAGTAAACCTTGGTGGAATTTGAACTCAGAATGTAAAGACAGATGAAATGCCACTAAGCATTTTGCCTGGCATCCAAACAATTCTACCAGGTCACCACCTTTGGTAACATTAATGATAATAATAATCCCTTCTACTATAGACACAAGGTTTAAAATTTGGGGAAAGGGCTAATTGATTATATCATTCCCAGTGTTCAACTGGTTATTTTATCAACCCAGAAAGGACAGAAGTTGACTTCAGCAGAATTTGAACTCGGAACAGAAAACCAGAAGAAATGCTGCTAAGTATTTCATCTGGCGTGCTAATGATTCTGCCAGCTCACTGCCTTTATCATCATCATCATCATCATCGTCATCATTTAGCGTCCGCTTTCCATGCTAGCATGGGTTGGACGGTTCAACTGGGGTCTGTGAAGCCAGAAGGCTGCACCAGGCCCAGTCTGATCTGGCAGTGTTTCTATGGCTGGATGCCCTTCCTAACGCCAACCACTCCATGAGTGTAGTAGGTGCTTTTTACGTGCCACCCGCACAGGTGCCAGACGGAGCTGGCAAATGGCCATGGACGGATGGTGCTTTTTACATGGCCAGGCGAGGCTGGTAACGGACACAAATGGATGGTGCTTTTACGTGCCACCAGCACGGAGGCCAGTCGGGGCGGTGCTGGCAACGGCCACGATCGGATGGTTCACTTACTTTATGTTTAATAATAATGATAACTGAAAGTCTGGTCAATTTATGGAAGTGGCTGGAAACAGCTCAGATGAAAGCAGGTGCTGTTGGTGATAAATTGCCTCTGCATATGGATGAGAGAGAGAAACTATAAAAACTGCCTCCCGTTATTACAACCATAACCTAGACCTATTTCATTCCCACCGCTAAACTGTAACAACGGCTCAACCCTAATACCTACTATAATACCACAACACTGTCTCTTGACCTTAAAGTAGGGATTTGAACACTTGGTATATTTATGTTATATAACTGTGTCATACTTCCCTGTAAAGTGTAGCAAGTGCAACTTTGTGTGTAGCTGAGTGCATATTCCAGTTTCTGTGTGTGTTGTGGTATTTTAGCATTAAATGACCTCTGATTGAACTGACCTCTGACCAAAGGTGCACCAGCCATGACCATTTGATCTTTTTATTTATTTATTTTTTTTATTTTGACTTCAGTATAAGGAGCAACTTGGACTATGTTCTTTCATTTGTAAGACAGTAGGGTGTGGCTTGAAAATTTGGTTACTATTGGTTGTCAGTTGAACGACAATGTAACAACTTCCTCGCTGGTTTGTTTGTGTTTCGGTCGTATCCACCAAGATATTCAAGTGTGTGCATATGTGTGTGTGTGTGTGTGTGTGTGCATGTGTGCTATTATTGGATTCAATATGTAGGTGTTTAATTACGCGTACATGTCTGGATAGTATATATGTCTATGTGCATGTCTTGGTTGTCAGCTTAGTTGTATGTATGATGTATGTATGTATGTTATTTCTTTATTGCCCACAAGGGGCTAAACATAGAGGGGACAAACAAGGACAGACAAACGGATTAAGTCGATTACATCGACCCCAGTGCATATTGGTACTTAATTTACCGACCCTGAAAAGATGAAAAGCAAAGTCGACCTCAGCGGAATTTGAACTCAGAACGTATTGACGGACGAAATATCATAAAGCATTTTGAACGGCCTGCTAACGATTCTTATTTCTTTATTGCCCACAAGGGGTTAAACATAGAGGGGACAAACAAGGACAGACAAAGGGATTAAGTCGATTACATCGACCCCAGTGCATAGCTGGTACTTAATTTATCGACCCCAAAAGGATGAAAGGCAAAGTCGACCTCGGCAGAATTTGAACTCAGAATGTAACGGCAGACGAAATACCGCTAAGCATTTCGCCCGGCGTGCTAACGTTTCTGCCAGCTCACCGCCTTCTGTATGTATGTATGTATGTATGTATGTATGTATTTATCTGTTTGGTTTCATGGTGTGAGTGTGTATGTGTGTGTATGTACTTATGGATATGTGTCTATGTGTATGTCTCTCTCTATTTGTCCCTCTCATTTCCTGTTTCTCTCCACTCTTTCTCTCTCTATCTCTCCCTACCTTTGTTTACGCTCTGTTCCTCTTCTCCTCATTCTTCAGGCCCCTTCTTTCTTTCTCCCCCTCTCTCTCACTACACTTCCCCACTGCCCCCAGCTCTTCTTTATAGCTCCTTACTCTCACTTTTATACTCCCTTAATATGTTTCTTATACTGGACTTTCTCCCTTATAGCTCCTTACTCTTTCCTTTGTAACTTTTACAGTACCTTACTTTATGTTATCTAACAACTCCTATCTCTCTCTCTCTAATAGCTCCTGACTCTCCCCTCTTTTCAATAGCTCCTTACTCTCCACTTTGTACTTTCAACTCTCCACCTTTTTTCTTACTCTCCTCCTTATAGCTCTTGATTGCTTCCCTTATAGCTCCTTACTTTTTCCCCACACATCTCCTGATTCTCCTTTATAGTTTCTTCTAATAGCTTCCTGCTATCATTTTTAAATTCTTGTTATATTCTCTCTCTCTTTCTCAAAATCTCATTACTCTCCTCTTAGAGCATTTATTATAACTCCTTATACTTCTTACTCCTCTCTCTAGCTTGACTCTCCTTATACCTTCCTACTCTCACACATACTTCCTCACTCATATGCTCTCTCTCTCTTTCTCCAACATCTATCTACTTTCATCTCTTCATTCTTTTCTAAGTCATTCCACTCTCCTTACATTCTTATTTTCCTTTCATACTTGCTTACCCACCCATAGCCTTTTTTTAATCTCCTAATATTCTTGCTTTTTCTAACTACATTCTTTCTCTTTGTCTTCTTTCAATTTCTTGCTCTTCACCCTTCATCTTCTTGCTCTCCACATTCACCTTCTTACTCTCCACCCATTATGTCCTTGCTCTCGAGCCACTACCTCCTTGCTCTTCACCCGCTACCTTATTCTCCACTCATTACTTCCTTGCTCTCCACTCTCTACCACCTTGATCTCCACCTATACTTCCTTGCTCTCCACCCACTATCTCCTTATTCTCCACTAATTGCTTCCGTGTTCTCCACCTGCTGCCTCCTTGCTCTCCACCCGCTATCTCCTTGCTCTTCACCCGCTACCTTCTTGCTCTCTACCTGTTACCTCTTTGTTCTTCACATTTCATCTCCTTGTTACTTTCTTGCTCTCTACCTTTGTTCTTCACATTTCACCTATTTGTTACTTTCTTGCTCTCCACCCGTCACGTTCTTGCTCTCCACTTGCTACCTCCTTGATCTCTTTTTACTTCTTTATTTGCCTCCCTTTACTTCCTTGCTCTCCCAAACTTTATCACCTTGCACCTTTTACCTTTTCATTCTCTACCCATTACCTCCTTTCTCCCTTTATTTACTTGCTCTTCTCCTTTACCTCCCACTTCTCTATCTTTACCTCCCGGTGCCCCACCATTTAATTTACCTCTTTACACTTCAACCTTTCATTCTCCTTACTCTCCAACCTTTATCTCCACGCTCTTCACCCTTTATGTCCTTGCATTCCATATTTCTCCTGCTTGCTCCTCACCCTTTACCTGCCTGCTCTCCATCCTTTACCACCTTGCTCAGTTTACCTCCTTACTTACCACAGTTTGCTCCCTTGCTCTCCATCATTTACCTCTTTGCTCTTCAACCTTTACTTCTTTGGTTTTCATCCTTTATTTCTATGCTCTCCACTCTCTACTCTTTACATTCTTGCTCTCCATCTTTTACTTCCCCTCTTTACCTCCCTGCTCCACTCTTTACCTTTTTGCTCTCCCAATCTTTCCTCTCTAACTTACCTCCTTGCTCTCCTTTTACATGCTTACTTGCCATCTTGTCTTTGCTTCACATTTTTGTCCTCCAGCTTTCACATTCTTGCTTCTTCTTGTCTTGTTTTCCACTATTTATATGCTCACTTTTTATCTTCTTGCTCTCCTTCATTTTCTTTCTCTACTCTTTTTACATCCTTACTTTCTTGCTCTTTCCTTGTCACATTCCTGCTCTCCTTCAACCTTGCTTTTCACTTTTTTTAAAATTCTTAATCCTCCACCTTTCTTGCTGTTGTCTACTTCACCTCTTCTTTCCTTTTCACTTTCTATTCACCCTGTCTATCACTTGCCAACATATTTGGTTCTCTACACCACTTCCTTACTTTCCACTCCCTATACTTTAAACTTGCGGGGAAACTCTGTGCTCACTTTAACCCCTTTGTTACCATATTCTGTTGAGATACTCTGTGTTTCTTACTATTAATTTTATATATAACAAAGAATTTAGTAAAATAACTTAGTTATCATTCAGCTAGTGTTAGGAACATAAATTGTGACTAAGGTTAGGTGGAAGATTTTAATTTAGAACTTTTGAAAACAAGACATTTGTACTACAGAGCCAGAGGTAGATTCAGCTGGGTTGGTATTGAAAGGGTTAAGTGAGTGGTCTTTAAAAACCTTACCTTAACACACACCCATAATACAAACATACACAAATACACACCTCACAACACTACTAGATAATTAAGTACTTTGTTAATAACTTGGTGAGCTGTTGATTACAGCATTTTGACACCCATTTTACACCTCAGTGGGTTGAGTCTCCTGAGAATTAGACACATGGATAACTTCACACACACACATGCACAGTTAAAAGAGAAAAGGCTAATCAGGGCTTCTGTTGAAGGAGGGAGAAAGTTATTCTCAGATCTGAGACCAGATGCTTACTATGAAGTACAATCAACTCAGCCAGCTTCTATAGTTTCCATAGACCCAGTTTTATGCTTAAGGTGTAGGTAAACCTAGACCTAAAAATACACAGAAAAACCATGATGCCATGCAATGGAATTGAACCTGGGACTTCATGGTTATAAAGCAAACTTCTTAACCATTTGACCATTGTGTTCTTACGACCTTATATATATATATATACATAGTATAATATACACAAATACTGTATATAATTTATGAAATCATCTAACACCCAGACCCTTTAAAATGTTATCCTTCATGCAAAAATTATCAAAATGTAGATGTTTTAATAATTTCCATATGCGTAATAACAAGCTGTGGTAAACTACGCTTTGATGGCTGTATGTATGTGCAAAGAATAGCTGGCCTGGCTACATAAATGGCAAACATTGTATACAGCAAAGAAGAGTAGGAACAATGTAAGGGAAAATTGACAACAGATGATAAATACAAAAATATTAGTTTATTTAGGAAGCGTAGTCATACATCAGAGCCAAATAATGTTTGTTTCAGTAGATACCATGCTATAGGGGAGGGCAAGAAGGGGAAGGCAGAGAAAAATACACAGAAAAACCAGTCAAATTTTAAGTGAAGGATTGATGCAAGTACTTGAATATATTATAAAAGTTTTTCTAAAAGAACTGACGTCATTTTATGAATGAAAATTTCCAAAGGAGTGGCAATCATCGGGCTGTATTGTAACAACATCCTTCTTTTACTTGATGCAGTTCAGCTGATTGTATTTGTGTATAGGCATGGCTGTATGGTTAAGACGTTTGCTCCCCACCCTCATGACTCTGGGTTCAATTTCGTTGCATGGTACCTTAGCCCAAGATCAACAAAAGCCTTGTGATGAGGGTTAGTAGACAGGAACTGAATGAAGCCTTGTCATATATACATAAATAAATATATATATATATATATATATATATATATATATATATATATAAACCAGCTTAGAGAAGAAGAAGAAACGAAACCAAACGAATCAAATCGAATCGACGCGAGGGCACTCAGTCATACAATAATGTAATAAATAAAATATATGCATACATACAAACATATATGTACGTACCTACATCTACATGTATATATACATGCATATATAAATATATATACGTGTGTACAGAACACCACAAATAAACGTAGAACTCAACGAGAAACGAAAAAGTAAAAACAGCATGGAACGGACCATTTTTTTAACAACGAAAAAACAGAGTACAAGACAACTACACAAGGAAAAAATCCCCTTCATCAGCTGTCCCTAGTTCAACTCTAGCATGTTTCGAAGGTATATATATATATATATATGTGTGTGTGTGTGTGTGACAAGGCTTTCATGTACATATAGAGTAGTTTCAAGGGGGTACCCAGCATGATTACAGTCAAAATTGACTGATACAAGTAAAAGATAACAGATATGTCTGTGTGTGTGTGTGTGCACATACAGACACAGGCATGGCTGTGTGGTGAGAGGCTTGCTTCCCAACCACATAGTTCCAGGTTCAGTCCCACTGCGTGGCATCTTGGGCAAGTGTCTTCTACTATAGCCTCGGGCCAACCAAAGCCTTGTGAGTGGATTTGTAGACGGAAACTGAAAGGAGCTTGTCGTATGTGTGTGTGTGTGTGTCTGTGTCTGTGTTTATCCCTGTAACTTAGCAGTTCAGCAAAAGAGACCGATAAAATAAGTACTAGGCTTACAAAGAATAAGTCCTGGGGTCAATGTACTCGACTAAAGGCGGTGCTCCAGCATGGCCACAGTCAAATGACTGAAACGAGTAAAAGAGTATTGAAACTGGGCATGTGGATAAAAAGTTCTCTTTGTGATCAAGTATACTTAAGTAGCTGTTTGTATTACAAGTGCTACTTAGCAAAATATATCCTTTCATGTGTGCCTAGTCCAGAATTTTTAATAAGTGACTTAAAACTCAATGCCATGCGACTAATATCCGCTACCCTTAGCCATGCGTTATTACACAAGGACATTTTTATCATCTTTTTCAAAGCTGCTAGGGAAAAATTTTCTAAAAATTACAATTACATTGTTAATTAAAATTTAATAGAATTATTATTTTTATTAAACTATAGAAACATTTCTGTTCATATAAATGGTTTTCCATATCCTGTAGTGTCAGTGTCCACTTCATAACTGCTGCTTTGCAAAAAAAGAGAAAAAAGTGTTTTGACTGCTGCAAAGACAGAACTTTATGAGTACAATGAAACAGTAAAACATTTCTGTGGAATGTTGACTGGTCTAAGCATGTCTGCTTGTAAGCAGAATAAAAGAAGAAAAAAAATACATGAATTATTTCTGAACACATTCCTGAAAGAATGAAAGATTTGGTTAAATATTTTGATGACACTAATGTTACAAGACTTTAATAGGAAAGCGGAACTTATAAGAAGCCAAGTTCATACTGAAACTTTATCTTTGAAATTCCAATTCATTCCTCTTTTATTCTGGAATGTACATTCAGCTACTTTTACCAAGTTGAACAAATACAAACAATAGCTTTAAAGGATAAAATGCTTTGTCTCATTAGTTGAATGTTCTGTTAATATCCAACTAATTTTGTTACTTTTTCCAATAAGGATATGAGCAGTTGTTGTTTGAACTATTGTCACACAAGCAATTGTCATGGTATCATAGTTTTTTTTTTTTTTTTAGAAGCACTCCGTCGGTTACGACGATGAGGGTTCCAGTTGATCCGAATCAACAGAACAGCCTGCTCATGAAATTAACGTGTAAGTGGCTGAGCACTCCACAGACACATGCACCCTTAACGTAGTTCTCAGGGATATTCAGCATGACACAGAGAGTGACAAGGCCGGCCCTTTGAAATACAGGTACAACAGAAACAGGAAGTAAGAGTGAGAGAAAGTTGTGGTGAAAGAGTACAGCAGGGATCACCACCATCCCCTGCCGGAGCCTCGTGGAACTTTTAGGTGTTTTCGCTCAATAAACACTCACAGCGCCTGGTCTGGGAATCGAAATCGCGATCCTATGACCGCGAGTCCACTGCCCTAACCACTGGGCCATTGCGCCTCCACTGATATCATAGTAGAAGTCCCTTATCCCAGGTACTGCACAGTTGCCATCAAACAGAAAACCAGTCATGTAGTTGTGAAGTGATCGTCGAAACCATGTAGTCATGCTTGAATAGACACATACATGCATTTTTTCTACTTCTTAAGCCCTCTGCTCACTATGGAGCATGGGGCATCGACAACTTTTTCTCTACTATTCTCTGCTGCTTTTTCTGCTTTTCTCCAGTTGAATCCCTGCTCCTTGCAGCTTCCTTTCAGATTTTGCTACCCAATGTCATATGTTTTCCTGAGGGAAAGTTTTCTCCTAAGTCTTGTTGCTTTGAATTCTCATTGATGCTCCTGTAATTTTTTTAGATATTGGTCTTATGCAAACTCATTTTTACCTCTGAGAAGAGGTGGTCCGTATTGTCAGGTCTCTATCTTCAGATTGGCCCTATCAGGAGCTTGTGCTCAGCTATAGTAGCTCTCAAAATCATTGGGGTACATAAGCCACTATACTGCGACAAGGGCCAAATTTTGTGGTGGATACATATTCATACTTATATGTATATATTAAAGTTAGCTTCCACAACTTCCCTGCAAGATGAATATGCTGTTTCTTGCAGAAAATCAGTTTAGAATCCCAACAACTGAAGAAAGCCACACAGCTGAGGCTAGGTCAAAGTGGTTGTAATTGATAAGAGACCATAGAACCATTTTACAGGGGAAGAGTAATTCTGCATGCCCCAACCCCACAAAGTGAAGCATACAAGTGGTGAAATGCTTATGACCCTGAAATACCTGCTGAAAACACAGAAGAGACTCTATCAATGCAATTGCTGTAGTTACCATCAGCACAAAGTGTGTGCAACATCTTTAAGTAGCTCGTGCAGTTTTGCTTGCAGCTAAACATCCCAGTTGCTTATTGCAGCATCTCTCTCTCTCTCTCTCTTTCTTCCTCCATTATATATATATATATATATATACATACACACATACAGTTAATTACATCCCTGAATATGTGTAAAGATTTATGTCTATTAGTTATGTACCACATACACATAGAGTTATAGACAGTGAAACAAAACAGGGGAGGGGGCATTTTAGCATGCAGTCCACCTAGTCATTTATACTTTAGCACGTGGTCAAACCCTAACTCTAATCTAAGCACTAACTCTAACCCTAAACCTTAACCCAGATAAGGTCATTTCATGACATAGACTAGAGACTGCAGTAGACTACCTGCTAAAGTAGCACCCAAAAATGTGTGTATACTGAAGTTCACCACTTTACATAGTCTATAGTATAATTACTTGTATATCCTCATATACATCTGTAATATACACATTCATACAAATACACCTATGAATATGTGCATAAAAACATTTATATTTTATGATTTGGTCCGGAGGCCATGGCTGGTCCGGAGGCCATGGCTGGTCCGGAGGCCATGGATGGTCCAGAGGCCATGGCTGGTCCGGAGGCCATGGCTGGTCCGGAGGCC
>NC_043000.1:18159022-18186522 GCF_006345805.1 Octopus sinensis | reverse complement strand
CCATAACTTAGCAGTTCAGTAAAGAGACTGATAGAATAAGTACGAGGACTTAAAAATAAGTCCTGGGGTCGATTTGCTCGACTAAAACCCCTCAAGATGGTGGTACTCCAGCATGGCCGCAGGCAAATGACTGAAACAAGCAAAAGAATAAAAGAGTAAAAGAATAGAGCCATTAATGTATCTTGGAAGAAAATCAATGTCACAACTTAACCATACACCTGCCTGCTGTTTCTAGCAGCTCAAGTATGTGACCAATGTAGAGTCTTCCATGTTGGCTGTGTAAGGTGCAATGTGCATGGGTTAGCCAACTTGGGAGACCCTTCATGGTCACTCATACTGCTAGAAACAGCAGTCAAATCTCTTTCATATGCTGCACTGCTAACTTGAAAATAAGGAACAAGTTTGAAAAAATGCTGAAGTGATCATAGATGGATGCTTTTGACTATGTTTTCTTCATCTGCATTGATCAGGATCTAAACATATTTAACTCACAAACACTTATTTCATGCAAAGACCCTATTATTCTAATACATTGAATTAATAAAAAATTATAAACGTTGCCCTTTTCAAGCTTAGCCAGGCTCATGGGCCTGGTTTCTGTGTCATATGTGTTCCCCCCAGCTGGACAGGACGCCAGTCCATCGCAGCGTTACTTAGGAAACAGGAAGAGAGAATGAGGGAAAGAGGACAACAGGGGCCGCCATCACCCCCTGCGGGAGCCTCGTGGAGCTTTTAGGTGTTTTCGCTCAATAAACACACACAATGCCCGGTCTGGGAATCGAAACCGTGGTTCTCCGACTGCAAGTCTGCTACCCTAACCACTGGGCCATTGCGCCTTCACATACATTGAATTATTATATTAAGGCGGCAAACTGGCAGAAATGTTACCATGCCAGGCAAAATGCTTAGCAGCATTTCATCTGCCTTTACATTCTGAGTTCAAATCCCACCAAGGTTGATTTTATTTTTCATCCTTTCAAGGTTGATTAAATAAGTACCAGTTGCATACTGGGGTTGATGTAATCGACTCATCCCCACCTCCCCCAAGCTGCCCTTGTGGCAAAAATTTGAAATATATTACTATTAATATTAAGGTGGTGAGCTGGCAGAACTGTTAGCACGCCAGGCAAAATGCTTAGCGGCATTTCATCCGTCTTTATATACTGGGTTCAAATCCTGCCAAGGTTGGCTTTATTTTTCATCCTTTCGAGGTTGATAGAATAAGTACCAGCTGAACACTGGGTCAATGAAATTGACTTACCCCCTCCCCTGAAGTTGCTGGCTTTGCACCAAAATTTGAGACTATTATATTACTAGTACTTACTTCATCAAGTGTAACTATCTTCTTCCCAAAGTGTGACTGGAATAAAGGACAGTTTTCCTTGGTGAGATTTGAACGCAAAATGTAAATAACTGATGTATTTATAACTAGCAGTATCGCCCGGCGTTGCTCGGGTTTGTAAGGGAAATAACTATAAAACATTTTTAGAGAGTTATAGCCAAAAAACAGCAAAAAAATGCATTAAAAATGGAAAAAATATGATGGTAAATTTTTTTTTAAATCGTTGACTCATCGTAAACATTTTTAGAGAGTTACTTCCCTTATATTTAAAAAATATGCATTAAAATGGAAAAAATGATGGTAAATTACTTTTAAAATCGTAGACTCATCGTAGACGCGCGCTAATACCCAGAAGGGCTCGATATGAATCACGACTATAAGATACCCGGTTTTAGTTAAACTGCACCGCAAAATGTGGGAGTAGTTAGGAATCTAAATCGGAGTAGATAGACACACAACCTTACTTTTATATATAAAGATAACTACAAAGCACAAGGCATTTAGTTTAGTTCTTATACCGTTTCTACCTCTTCGTTATCTTTCCATAGAACTTAAAGTAACTTATCTATAAAAACAAAGTGTATACCAACAATGGGAAGAGAATGGACAACATAGTGTGTGCTAGGGGACAAACAAGGACAGACATAGGTATTAAGTCGATTACATCGACCCAGTGCGTAACTGGTACTTAATTTATCGACCCCCAAAGGATGAAAGGCAAAGTCGACCTCGGTGGAATTTGAACTCACAACGTCTGCGTTACGTTGTGAGTTCAAATTCCGCCGAGGTCGACTTTGCCTTTCATCCTTTCAGGGTCGATAAATTAAGTACCAGTTACGCACTGGGGTCGATGTAATCGACTTAATACCTATGTCTGTCCCTGTTTGTCCCCGCTATGTTTAGCCCCTTGTGGGTAATAAAGAAATAGCTACTAAATTACTTTATTAATGTAACTTAGTAGACTTTTCGAGAAATATTATTGTGATAATAGTTGTGATGGTGGTGGATGTAAGTAATTGCTAGCCACTACACATTCTTCATTTTCTCTCCTTGTCTCTTTCTGTGTTCTTTTCTGTGGAAGAAACGTTAAAGACTTCTTCACTTCCCAGGCATTAAACTAATACATCTGTTTGTTGTCAACACCACCTGTTTTCATCTTTTGTTTTTTTTTGTGAATTCCCCACTTAGAGTTCTAATCCAGCTCAGGCTGTTGTTAAACTCTCTCTCTCTCTCTCTCTCTCTCTCCTCTCTCTCTCTCTCTCTTTCTCTCTCTCTCTCTTCTCTTCTCTCTTTCTCTCTTCTCTCTCTTCTCTTCCTTCTCTCTCTCTCCTTCTCTCTCTCTCCTTCTCTCTTTCTCTCTCTCTCTTTCTCTCCCTCTCTCTCTTTCTCCCCCCTCTCTCTCTTTCTCTCCCCCTCTCTCTCTCTTTCTCTCCCTCTCTCTCTCTTTCTCTCCCTCTCTCTCCTTTCTCTCCCTCTCTTCTCTCTCTCTCCCTCTCTCCCTCTCTCTCTCTTTCTCTCTCTCTTTCTCCTTTCTCCCCCCTCTCTCCATTTGTTAGTCTGTCTATCCTTCCATACCTTCAGCTGAACCTGTTCAAAATGTGTGATGAATCACAAAATTGTTCTTCACCCCCCCCCCATCTCATGTCTAAACATTGCTAAGTTTTGGAGTTATGTTGAACAGCTGTTATTGCATCCAGTCCATTGATTCTATCATTCCATCAACTGCCAGCTAAGTCCATTGTTAAAATTACCTTACCACCTACCTTTGGCTAGGAAGGGAAAGCAGTTTTCCTCTGCCTCGTGGTGTAATGAAAGAGATAGTGCGGTGAAGATATTTGCTGTAACTAGATACAGTTTCCTCTCTGGCCATGCTCTCCTCAGCATTTCTCAAGTACTTTTTGAAGAGGATAATGAGAATGGACAGGAAAGTGCTACCCTTCAGTTTATTTGCTAAAAAAAAAGGGACAAGTGAAGTGGTTATGATTTGGTTAAGTAGGCCATCTCTGAATATGCAATTGGAGGTTGCAGCCAGAAACTGGGTGGGGAGGATCACTTGGCATTGGAACTAAGTGCAATCAGGATTGTGTAGAGTTCCTTGGTTTGTCTGCAAGTGACAGGAATCCTGTTTGAACTTAAATAAAATGAAAAACAGAAACAAATAAAAATTATTCATAAACACAATTTCTATTTTTCTCTTTTGTCTTCTCTTAGTTTCTATAATATTCTGCCACTATTCTTTGTGAAGGCGCGTGGCTCAGTGGTTAGAGCGTCGAGCTTACGATTGTGAGGTTGTGAGCTTGAATCCCGGACCGGGCTGCATGTTGTGTTCTTGAGCAAGACACTTTATTTCACGTTGCTCCAGTTCACCCAGCTGTAGAAATGAGTTGCGACGTCACAGGTGCCAAGCTGTATCAGCCTTTGCCTTTCCCTTGGACAACATCGGTGACGTGGAGAGGGGAGGCCGGTATGCATGGGCGACTGCTGGTCTTCCATAAAACAACCTTGCCCGGACTTGTGCCTCAGGGGGTAACTCTCTAGGTGCAAACCCATGGTCAGTGTCTGACCGAAGGGGGTCACCATTCTATGTGTATTGCACTTCAGCATTCTCCATCTGCCTCTCTGAAGGTGACAGACAGAATCATTAGAACCATTAGAAAAAAATGCCTTGCAATACTCCTTTATTCCTTCCACTTCTTTATACTCTGAGTTCAAATCTTATTGGAATCAATGTTGACCTTCATCCCAAGTCAATAAAATAAAATACAAAGCAAGTACTGGTTTTTATGCTGTTGACTAACCCATCCATCCAAATTGCTAGTCCTGAGCCTAAATTGCAAACTTTAATTATTGGCCAAATTGGCAGAACCTCAATAATTCTGAGTTTGAATCCTACCAGGCTGAAATGTTCTTTTGTCCTTGTAGGATTAACAATATAAAATTTTTTTTAAAAACTGTCTAGTACTGATGTTGATCTCATCAATGACACTCTCGCACAAAATGTGTGGCTTCCTTGAGACTGTATTAAAAATTATTATTATTTCATATACATAGGTGCAGGAGTGGCTGTGTGGTAAGTAGCTTGCTAACCAACCACATGGTTCCGGGTTCAGTCCCACTGCGTGGCATCTTGAGCAAGTGTCTTCTGCTATAGCCCCGGGCCGACCAATGCCTTGTGAGTGGATTTGGTAGACGGAAACTGAAAGAAGCCTGTCGTATATATGTGTGTGTTTGTGTGTCTGTGTTTGTCCCCCTAGCATTGCTTGACAACCGATGCTGGTGTGTTTACGTCCCCGTCACTTAGCGGTTCGGCAAAAGAGACCGATAGA
The DNA here is from genome assembly GCF_006345805.1 of Octopus sinensis. NCBI lineage: Eukaryota > Metazoa > Mollusca > Cephalopoda > Octopoda > Octopodidae > Octopus > Octopus sinensis. Next base: position 18,181,854 of record NC_043000.1, on the reverse strand, counting down.
ATAAGTACTGGGCTTACAAAGAATAAGTCCCGGGGTCGATTTGCTCGACTAGAGGCGGTGCTCCAGCATGGCCGCAGTCAAATGACTGAAACAAGTAAAAGAGAAAGAGTATACAACAGGCTGAAGTGTTGGAAAAGAAAAATTCCTAACATCAGGCTACAAGTAATTTTAGATACCAAGAATGCTCCTAAGTATTCTAACTGTCCCTGGTAATACTGTTTTATTATTCTCTTTACTCTTTTACTTGTTTCAGCCATTTCACTGCAGCCATGCTGGAGCACCGCCTTATTCTATCAGTCTCTTTTGCTGAACCGCTAAGTGACGGGGACGTAAACACACCAGCATCGGTTGTCAAGCAATGCTAGGGAGACAAACACAGACACACAAACACATACACACATATATATATATATATAATATATATATATATATATATATATATGACAGGCTTCTTTCAGTTTCCGTCTACCAAATCCACTCACAAGGCATTGGTCGGCCCGGGGCTATAGCAGAAGACACTTGACCAAGGTGCCACGCAGTGGGACTGAACCCGGAACCATATTATTTATTTATTCTGTACTGTCCACAATGTTTTTCTTAATGTAAACCCTTTGTGGTTAATAAAGGAATAATAATAATTATTATTATTGTTATTATTATCATCATTGTTATTATTATTATTATTTTTGTATTTATACTTTTAGAGATGGAGGACACCAAGAAAGAGAATATCGCAAATTTGTTTGAGAAGCTGGATGTGTCTGGAGAAGAAGTCTACGTCCTGGCTTTGGATATCGGCACCACAATGATACGGGCTTACGTATACGATAGGAATATTAACATTGTAGGTTCATTTCACACGAAGGTTAGTTATCGATATTAAGTTTCTTAACTTTCTATGATCTTTGTATGACTGCCATTTAATTTGCTTACGGCACCAATATTAATTAATAAGTGACTTCCTCTATGCGATATGGTACCAATATTAATAACTCACTTCCTACTTCCGTTCTCTCTCTTTTTTTCTTTCTCCCCCTCGCTCTCCCTTCCAACTCTTTTTCTCTCTACCTCTCTCCCCCTCTCTGGTTCATCTCCTCTTTATCACTGTTTTCATGCACTGAGCTGGATGAGGCTTCTTCTCAGTCCCTTCTTCTGCCTCCGCCTCCAGAATCAGTGCAGCATATGTTGTGTTTATGTGTGTATATATATACATGAATGTATGTATCATACATATGTTCACATATATGAAGCAAGCATATATACATACATATATACACACACATACATACTACACACACACACACACACACACACACACACACACACACATACTTTGGGTTAAGCAAAATCATGTATGTCTACATATTTAACATATTTACACCATCATCATCATCATTTATCTTTATCCCTATCGCATTTCATAATCTCTGCTAGCTATTCAACATCTGCAGGATGTCCCCTCTTCCCCATGGAGAAATGCTCCACTTAGCAAGCACCTCCTTGCCCCATTCCCAAACCACCTCTTACCCAGAACCACTCCCTGCATTTTTCTTCCTGTCTAGAGTCCCCACCTCACACGTCCAGAACCTCCCCATCTCATACAAAACAAACACTCACCCACCCAGAACTATACTTCTACTCAAAACCTAACCCTTATCTTTGTCGCTTTTGGCCATTTTTCTTTATCTTTTCTCCATTCTAACTCACTCACTCACTCTCTCCCTCTCTCCCTTCTCTCTTCATTTCTTTCATTTCTCTGTAACTTAAGAACGTTTGAATAACTCGTTCATCAAATGATGAGTTAACACTGCTACCAGGTGCTGAGCCCTTAGACAAGACACACTACTCTTAGCCTTTATTATAGCTTTCACTGTCCAGTTCTTCTTAATTAGCTGAAGGATGTGTAGACATTCATTTATTCAGCTGTTATTGTTGTTAAACCACAGGTCAGCCCTGATTGAACAGACTAAAAGACATTTCAGGCATGACCATCCTAACTGTTTTCTTTATATCAGGGATTACATTATCCAATGTATTCTTCCCCTTTTTTAAGCCTAGATGTGAGAAAGATTTGTCTGCTATTTCAGCAAGTTGACCAGAGCAAGCATGTAGAGGAGCCCTCATTTGCTCATCATCTATCGGACTGTAATACCCATTGGTCCAATGTTGTAATTGCTTATTTGCTTGCTTCATGGTTCTTGCTTGATGGGACTGGGGTCAGCCCTGGTTGATGGTCCCAGAGGCATCATTGTGTGTGTGGGGCCAACCAGGTCCACCAGTGCTCCCCATCGCTGGTGGTCCCATACCAGTCTCTCTGCATCCTCTAAGATGACATCAAGCCTTTGGAGATCTTGCTTAACCCTTTCATTACTGTATTTATTTTGAGATGTTCTGTATTTCTATCAATTACTTTAAATATAACAAAGAATTTAGTAAAATAACTTAGTTATCATTAAGCTGGTGTTACGAACATAAATTGTGACTAAGGATTGGTGGAAGATTTTAATTCAAAACTTATGAAAACAAGACATTTGTACTACAGAGCCAGAGCCGGTTTCAGTCGGGTTAGTAACAAAGGGGTTAATCACATCCAGCTATCTGGTATGGAGCCTACCATAGAGCCTCTTCCAGCCTGCAGTTGCTGTGTCGAATGAGAGTAAAGCTCTTGTAGGATGATCTGGTGGGAGGCAGAAGACATGTCCATACCAGTGCATGCGGCAGATAGGTATGAGGTGAGAAGGCTGCAGGCTAATGCATGCACACATGAAATTCTTTGTTGGAAATGTGATGGCACCATTTGATGTTTTTGAGGGTTCTCGGGGCTCTGCTATCATGTGATTAATTAGATCATTGATTGAAAAGCAATCATCAGCACACTTGGCCACTGAATGTGCTGGTGACTGCTGTTTCCTTTCATTTCTTTTATCACTACTTCAGTGACTTGCATACCCTCTCCATCGAGGGCCACCTAGCCTAATTAGCTTTCCTTCTCCCATCGTGTTCTCACTGAGTCACAGTTCCAAGATTTGTACCAAGCACTTCCCCCTCTCTTTTTTACTCTGGAGTGCAACCATCTGGAATCCTCCCTCTTTCTTTGCCCGTGTTTTTCCTAAAATCATTGATCCACAAATTAGAAATGTTAAAACTGAACTTCAATTTCCGCAGCCTGAAATGTCATGGCCACTGGCCCTCTTACTAACTTTAAAAGGAAAAAATAACAAGAAAAAATATAAATATATATGCCAGCAAAAATATATAATTGGCAATTGGAGGCGCAATGGCCCAGTGGTTAGGGCAGTGGACTCGCGGTCGTAGGATCGCGGTTTCGATTCCCAGACCGGGCGTTGTGAGTGTTTATTGAGCGAAAACACCTAAAGCTCCACGAGGCTCCGGCAGGGGATGGTGGTGATCCCTGCTGTACTCTTTCACCACAACTTTCTCTCACTCTTACTTCCTGTTTCTGTTGTACCTGTATTTCAAAGGGCCGGCCTTGTCACTCTCTGTGTCATGCTGAATATCCCCGAGAACTACGGTAAGGGTACGCGTGTCTGTGGAGTGCTCAGCCACTTACACGTTAATTTCACGAGCAGGCTGTTCCATTGATCAGATCAACCGGAACCCTCATCGTCGTAATCGACGGAGTGCTTCTTCCTATAATTGGCAATTAATACTAAGTAATTATTTATCAAAGACTAATTAAAAGTATATTATTACAGAAAAAATTAAAATGATGTTTGGGTATCAAACTGACTCACTCACCCACACCCTCGACATATCCTGCCTCTCTGTTTTTATTCCTACTTCTTGCTAAGTTTTCTCTACTCTCTCCAAAAACCCTATACTTGACACTTTTTTTTTTCCAATAAAACAAAATATAAAAATCTACCACAAAATTTGAGTTGTGGTTGCTTTACATCTAATAGATTGGAACAAGCAAAGTCAGTTGTATCTGTTTTTATCTAGATAGATGGGGATAAATACTGTAGTTTGTCTTGTCTATGGTCACTTTGTAGATATATAAAGACCGAGTTGTACCTACTTTATCATCTAAAGAGATCAAATTAGCTAGAGCTATGTAGCCAAAGTTGTAACCCAAGGCCTCATTATAGTTCAGTATAACACCTGCTCTAATCTATCAACTTTAGCAAACATACAAATGGCAAAAGTTTTCACTTCTTAATAGACTCAGTGGTTTATAAGTGATTAATGGGTTGTTAAGATGTCAAGTGATTAGCACACTTTTAACAAAACAAATAGTTAACAAGCTGTTTTAATAAACCTGAGGTATGTAAGTTCAAACTGTGTTCGAATTATATCCCCTGGTGTTTCTGGCAATACAAATTTATTTGAAATTAATTGTTATCGCCATATTAATATGGCAGTCTTATAGATATAAGACTAAAAGCTGTCGCTGATTAGCTCCACGAGGCCATCGCCTTAAGATAGCTATTTGACACACAAGCTGTGTCCATTATAACCTTCGAACAAGGGAGGTCAGCCGCTTCACACTGCCAGTCAGACAGCTACGGACGCGTTTCAGGGTATTTGCCCTTTGTCAATGTAGCGTAGTCGACCCAGCAGGTGTCGCCACTGTTCGTCTCTGTTCGAAGGTTTTATTTACCTAGTTTCGGTGGAATACATCCACTTGTTTTCAATAATAGAAATATTAAAATTACTAAGTCTCTCTAAAATTTATTTGTGTCTACCAATACAGAAATATCTCTTCTACTTCTCAATTGTGTGTTTAGTTGTATGAAGGACACTCAATGATTTAAAAAAAAGCACTTACTCAGTCAATTCAAATGTAAATGTCAAAATTTGCTGACCCAACCAACCCATGTTAGTGAGGATAAGTGGATGTTAAAATCATTAGCAAGAAAAACAGTTTCCACTATTTAACAGTGATTTTTCTAAGATAGTTTTTGTTTTGTTTTCTTTTTATGCATTTTACCAAATTTTAATCCCTAAAGATTGCTGACCTTTCCTTTGACCCCCACTTCAGGCAAAATTACTTCATCCTCAGCCGACGTTCTGTGAGATTGAACCAGACACATTGTACAATCAAGTTCTATATTGTCTAGATGGCTGTATAAAAGGTAAGTTTTATTTTAGTTGTCTATATATAATGACCCCCTTCGGTCAGACACTGACCATGGGTTTGCACCTAGAGAGTTACCCTCTGAGGCACAAGTCTGGGCAAGGTTGTTTTATGGAAGACCATGCATACCGGCCTCCCCTCTCCACGTCACCGATGTTGTCCAAGGGAACGGCAAGGGCCGATACAGCTTGGCACCTGTGACGTCGCAACTCATTTCTACAGCTGAGTGAACTGGAGCAACATGAAATAAAGTTTCTTGCTCAAGAACACAACACGCAGCCCGGTCCAGGATTCGAGCTCACAACCTCACAATCATAAGCTCGACGCTCTAACCACTGAGCCACGCGCCTTCACTTTTAGTTGTCTAACTAACAAAATTTATGTCTATTATAGAAAGCCTTCTCAGCACATAGTTGGATGTGACCAGAAGATAAGGGTAAAGCTGATGATATTCCTATTGAAAATTAAAACCACCTGGTAAAATTACTGATACTAAAGAGATTTTTACAGTCGTCTCATATGGAATATTGATCAGAACTCAAATTTGGGAGCTGATAAAATACCTATCAATTTTACAATCCTACCTTGAGCCAACAATGGAACCTCTATATTGTCATTCAACCTACTAAAAATAGCAGCCAAACCACATGTGCCATCAAACCATTCTCCATCATCTTAAAAAGAAAGAACACATCAGATAATATTGTCCTAGATATATGAGATAGTTATGAGATGGTTTTGATCTTGGATCTGCTTGAACAGGGCTGAGCTAGAGCCAAACAACAAAAATTTTCTATTTTGTACATAAACATGTATCATCAAATGTTTGGAAGATGAGAGAAGCCATCTTGCTTGAATTCTGTGACTTACGGATTTACTATTATAATCAAATGCATGGTACTCTTTTACTTGTTTCAGTCATTTGACTGTGGCCATGCTGGAGCACCGCCAATAGTCAAGCAAATCGACCCCAGGACTTATTCTTTGTAAGCCTAGTACTTATTCTATCGGTCTCTTTTGCTGAACCGCTAAGTTACGGGAACACAAACACACCAGCACCGGTTGTCAAGCGATGTTGGGGAAACAATGATAATAGATATGTTTTGTTTGGATTGATCTGGATATAAGCAACAGCATTGCCTATATACATAATAATGTTTATATTCTCCTGTGTAGAGTAACATGCTGTTACTATGAAGCTTGTCCTCTTTTTAAATGTTGTGATTTATTTCCTTTTTAGATTCTGGATTGACTTATAGCCAGATAACCTGCATGGGTATGGCAACACAGAGGAACACTTTTATTACTTGGGACAGGTAAGTCTGACTGTATTTAAGACAGGTGAGTAGTTTTGATAGGCCAATAGTCATTGGAAATGGCAAATAGGTTTGAGTAGGAATTGGTTACAGGGACTGGTAAGCATGTTATGCAGGGCATTAGTCAGCAATGATATTTTCCAGTGAATCCATCACTATTATCTAAGAAACAATAATACTAATTAAAGAAAATACATTTCTGTGCTAGCAGTGGCTGGTATAATTTTGTATGCTTGTGTTTAATTGAGTTTTCTAATACAGACATCATCATCATTGTTCGACCGTGGTCGAGACAATGGAATTTACCATGCTACGCCAGACTTCACGGTCCATCATGGCATTACGGAGGTCCTGTTGCTGGATGCCTGTATCCCTGGAGATTACATCAGGGTAGGAGAGTGTGCGCCCTCTGGTATTGCGAGTAGATGGCTTCCAGAGGAGAAGAGTAGAAATTACTTCTTTTTCAGCTCTACAACAATGTCCAGCAAACTGGACTCTCCTACCTTTCACAAGAGATGACACAGGTGGTAGTTTCCCATACATTTGCATTTTGGTTGGATGGCGCTTCCGCGAGAGATTTTGAGCTCTCATAAGGAGGCGAGTGTAGGTCCCATCCAACCGCCTCTCAAGCTTCTTTGATAATGTCTAGGTTTCTGAGCCATATAGTAGAATTGGTTCGACTGTGGCTTTAAAGATTTCAAGTTTGAAGTCTTTACTTAGATTTGATGACCAGATCTTATGCATGTCATATATCAGTGAAAATAGTATTCAGTGAGTTTTGCAATACCTGGTGGTGCTGCTATATTTTTCTCATATATTACCATGGGACTCAACTTACCTACCAATACTAGACAACATATTTAAGTGAAAACTTTAGAAATAACATGATTCACAATAAGAACAAGATTACCATAACATTCATTATGTTACAGCAACTGATTTGATAGATATTTTATAAAAGGACTAGCAGAGATACCCGGCATTGCCCTTGTCACATGGTAGTGGAGAATTAGACTTTTCTTTTATATTTTCTCTAATGAACTGGAATACCTATGATTCAAATGCAGTTTTCTTCTAAACCATCTCTCAGGCTTAAAGTATCATCTCAGGTGATACTTTATAAAGTAGCAGAATATTCTATGCTATTGATTGCAAAAAGCAACTGGGTACATCTTCTCTGAGGAGCAGTAAAAAGAAACTGGAGCATTCCATCAAGAGACTCTCCACTTCTTTTTTCCACATATCAAAAGCATAGGAGGAATGCATTACATTCTTGTATTTTTCTCACAGCTAGGCTCTCTGGCTTTTTAATTTAAGTCCTTCTGTGTTGAAAAATAATATATTTTCTACAAAAAGAAAAATTTTTTGAAAATAATTTTTCCAAAGAAATTAGTGTTGGTTGTGAGTTTTTTTTAAAGAAAAACCTAATGAAGATATATTTCTATGAAACAAAATATCTTTTATTCCATTAGTTTTTGTCCTTAAAGACACCTAGCATTTCAGCATATTATATATCAAAAAATGCAAATTGTTTACTTATAATTTTATTTATTCTTTTAGAAATTTTCTAATTTTTTTTTTTAATTATATGGCCTTTGATCGAGTTCTTAAAATTTATCCAGCGTAACAAATCTGTTTCTGTACTCAGCAGAGACAGGGTATCCAGCTTGTCTTGTCAAATAGTTGTTTAATATGCTTCAACTGAAAGACCTAGACTAACTCACATTTGTAATCATGTTCTATTTAACTCTGTGTGTGTGTGAGAGAGAGAGTGTATTCTTTTCTCATTTATTGTGTAAGAGGTTTCTTTCTGTTCAATTGTACCATTTGCCCCCTAAATTAACCCAGCACTAAAAAAATGCTCTCTGGTTCTCCTTTTCACTGCTGCCCTATATATGGGTTTATTTTACTGAATATTTAAGCCAGTCCTACCTAAGAGAGAGAGAAACTGTAATATGTTAGTGAGTTCTTTGTTAGCCAATCAGATTGTTTGTCTATGATGTTTGTGAGACAGTTGAGCATTATCATCATCTCCAATATGTAAAGACAAAATAAACACCAATAATTTAGTAAAGTTGATCCATTTAATTATTATCTTCATATTTATAAAATTATCTTTGATCATAGTTACTAAAAATGATATATTAAACCTGTGATCTTTTTTTTAGAAATCTTTTGTGAAATCTGTATTATCCTAACTATTTGCCCTGACTATCTGTCTTGCTCCTTCTTCATGTTTAAATTTGAACATACTAAATTTTAGAGAGACTGGTAAACCCTTCCATAACTTCATCACCTGGCAAGACTTAAGAGGAAAAGAATATGTCAAAGACTGGAACCATTCATACACAATGAAGGTAATTTTTTTACATGGCCATCCTTCCTTTTTTGTAAAGTAGTATATAGTAACTTACATTCTTTAACATTTTCATATCAGTTTGTCTTAGACTCTCATTACATAATCATAATGGTTATATTCTGTATGTACACTGCAATTCTTCCTTTAAGTACCTCTAATTATGATGACTAACAGCAGGGAAGTTGTCAAAATACTGTCTTGGAATAAACTACAAGTTTAATACTATGAAATTCTGTACCATACTTCATTCTGTTCTGTGCCTGTATTACATACAAAACTATGAAGTAATTGGTTATTTCAGTTTGTTTAAGCTACAAGTGGTGACATTATTGTCATTTTCCCTGTCAACAAATCATCAAAGACATGGAATAAGAGATCTCTTACATGAAAAACATGTAAGAATTAGTGATAGGAAGCGAGGTATGCTGTGGAAGTTAGTGTTTTATCCTCCTATATATTGACTGATTGCACTATTGTGGTCATTAAGGTTTTACTATCATATCATACTACGGAAGATGGTAGAGATTATAATTTTTGTATGATTTAAACGATTTCACGCTGTTTAGTTACGTATTTAGGAGTTGTAATTTACTTATTGAATTATTTATTGATACGGTTATACATAGGGTAAATGTGGTTGAAATTTGTGGTATTTTTGATTTCTTTGTTCCCAAACAACACTTATTTTAGTGCTGTCACACTGCGACACTGGCATTAAATGCCTTGATAATATATTCATCCATCCCATGTAAGAATGAGAAAATAGAGATTAGAAAATAAAACGAAATAAGTCTTTAAATTATTATACATCTCTTTTCTTTCTGATGGTATTTATATGTCTTTCTTTCTTCATATTTTTAAAGGCCTTAAACACAGGAGCAAAGCTATTACATACATTCACCAGAAGTCCGCGACACTTAGCTGCCAGTGTTCTCAGGTTCCTATCACCTCAAGTAAGACTGGACATTTCCTCATGATAATTTTTTTATTTCTTATCAATAACTAAGATGGTATGTCGGCAGAAGCACTAGAGCACGAAACTAAATAGCTTACAGTATTTTAATTGTATTCCTCTTTATTCTTGATGCAAATTAAACTAATTCTGGTTTCATTTAAGTGACTATCTCCCTATTTGCTTTAAAAGCACCCACTACACTCACGGAGTGGTTGGCATTAGGAAGAGAATCCAGCCGTAGAAACATTGCCAGATCAGACTGGGTCTGATGCAGCCTTCTGGCTTCACAGACCCCAGTTGAACCGTCCAACCCATGCTAGCATGGAAAGCGGACGCTAAATGATGATGATGATAAACAATAAACCTCTTTGAATGTATATCTTAAAGTAATAGGCGTCAACAACCTAATCAGTCATTCTCTATGCTGTCAAAACTGAGACTGACAAGAGGATACTTCTGATCAGTTGTGAGGTGACACCTCTCACTTGCAATTTCTTCACCATATTGTGATACAATGGAAAAATAAATTCTGGTCAGGTCTAACTTACAATGACAGAAAAAGCTCTGGGGATGAAATAAACATGTGTTATAAGTGAATCTGAAGTCCCTAACCTTTGTAAGGCTGCAACATTAATAATAAATGATATATTGGCGTTAGGAAGGGCATCCAGCGTAGAAACACTGCCAGATCAGACTGGGCCTGATGCAGCCTTCGAGCTTGCCAGACCCCAGTTGAACAGTCCAACCCATGCTAGCATGGAAAGCGGACGCTAAATGATGATGATGATGATGATAATAATACTGATAATAAAGAGCTATAATGCTAGATCTTACAGCTTGGAAAATATTACCAAAAACATGGCACAAAAGAAATAAAAAGCAAAACTAGATCTTTGGTGACATGGCATTGCAATAATAATAATGATTTCAAATTTTAGCACAAGGCCAGCAATTTTAGTAGAGGGGTAAGTCAATTACATTGACCACAGTATTCATATTGTACTTATTTGACCCCAAAAGGATACAAGGTAAAGCCAACTTCAACAAAATTTGAACTCAGAGCATAAAGGTGTCAGAAGAAATGCCTGTTTGTCACCTTAGTGATTATAATAGCAATAATCGTTTTTATTATTGCTGTGTGGTTATGAAATAGCGACATTAAAAGCACAAAATGGTGAGATTTTTTCAAACAATCTATTATAGTGTTTTTAGAATATTTTGAGACCCATAAATGGATCTTTGTAAATATTGTTGTTTCTGAAGTTGTAATGTGTGATATTTAAATATATTTTACATATACATTCACATACCTACATGCATTTTCTCTGCTATTAATGTCATCTCTCTCTTTTCATTTCTTTCTTGAAACCTACTTTTAGGTAACAATGCGTCTAAAATGGCTCTTGAACCATAACGAACTGGTACGTAATTAAACTTAATGTCTTTAATGAAGTATGGTCATCATGTAATCCCATTCTATTTCTTTACTACCCACAAGGGGCTAAATACAGAAGGGACAGACAAACGGATTAAGTCGATTATATCGACCTCAGTGCGTAACTGGTACTTATTTAATCGACCCCGAAAGGATGAAAGGCAAAGTCGACCTCGACGGAATTTGAACTCAGAACGTAACGGCAGACGAAATACCACTAAGCATTTCGCCCGGCGTCATAACGATTCTGCCAGCTCACCGCCCAACTCATCATGTAATCCCTTACAAATTATATATTACCCAGGGTGGTATACAACTGGAAGCACTTCAAGGGGAAACAGTTCACCCAGTCCTTAGTAAATATCACAAGGTGATACAGTCCACCTCACTCTGCTGCTTGGGATACATAACTGCTTATTGTTAGCATTCACTATTGAGTGATATGATTCACAGCAGTAACCTGTGGGTTACTGCTGTGTAGTGAACTTCACTTAGTTGTATATTCATACCACATGTTGATCTGTTTCTTGACTGTAAATAACATAAGTATTTTGAAATTGACAAATTAGTTGTTTTCTTGTATTACTGAATGTATTTCTTTCTGCAGGGGAAGCTACTTGATTAAGGTCCTAACCTGGAAGAGATTTATCGTTTATCCATTTAACCCTTTTGATACCAACCCATCTGATACAATCCTTGGTTGTTTGATGCAATCCTCTGTTTTAAAGTGATCTAAATTTAAGCCTATCAAAACTTCATGTTAAGTTATGTTCTACTCACTAGCTTAACCCTTTCATTACTGTATATATTTTGAGATGCTCTGTGTTTCTTTCAATTAATTCTAAATATAACAAAGAATTTAGTTAAATAACTTAGTTATCATTCAGCTAGTGTTAGGAACATAAATTGTGACTTAGGTTTGATGGAAAATTTTTACTCAGAACTTTTGAAAACAAGACATTTATACTACAGAGCCAGAGCTGGTTTCAGCCGGGTTGGTAACGAAAGGGTTAATAATGACAGTTATTTTATTAAATTCTTCATTATTTTCAAAATTAATTGAGACAAAAGACGTATATTTCCACAGAAACATGGTAATAAGAGGGTTAATGCTTTGCAAGCTTGAGATAAGCACTGGCCTCTTAATGATAGTGAGCATTGCTAAAATATACTGTCAAGTAAAGCACTTTACGTACTTGAGCATTTTTGTCCTTATCAGCACTTAAGACTACTTCTGTAAATTTTCTACAGACAGCTGTTTCCTGCACCAGCTTCACATAGTAGCCCCAGCCCATCCAAAGTACCTTGGATCACAAGACAGCCTGCTGTGCTTACCTTGGATTGTAGGGTGACCTGCTGTGCTTGGGGAGACCTATTGAGTCAAGTACTTCAACATCAAAATCAAATGGAAATTGTAGATGTGATACCTGTGCCGGTGGCATGTAAAAAGCACCATCCAAACATGACCGATACCAGTGTCGCCTTGACTGGCTTCTGTGCTGGTGGCATGTAAAAAGCACCAACCAATCGTGGCTGCTTCCAGCCTCCCCTGGCACCTGTGCCGGTGGCACATAAAAAGCACCCACTACACTCACAGAGTGATTGGCGTTAGGAAGGGCATCCAGCTGTAGAAACACTGCCAGATCAGACTGGAGCCTGGTGCAGCCACCTGGCTTCTCAGACCCTGGTCAAATCATCCAACCCATGCTAGCATGGAAAATGGACGTTAAACAATGATGATAATGATTGTTGTGTGATTAAAAAGCTTGCTTTGCAGCCACATAGTTTCAGATTCGATCCCACTGTGTGGCCCCCCTTGGGCAAATGTCTTCTATATAGCCCTAGGCTAACCAATGCCTTGTGAGTGGATTTGCTAGTCAGAAAAGAAGTACTGGGGTGAATTCTTTCGACTAAACACCTCAAGGTGGTACCCCAACATGGTCACAGTCCTGTCTGTGATGGAAACAAGTAAAAGAAAAAATACTCAATATCTTGCAAAATCAGAGGTAAAGGTGACCAAATAATATTAGGGATATTAGAAAACCCTGTTTCGTAATGCTTGAATTCAAAACTGCTGGCATTTTGTTGTATTTCTGGCCAGAACTCTTTATTCAACATTATCTCACATCTCCTAGCTGTCACTTGAAATAGGTATTGAATCATACCATGAACTCTGGGTCTTGGGCTACTTACAAATGCACACCTTTTTATCTGTTGCAACACCTTGATGGTTCAGACTCATCCCTATTAGTTATGCCTCTTTCTTGGGTTTCTTGCTCTCCGAATACAACCTTCGTTCATTTGAAATGTTGAAAAGGTTAAAACTGAGTTAACAACCAGTTTGACCACTGACTAATGTGTCAACTGTTCATGTCTTATTTCTTTTTTGCCCACAAGGGGCTAAACATAGAGGGGACGAACAAGGCCAGACAAATGGATTAAGTCGATTATATCAACCCCAGTGCGTAACTGGTACTTATTTAATCGACCCCAAAAGAATGAAAGGCAAAGTCAACCTCGGCGGAATTTGAACTCAGAACGTAGCAACAGATGAAATACCTTTTTCTTTACTACCCACAAGGGGCTACACACAGAGGGGACAAATAAGGACAGACAAACGGATTAAGTCGATTATATTGACCCCAGTGCGTAACTGTTCCTTAATTTATCAACCCCGAAAGGATGAAAGGCAAAGTCAACCTCTGCGGAATTTGAACCCAGAACGTAGCGGCAGACGAAATACTGCTAAACACTTTGCTCGGCGTGCGAACGATTCTGCCAGCTCGCCGCCTTGGGTGTTCTTTTCTTTTCTACTCTAGGCACAAGGACTCAAATTTGATGGGAGAGAGCCAGTCAATTAGATCAACCCCAGTACACAACTAGTGCTTAATTTATCGATGAAAGACAAAAGTGACCTCGGCGGAATTTGAACTCAGAACATAGCGGCAGACGAAATATCACTAAGCATTTCTCCCAGCATGCTAACGTTTCTGCCAGCTCTGTTCATGTCTCCTTGATGACCAAGACACTTAACTCTGTTTCACTCCATCCTCCCAGCTCTAAAGTAACTGGTAGCATTATATAATTGTTGATTGTTTTATCAATGCCATCTCCATTCTCCTTTTCTGCCTCTGTCCACTTTATCATCCGTCCTTCAGTCATTTTAACCACAAACAACACAACTACCATTATCATCAACATCATTGCTCTCAATTGTTATTAAAATTATCACCACCACTGCCCTTAACTATTATCATCATCATCAATATTATTTTAATGGACATCTGTTTAGACATGCCCCGCATATGTCACCATAACAACTGTATAGGGAAGTGTCATCACATTGCTTGTTGTTGGCTCTGTAACTGGACTGAAGATATCAGACTGGATCATGTTATATCTTAATGAGTTTTGCTGCTATATAACACTTTCAGTCACATCATATCAGCTGCTCTCTCTTTATCTCTCTCTCTTTCTCTCTACCTATCTATCTATCTATCTATCTCCTTCCTCTCTCTCTTTTTCTCTCTACCTATCTATCTATCTCCTTCCTCTTTCTCTCTCTTTTTCTTTCTACCTATCTTTCTATCTCCTTCCTCTTTCTCTCTCTCTTATTTTATAAGAGAATCCTATTTACTACTGTGTTTTCTGAGTAATCCATCAGACACAGCAAGTATTGGTGTTCATATTTATGAGTGTCTTGTCTTACCATAAAAATCCATATAATTTATGCACATTCTTTTGGCAAAAATAAAAACAAACTTTGGAGGAGGTGCATAAATCACATTTCCAGAATTTTTTTAGAAATTTTTTTGTTGAAAAAAGATGTACAAAACATTCGTACTGGAAGTTGACTTATTTAATGGGCTTAACCCTTTCGTTACCAACCCGGCCAAATCCGGCTCTGGCTCTGTAGTACAAATGTCTTGTTTTCATAAGTTTTGCATTAAAATATACCACCAAACCCTAGTTGCAATTTATATTCCTAACACTAGTTTAATGATAACTGAGTTATTTTACTAAATTCTTTGTTATATTTAAAATAATTGAAAGAAACACAGAGCATCTCAAAATAAATACAGTAACGAAAGGATTAAATATAATGAAGGTGACTTTTATTTATGCTGGACAGTATAATGCTTATTTTTTCTGTATAAATTTACGATAACCATCAAATGGTTAGCTACTTTTTGAAGTTTGATGTACATGCTAGTAATTACAGTCCGAGCCATATTTTACTTGGTTAAGTAAAGTGTCATCCAAGCTGATGTTTATTGGTAATTTAAACTTAATTCGCAATACCTGTGCATATTAATCAGCTTTGTTTTTGTTGATAATTCTTATCAACAACTTTACTTGTGATCGTGGTTTGAGAAGACATGCAGCAGTATAGTAAAGATTGGACATAATCTCTTGTGGGCAAGACATGTAAAATTAAGTTTATTATAAACAAGATTATCCACCATCTTTCCTTGGGCACTTTTTCGAATTCCATGACAAACACTTGCAGACATGCTTATAAAATCAAAAAATAACACAGCACCCATGACTTTCAGAAACCCTTTTTCCCCCCCTGGCTATATCGGCAATTTTGAAAACTTTGAGGTGTGAATTTTACATGAGTAGAAGCTTTGTTTAACAAATTTTATCCTGAAAATCGCGGGCGTAAATTACACAGGTGCGCAATTTACATGGGTTTTTATGGTACTTTCAAAACACCGGTTTTCAGTCTTTAAACATCAAGATTTCAGTCATTTGTAATGCATCCATTAATTTTAGTTAGGTCAAATGGTATTAATTAGGTGAAACAGTAAGGTTGCAAGCTGGCAGAAATGTTTGCATGCTGAGCAAAATGCTTAGCAGTATTTTGTCTGTCTTTACATTCTAAGTTCAAATTCTGCCAAGGTTGACCTTTCGAGGCTGATAAATTAAGTACCAGTTGTGTACTGGAGTCGATCTAATCGACTGGCCCTCTCCCCAAAAATTTCAGGCCTTGAGTAGAAAAGATTAATTAGGTATAACAGTACAGTCTTTAGAAGTGCTTCTGTGGGATCCGATGTTGATGTGAGATAATTCAAAAACTCTGCTCTCACCTACAGTTAAACAATAACAATAAAAACAGATATTATATATTAAAAGAGGTGATGATGATGATTTGCATATGACCAATATATTTAACTGTAAAATCACACTTTGCCACTAATGTTCTTGAGACTTTCTATTTTGTTTTTTTCTTATTTATTTAGCTGAAAGATAGACTTTATCAAAACCAAGTGTTGTTTGGTTGTATTGATACATGGCTCCTATGGAAACTAACTGCCGGTCGAGTACATGCCACAGATTACTCTTGTGCCAGTTCCACCGGACTCTTTGATCCATTTCAGGTAAGAAAACTTTTCAATCTAA
Source organism: Octopus sinensis (assembly GCF_006345805.1). Lineage (NCBI taxonomy): Eukaryota > Metazoa > Mollusca > Cephalopoda > Octopoda > Octopodidae > Octopus > Octopus sinensis. The sequence goes on along the minus strand of NC_043000.1, from coordinate 18,165,285 downwards.
TGTTTTTGCTTTAGTTTCTTAAAAAGAAAAAGGAAGTTTTTCTTGATTGTACAGGTTCATTAGGTCTAAGCTGATCCTACCAGCCATATCCAGCACAAATATCTTACCTGTTTTATTAATCCGACTGGCCAGATCTAACCTCTCAAACCTACTCTCAATGTCATTCTAAAAATAAATGATTACATCATAGAATCGCAAAGCTATGAGATAATGCATGATTAATTCAAACACTAAGCTTAGGAGTGGCTGTGTGGTAAGTAGCTTGCTCACCAACCACATGGTTATGGGTTCGGTCCCACTGCGTGGCACCTTGGGCAAGTGTCTTCTACTATAGCCTCAGGCCGACCAAAGCATTTTGAATGGATTTGGTAGACGGAAACTGAAAGAAGCCCGTCATATGTGTGTGTGTGTATATATATATATATGTATGTGTGTGAATATGTTTGTGTGTCTGTGTTTGTCCCCCCAACATCGCTTGACAACCGATGCTGGTGTGTTTAGATCCCCGTAACATAGCGGTTCGGCAAAAGAGACCAATAGAATAAGTACTAGGCTTACAAAGAATAAGTCCTGGGGTCGATTTGCTCCAGCATGGCCACAGTCAAATGACTGAAACAAGTAAAAGAGTAAAAGAATATGAATAACTAGGCATTACAGCAGAGTTAACCTCCCAGCTGTTGCAGTTCCCCATTTTCAGCTGAATGGACTGAAACAATGTAAAAAGTGCTTTTCTCAAGGATGCACTTTATAAACCAGTTTAGGAATTGAACCCAAGGCCTAATGATTGTAAGATAAACATCCTAACTATAGTTTGTATTAATTTATCTGAACTTTCAGAGTTAATTCTGATTCAAACTTGGACAAAATTATAAAATAAAAACAATTTTATATGGTTATCAAAAAACTTTACATGCTTAAGTTGTGGTGAGAATTACATTATCTAAACAATGGATGATAGTTCACTGACAACAAATACATGGTATGAACACTAGAAAAAATGCACCCCATGAACATTAGGTCAATGTACTGGAATTCAGTGAATGAATTTTAAGCTATTCCCAATATACCAATATACAGAAGAATGATTTTTCTTTTTATTGAAAGTATGAACCAAGCTTAAATTAAGAATTAATTATGGCATTTTTAATTTCAAATATCAGTATTTGTGGAACTCTACTGTCTTTCTCTTTTTTGGCGTGTGTGTGTGTGTATTTGTTATTAATTATAATTATAAATTAATTTCTAGAAAATATGCTAGTGATTTTATGATTTTTTAAAAAAATATGTAAAGAATTCAGAGGCTTATGTTTGTGTAGGGGGTTGGGCAGTGCATGTTTACTTTCATTTACCTAAGCTAAAATAAGAAAATTCTTCTAAAACCTACAATATTTATATGAAAACACTACAGGGACAATTCTGTCTCATATATATATGTGTGTGTGTGTATATATGTGTGTGTATATATGTGTGTGTGTATATATGTGTGTGTATATGTGTGTGTGTATATATGTGTGTGTGTGTGTGGACACAGGCATGACTGTGTGGTTAAGAATTTTACTTCCCAACACATTTGGTTTTGTGTTCAGTCTCCACCAACTGGCACCTTGGGCAAGTGTCTTCTATTATAAACTTGGGTTGACCAAAGCTTTGCGAGTAGATTTAGTTGACAGAAGCTGAAAGAAGCTTGTTGTGTGTTTGTTTGTTTGTGTTCTGACATTATATGGATGTTGCAAATGAATGTCATTCACTTGCAATATTCTGCAACAACATGTTTAGCCATGGAGTAATGTTACCTTGCTGGGAACCATGTAAGGGTTAGTGACAGGAAGAGCATTCCACTGTAGAAAATCTGCCTCAGTAAACTCCATTTGACTCATGCAAGCTATGTATGAGTAGATATTTAAATGATAGTGATGTTGTTAATGATTGATGATCTCCCATTCACTATCACTGTTTCACTTTTGTTTTCTTCCTCTTTCCATTCCTCTCTCTCTCTCCTCTTATTATTCAATTATATCCTCTAATGGCAAGTAGATGAGGGGTTTGAATAAGTTCCTGGTATCTGCACTTCTGTCTCAGTAATATTCTAAGTATGCCAGAATTTTCTATTATTGCACCACATGGTTCCAAGAACAGATTCTTTTGAGAGAGTTTGTTTATTATTTTATCAGTTTCCTTCTACATAGTATCAGTTGGTCAGTAATGACTGCAGCTGTGATAGTCATTTACTCTTTCCTTATATATTAGCAGATATATTCTGACTTCCTCTTCCAGGCTCTGTAGCTGAAGTGAAACCATTTCTGGTGTAATAAACAGAAACCCCGTTGAAAAATGACATACCATCTGTTGCTTCTGGAGAAGTCATTTTGAAATCAATAGTTTAAGAATTCTTTGCCTTTTTTGCTTGCTTTCTCTCCTCCAGAAAGCTGGTCAATCTTACATCGTTTCTTTGTTTTGTTAATGATGTGTAACCAACATGTGTGTGTGTGTGTGTGTATGTGCAAACATGCTTTGGTTGCCATATTTTATGTTATGTGATACCGTGTCTGTCAGTCAATGCTTCAGAATTGGGAGTTCAATGATATCAGTTTGATTAATTTCACTTTGACGTGTCAATGAATAGAAGTGTTGTTAAGTTTGCCAGAATATTACCAGATAACCTGCTGTACTGGTGAGAAATATGCTAAAGTACTATGTTGTATACCATCCAGCTGGTTAGTCATCACATGTGAATGATGTGTGTCTTGGTTTCATACTATTTTTCTTTTTCTTTTAAACTGTTATACATCCATTTTTCCAATCTAACATACATGGAATTTGTGTTCTTTTGGTTTCCAAAATATAATATTTTTCTCTTCCAAAAGGCACAGGTGTGGCTGTGTGTTAAGAAGTTTGCTTCCCAGCCACAGGTTCCAGGTTCAGTCCCACCTTGTGCAAATGTCTTTTACTGCCCTTAGCCAACCAAAGCCTTAAAAGTGTATTTAGTAGACAAAAACTGGAAGGGGTCTGTCTCGTGTGTGTGTCTGTCTGTTTGTCCCCAGCCATTGCTTGACAACTGATGTGGTTTGCTTACATCCCCATAGGGTAAAACAAACCAATAAAATAAGTACCAGGCTTTAAAAAATGATATTGGGATTCATTCATTTGACTTAAGCCCTTCAAGATGGTACCCCAGCATGACCACAGTTCAATGACTGAAACAAGTAAAAGATAAAGATATTTGTAATATTTTTGTAAGTAGTCATTTTTTTTTCCCAGCTGGATCTCCTACCTTAATCATAGTAATTCACTGATTTCCAATCTATTTCCAAAACTGGAACTCTAAATGGCATACTATATAATTGATTGGTAAACTTATATATAATTGTCATAGCTGAAGCTATTTAGGCACCATCCATCTCTCGTTTCTCGAATTAGAAGTTTCCTATCTGACTGTTTTATTAGTGTGTCTATAAATAAAAGTACTTACCATTTCTAGTCTATTGACTCGAATGTGTTTCAGTGTTTAGAAATATCTCCCACACTTGTTTCTTGTACTTAAAAGACCGGATTGCCATTACCTCTAGCCACACCTTTTCCTGTGTAACCCTAGACCTTTCCCACCACACTTGTAACCAATTTCATGAAGTGGGACCTTCAAAACATCCTTCATAGAAGACATGGGAAGTTAAGTTTCATTGAACAGCAGCAAAACTAACCGCTACTCATATGAAAAGAATGTTCCCATCACAGTACCATATCGTCTCTATTTATGAACAATACACAAATAACACCTTTAAAGACGCCACAAATTCTGCCTCATACTATTTTTCTTTTTCTTTTAAACTGTTATACATCCATTTTACCAATCTAAATTACATGGAATTTGTGTTCTTTTGGTTTCCAAAATATAACATATTTTTCTCTTCCAAAAGGCACAGGTGTGGCTGTGTGGTAAGAAGTTGGCTTCCCAGCCACAGGTTCCAGGTTCAGTCCCACCTTGTGCAAATGTCTTCTACTGCCCTTGGCCAACCAAAGCCTTAAGAGTGGATTTAGTAAACAAAAACTGGAAGGAGCCTGTCTCATGTATGTATGTATGTGTGTGTCTGTCTGCCTCACACAACTACATCACAAAAGTTGATCTTGCACCTCTAGGTTACAAAGAATTTGCTAAAATTAATTCAGCTCTGACCAGTTTCAGAGCTTCTATAAGTACTGTGGTGGATGTAATTGATAACTCCTCTAAAATGTGTGGCCTTTGTCCTATGTCAGAATCATTAGAACCAGAAAAAAAATATGTCTTATGATATTTGTCATTGCTCTTTACATTCCAAGTTCAAATCTCACCAAGGCCAGCATTGGCTTTCATCCTTCGGGCATCAGTAAAATAAAATACCCCTTAAGTACTGGGGTTGATATAATCAATCGTGTACCTATATAAGAAATTGTTGTGAGTGGTGGTGAATGTGGTGGTGAATGTGGTAGCAGCAGCTGTGGTGGTGGCTGTTGTCATCATAGTCGTTGTCATAGATTTTTTTTTTTTACTGTTTTGCACCATTTTCTCATGTTTGCAAAGCTGAACTGGTATATTTGTTGGAACTGTTGTTTTGTTTTTACAGCTGGATGCTCCCCACTTCCTACTCTTAGCTACTCATCCATGAATCCAGTTTGGATCTTGTTTTCTATTCAGTCAGTCAAACTGGAATGGGAGGAAAGGAGAAAAAGGTTATATGACTAGTTCGGTGACGGGAAGCGGGGGGATTACACAATGGTTGTAGTTGTATAAGATTTGAACCAATAATCACCTTAACATTTTTAGTTATTTCATTTTTTTTTTTTTCATTGATTGATTATTGTTTGTCATTTATTCATAAATTTGTTTACTTTACCAGATGGAATGGAGTTCAGTGGTGTGCAAGTTACTGGACATTCCCATGACAATCTTTCCTGAACTCAAAGACACAAGGTAATCTTGAGGTTATGTAGAGGACATTATTATTTTCCAGTTCTATATTTAAGAGATGAGAAATTATTTACACTATTTACATTTGACAGATATTTGTCCTCATCTTGTTTGTTGTTAACACAACCTTTCAGCTGATATACCCTCCAGCCTTCATCAGGTGTCTTGGGGAAATTTTGAACCTGGGTTCTCATTCCTAAGGTATTTTTTGATATTGTTATTATTATTATTATTATTATTATTATTATTATTAAGGTCACTGCCTGGAATCGAACTCGGAAACTTGGGGTTAGCAGCCCACGCTCTTAACCACTACGCCATAAGGTTTTTATAATTACCGATGTTAGGTTTTGTATGGTAAAAAAATGCAAATTTTTTTTCCAGTCAGGATATGTGAACAATGCAAGTGAGAGATGCCCACTACTTCAACTGACCAATGGACATTTAATATTTTATTGTTTTGTAACCAGACATATGCCCACAGGCATATGGTGTAGTGGTTAAGAGCACAGGCTACTAACCCCAAGATTCCGAGTTCAATTCCAGTCAGTGCCCTTAATAATAATTATAACAACATCAAAGAATACCTTAGGAATGAGAACCCCAGTTCAAAATTTCCCCAAGACATCTGATGAAGGCTGAAGGATATATCAGCCAAAACGTTGTGTTAACAATAAACAAGATGAAGACAAATATCCGTCAAATATAAATAATGTAAACAGTGTAAATAATGTATAATTATTAATTGGCAGCCTTATTCCTAAATTAGAAACAATATTATTATTATTATTGAGTGAGAGAGCAGTTCATGCTATCAAAGTGACACTGGGGTAAACTATACGAAGCCCAATATACCCATCATGACTACCCATCTGATAAGGGTACACTAGGCACATGCATCACAACCATATGTGCGCGACATGGTGATCTCATATCAAAATAAACAGCACATGACCTTGCAGGTGGGGCCCAGTTAGAATTTTCTTCAGGTTGAGTAGCCCATCCTGCTCAAAAGGTCCCATTATTATTATTATTATTATTATTATTATTAGTTTTACTTCTCAGAGTACTCAGTTTTGTTTGTTCTGATAGATTCTGTGAGAGCGGACAGCAGCTTGCTGTCAGAGGTCTCGCAGGATCCCTTTCTGCATGTTATAAGCTTTGACACTTGGGTGTTAATTATCGTGCTACCCACATAAATTTGATTACATCAACCCCAGTGTTTAATTGGTACTTAATATATCGACCCCTTTCTTATGCTACCCACATCAATTCTACCAAGGAATAAGACCAAACCTGAGTCAAACCAAATAATAAATAA
>NC_043000.1:18129022-18156522 GCF_006345805.1 Octopus sinensis | reverse complement strand
GTGTGTTTACGTCCTCTTCACTTAGCGGTTCGGCAAAAGAGACCGATAGAATAAGTGCTAGGCTTACAAAGAATAAGTCCTGGGGTCGATTTGCTCGACTAAAGGCGGTGCTCCAGCATGGCCGCAGTCAAATGACTGAAACAAGTAAAAGAGTATATATATATATTATTAATAGTAGGGAATATAAAATTCCAAGGCAACAGGGGAAAACAAACTCAATTTCGTAATACTAAATCAAAGTTCATGAAATATTAAATATATATAGAATTAAATGTGTATTATTTTTAATGTGTATTATTTAGTATAGAAATTTTTTGTACACTGTTTATAATAATGTATTTATATTTTGTTCTAGATAATATCTTTCTTTATTAATTGAATTACTTTATGGAGGTTCTATCTCTTAATTATATATATATATATAGGCGCAGGAGTGGCTGTGTGGTAAGTAGCTTGCTAATCAACCACATGGTTCTGGGTTCAGTCCCACTGCGTGGCATCTTTGGCAAGTGTCTTCTGCCATAGCCCCGGGCCGACCAATGCCTTGTGAGTTGATTTGGTAGACGGAAACTGAAAGAAGCCTGTCGTATATATGTATATATATGTAGGTGTGTGTGTGTATATGTTTGTGTGTCTGTGTTTGTCCCCCCTAGCATTGCTTGACAACCAATGCTGGTGTGTTTATGTCCCCGTCACTTAGCAGTTCGGCAAAAGAGACCGATAGAATAAGTACTGGGCTTACAAAGAATAAGTCCCGGGGTCGATTTGCTCGACTAAAAGGCGGTGCTCCAGCATGGCCGCAGTCAAATGACTGAAATGAGTAAAAGAGTAAGGAGTAAAAGATATATATATATATATATATATATATATCCCAACCCTCATGTACAGCTTCCTTTGTAGATAGGGCATGTGAATTGGTTAGAAAGGTGAAGTGTATCTCTTAGTGTATGTCTCTTTTCTTGTTTCTCCTGGCAATGTTGAATGCATTATTTCTCCTCCATATCTTTAATCCCCACCTCAAACAATGAGCAACAGGTAAACATGTCTCCCACTCTTGAAGGATTGGTATTGCTGTTCTTCAAAACGATTTTCAACTGGTCTTTGAACTGCTTATTTTGTTCTCTGGCCAAGCATTGGCTATGGTACAGCTATTTGCAGATGAAAACATGAATCAGATATGCACACTGTGTGAACCATCTTAAGAAATGCCTATGTATTATATGTATTATGGATACAGTGCTGTTGATATTGATGTGACAGGATTTTTGTGTGTGTAACCTTCTCTTATGTCATCATCACCATTTCATGTCCTATGGTTTAGACAGTCTTGCAGGATTTGATGGCTCCAAAGGCTACACCGTGTTCCAGTGTCTGCTTTGGCATGGTTTCTATGACTGGATGCCCTTCCAAATGCCAGCTACTTTACAGAGTGTACTGGGTGCTTTTTTCATGCCAGTGGCACTAGTGAGGTTATCATGCAACTCACAAGTCTACAAAACTTGGGAGTAGGTGTTTTATGCAAAGAAATGAGGGATTAATGTATGAAAAAAAGGGAAGGCGGGAGGGGTGAGCAAATTCTTTAATACTTTAGCATTCATATTGTTTTGTCAAATGTAATACTTATTTACATTGCTTGGAATTAATCTTGCATTATCTTCTATCTTCAAGATTTCAATGATGATGGCTATGATGATCATCATCATTTAACATCTCTCATCCATGCTGACATGGCCTGGACAGTTTGATCAGAACAGGCAAGCTGGAGAGATGCCTCAGACTCCAGTCTGATTTGGCATAGTCTTATGGATGGTCGTGGTCACCGTTATAGTTAGTGGTCCATGGTGCATGTAGTGTGGCCATCTAAACGATTCATATCAGAAGGCTGAAATAATACATATGATGTGCCAGTTGGAAAAAAGAAGAGACACAACCACGTAGAAGGCTTATGAAAGATTTATTGATATCTTTACATGCATCTGTGTGGGTTGTATGTTTGCTGTTAACCATGGTGAAGTAGTTCACGAACAGTGCTATGTTAGAACCTGTGCAGTGTGGCTGGTGCTGTGTACATAGAGATGTTGTTGACAACATTGGTGAGAGACATGATGGTGGCAACAAAGATGGAGATCGCTGCAATGCTTTTGGACATGTGTTGTCTGGCATCATTGCTGGAACTGGCTGTGTTGTGTGGTCAGTGGTTAGACCTTAGAAGGTCTGGAACCAAAGACTTCGAGACAAGAAGTTGAGCTTTCATAAGTAACAGTAGGCTCAAATTGGATTTTGAACAGACTGTTTCACGAGATTTTAATTAGGGACTTCGATTGGTTAGGTTGCATGTCAGCACAATAAAGTAAGAGACAAATTGCACCAATACCAGCCAATCGGAGTGGTAGACACAACAGGGTCCAAACAGTAGCCAAAGGTTAGCTGTTATCTGATACGTTCAGATGTATGTATATATAATAAAGGAGAGAGGCATTTCACTAGAGTGTACACTACAGTCTCTATGGTTGGATGCCCTTCCTAACACCAATCACTTTACAGAGTGTGGGTGCTTTTACGTGATTGTATATTTTTAGAATAACATTGTAAGGTAAGTGAGGCAGGTAGGATCTGGTCAGTTTGAATCTGAAACAGATTGAATATTTTGGCCTGATATGGCTGGTTTAAATGCTAAAGGGTCAATAGAGAGAATACCATTTGAGAAAATACTTGAAATAACTTTGTTTATACAACTGCTCAGTTAGACTGACCTGGGACTAAACAACTTGAATCTTTATTCATTTTTTTTTACTTATTCCATCTGTGATTTATATCTCACAGGTTGCTGATCAGCAAGGAGCCATGTTTGGAGACTGCTGTTATACTGTTGGTGATGTAAAATGTACAATGGGTTCCGGAACCTTCATTGATCTAAATACTGGCAATCAACCTCATGCTTCCATTGCAGGTATTGTATGAATGTAATCAATTTAACTGTCCCTTGTACTTATCCACCCCCAAAAAGTCAAAATAGTCCCTGGTGAGATATGAACTCAAAATGTTAAGTGACATTACTAAATATTATAATGTCTAAGTGGTGGAAGCACTCCGTCGGTTACGACAACGAGGGTTCCGGTTGATCCGAATCAACGGAACAGCCTGCTCGTGAAATTAACATGTAAGTGGCTGAGCACTCCACAGACACGTGTACCCTTAACATAGTTCTCGGGGATATTCAGCGTGACACAGAGAGTGACAAGGCCGGCCCTTTGAAATACAGGTACAACAGAAACAGGAAGAAAGAGTGAGAGAAAGTTGTGGTGAAAGAGTACAGCAGGGATCACCACCATCCCTTGCCGGAGCCTCGTGGAGCTTTAGGTGTTTTCGCTCAATAAACACTCACAACGCCCGGTCTGGGAATCGAAACCGTGAGTCCGCTGCCCTAACCACTGGGCCATTGCGCCTCCACAATGTCTAAGTGTAAGAGTCAATTAAGGAATTGTCTAAGTGTTAGAGGCAATGGAAGAATTGAGACAGTTTGAGAATATTATGGAGTAAATAAACTTAGACTAATTATACGTAGATGAGATAGAAATTCTAAAAGGTTGAAGTTCTTGGATGGGAAGACTGGAGGCAAGAGAAGGCACAATATGGATGATGAGAGATAATTAGCTAGCTCTGAAGAGCAGCAGCCACTGTAGTGGTTAGGGTGTTCAACTTATGATCATAAGATTGTGGTTTCGATTCTTAGACTCAGCAGTCCATTGTGTTCTTGAGCAAAACACTTCATTTCATGTTGCTCCAGTCCTCTCAGCATGCAAAAATGAGTAATCCGGCAACAGACTGATATCTTGTCCAGGTAAGGAATATATATGCCATGAAACCAACCCTTATGACTCAAGAAGGTAGCTTTACTTTTTACCTTACTGTAGTGTAATATAATAAGATTTCTAACATAGGCAAAAGACTATAAATTTCTAGAAATTAAAATTCATCTACTCAACCCCAGGATATTAGTAAAACAAACTTTATCACACCTTGTAAAAGATGAAAGACAAAACCAACGCTGGCTGGATTTGAACTCAGAACGTAGACATAACTAAATACTATAAGGCATTTTTTGTCTAGCATTTTACCATTTATGCCTTCCTCTGCCTTTTAATATTTTTTCGTCATCAAGTTGTTTAAAACAAGCAAGTAACATTTTTGTTATAATATTCAAAATAAGGATTTCTAGCATAGGCATGTAATCAAACATTTTATGCTAAGGATTATATCAGCTCCAGCATTTCATCTGCCCCAGAAAGATAAAAGACAAACTTGATCCTACTAGGATTGGAACTACTGATATTTTTCCCAATCACTTTAATGATTTTTGCCACCCTTATCATCATTATCAGTATTATTATTATTATTATTATTATTATTGTTATTATTATTATTATTATTGTTATTATTATTATTATTATTGTTATTATTATTATGTTATTATTATTGTTATTATTATTATTATTATTGTTATTATTATTGTTATTATTGTTATTATTGTTATTATTATTATTATTATTATTATTATTATTATTGTTATTATTATTATTATTATTGTTGTTATTGTTATTATTGTTATTGTTATTATTATTATTATTGTTATTATTATTGTTATTGTTATTGTTATTATTATTGTTATTATTACTATTATTATTACTATTATTATTATTGTTATTATTATTATTACTATTATTATTATTATTATTATTATTACTACTATTATTACTATTATTATTATTATTATTATTATTATTATTAAGAATGTCGTAAGCTGGCAGAATTGTTTGCACATAAGGCAAAATGCTTAGCAGCGTTTCACCCATCACTACATTCTGAGTTCAGATTCCCCTGAGGTTGACTTTACCTTTCTTCCTTTCAGAGTCAATAAAAATAAGTACCAGTTGAGCACTGGCATCAATGCAATTGACTTACCCATTTCTCTGGCCCTTGTACCAAAATTTGGAACCATTATTATTATCTGTCAAGGTTGACTTTGTCTTTCATCCTTTCGGAGTTGATAAATTAAGTACCAGTTATGCCCTGGGGTCGATGAAATCAACGAGCCTCCTCCCAAAAAAGAATCTCAGGGCTTGTGCATATAACAGAAAGGATTATTATTATTGTTGTTGTTGTTGTTGTAAAGCAACAAATTAGCCAAGTCGTTAGAGGATCAGTTAGATTGTCTTACAGTAATCCTTCCTAAGGCAGCAAGCTGGTAGAATCATCAGTGTGCTGGACAAAATGCTTAGCAGTGTTTCACCTACAATATTTACATTATTTAAATCTAGAATGGTATTTCACCTGTCACTACATTCTGAGTTCAAATTCTGCCAAGGTCAACTTAGCTTTTCATCCTTTCAGGGTCAAGAAAATAAGTACCATTTGAACACTGGGGTCGATGTAATCAACTCATTCTCTCCCCCAAAATTACTGGCCTTGTGGCAAAATTTGAAACTATAATTATTATCGTTATTATTATCGTTATTATTATTATTATTATTTTTATTATTATTATTATTATCGTTATTATTAGCAATGATATTAAAATAAATAATAATAATAAAAATAGCGAATATTGATAATCTTGTGTATATTTGAATAACATTTTACTAAAACTTTGACTCAATAAATAATGCTATCTTTCACCCTTTTTTTTTTTTAATCAGGCCTATATCCATTAGTAGGTTGGAAAATTGGTTCTGAACTCGTATTTATAGCTGAAGGTGTATCATCAGATAGTGGCTGTGTACTGGAATGGGCAAAAAGTTTAAGTGAGTAACAAAATAACATGATTTTATTTGATCAATGAATTATAAGATGATTATGTAAGAACCATCTCATGAGTATCAATAACATCAAGGGCCGACAAGAGACCCTCTACAGTGTCCCTCAATTTGTTAAATGTAACAGCTAAATCTCCCCCAACTCATTCATCTGATACCCCTGTCTTCAAAAGAGGGAAGGATACATTAGATAATGTGATCCTCTATATCAATAACACCCCCAACACATGGGCTGGTCATGGCTGGAATGCCTTTGATCAGAGTTGACCTTGAGCTAAACAACAATGATAACATTTGATAATTCCATTATCTGTATTTAGTCTGTTGCCATAACTCCAGTTAGTCTGTTACATGAGTATTGGTGTGATCACATGATAGACATCATGTGTCCATACCATTATCAAAGACATTCCAGCCATAACCATCATGTCTTTTATTCAGAGACAATGTAAGTCACGAACTACATTATCCAATATAGCTTTCCTGATTTATGGTGATGATTGAGATTTGAGAACGATTTGGCTGATATTTCTAGCATGTCAAGCTACCACAGAAGCTCTTTTAGAAGTGTGTTAGAACTACATTAACCAATGTGTCCTTTCATTTCCTGAGACAGTAGGGTATGATTTAAGGCAAATAAGGCGACTATTATAGCAGTCTGAGCAATCATCTAAAAGCTCCCTCACTGTTTGCTGCTACTGTTGTTGCTTAGCCCAAGGACAGTCCTGATTGAGCGGTTCCATGTTCAAAGTATTTCAACTATAACCATCTTGTCTTTTTTCGCCCCATTTAGAGTGAACTCCAGGACCATGAAATTTGATGTGTCCTTTTGTAATAAGGAAATTTGACTGCTGTTTCTAGCATGTCAAGTGATGCTGATGGTGGTGTGGTTTGATATTGCTTTGTCAACACTCTTGTTGTTGTAATAGTTGAGAGAAGAGAATATTAGGGTGGGTGAACCAATGTACCAAATATAATTTACCCAAACCTATATCTATCTGTGTATATATGTGTATATATTATTATCTTCATCATCAATATTTTTTGTCTGGCTTCCCTGCTGGCATGGATTAGACACAAATACCTCACTCCCAGTCTGTTTTGTTGTTTATGACATGCTTGTGTGAGAAAGAGGAAGGAGGAAAGAGTGGAGAGAGAGAGAGAGAAAGAGAGTAGGAGAGAGAGAGAGAGAGCAAAGGAATTACATGAGAATCAAATAAGTTTTAATCTCCACTGTGTTGACTTTTGTCATATGTTGGAGCATACACTCACACAAAGAAGCAATACATGGGACCTCTTCCTCTCCCCCCCATCAGGTTGGACACTATACAAGTGTAATACCAACATAAGCAGAAACTAGACAGACAGACAGACAATGAGAGGGTGGGGGGACATTCTACATAGTCCCCTTCTTTATGTTTTTTTTACTTTAACATCAACCACAATGACTAATACAGCAATCTCAACTATTACAACTTGCTCAACCTGCTAAAAAATAGTAGCCTAATCTCTCCTAAATCACTTCTTACCATCTTCAAAGAAAATAAACAAAAGAAATTTTTGGATTTGGTTTGCAAGATTCTTTATTTGAGTTCGTGTGTTGAAGCATATTCTGTTATGTCTGGGGAGAGTCATTTTCTTTTTGTGCCTTATAATTTAACACACTCACCGGTAAAATTTCTACTTATTTCTTATTTTTATTTTCCTAAAATTTTTGTTGCGTCTTGCAACCTTTTCAATAGTTTTGACTCTCAACCGGTGAGTCTGTTAAATTATGAGGCACGAAAAGAAAATGGCTCTCCCCAGACACAACAGAAAACAAAAGAAAGAAACCTTGATTAATGTAGTCCTGCAATAATGTCTGAAAAAGTCTTTGATTACAGGTTTGCTAGATTATGATTTACCTGTGGCTAAGCAACAACAACAACAGCAGTTATCATCACCATAAGTGTTTCGATGGTGCTGGTCGTGGTAGTTGTTATTGTAGTGATTGCTTTGGTGTTGGTGTTGGTATTGGTGGTGGCGGTGAGCTAGCAGAATCGTTAGCACACTGGACGAAATGCTTAGCGGTATTTCGTCTGCCGCTATGTTCTGAGTTCAAATTCCACCGAGGTCAACTTTACCTTTCATCCTTTCAGGGTCGATAAATTAAGTACCGGTGAAACACTGGGGTTGATGTAATTGACTATCCCACTCCCCCAAATTTCAGGCTTTGTACCTATAGTAGAAAGGATTGGTGGTGGCAGTTGTTGTATTGTTTGTTGTGGTGTTGGTGGTGGCAGCAGATGTAGTAGCAGTTGTTGTTGTTGGCAGAAACGTTAGCACGCTGGGCGAAATGCGTAGCCATATTTCGTCTGCCATTACGTTCTGAGTTCAAATTCCACCGAGGTCTACTTTGCCTTTCCTCCTTTCGGGGTCGATAAATTAAGTACCAGTTACGCACTGGGATCGATACAATCGACTTAATCTGTCTGTCTGTCCTTGTTTGTCTCCTCTGTGTTTAGCTCCTTGTGGGTAGTAAAGAAATAAGTTGTTGGTGTTGTTGTTGGTGGTGGTTGCTGCTGCTGTTGTTGCCAATGATGATGATGATACCGCTACCAGCACAGTTAACGACCACCACCAAAACATCAGCAACAACACAACCATTGCAATCAGCTGCAACAATAACATCCTCATCCTCCTCCTCATCATCATCATCTCATTCAATCTCAACCAGCATAACAACACCAACAGAAGCAGCAGGAACAGCAAGAGCAACAACATTGACTTCACAGTAGAACTAAAAGCTACTATAATTTATTGTATACTATGACACAAATTTAGTGGTGGTGGTGGTGGGGTTGATAACCAGATTACATGACCAATGAAGACTTGTATGTTTTTTACCTTTTACTTGTTTCACACACACACACACACATAGAAAGAGAGAGAGGCTTCTTTCAGTTTCTGTCTACCGAACCCACTTACAAGGCTTTGGTTGGCCTGGGGCTATAGTAACTCCCATTCGTATCATTATAGTAGAAGACATTTGCCCAAGGTGCCACACAGTGGGACTGAACCTGGAGCCATGTGGTCGGGAAGCAAATTTGTAGCTATCACACAGCCATGCCTGCACCTATAACATTTATTTATTGCTAGCAAAATATTGTTCATTGCACATGATAATGATGATGGTGATGGTATTGTTGATGTTGGAGGTAGAAGTGGGTAAGTGACTATGCTGCTGCTGCTGTTGTTGGTGTTTAGATTCAAATTTTCCTTCAGTAACTCTTTTTACTCTTTACTCTTTTACTTGTTTCAGTCATTTGACTGCGGCCATGCTGGAGCACTGCCTTTAGTCGAACAACTCAACCCCGGGACTTATTCTTTTTGTAAGCCCAGTACTTATTCCATCGGTCTCCTATGCCGAACCGCTAAGTGATGGGGACGTAAACACACCAGCATCGGTTGTCAAGCAATGCTAGGGGGACAAACACAGACGCACAAACATATACACACACACTTATATATATATATATATATATATATATATATATATATATATATATATATATATATATATATATATATATAATATATGCACACATATATACGACAGGCTTCTTTCAGTTTCCGTCTACCAAATCCACTCACAAGGCATTGGTCAGCCCGGGGCTATAGCAGAAGACACTTGCCCAAGATGCCACGCAGTGGGACTGAACTTGGAACCATGTGGTTGGTTAGCAAGCTACTTACCACACAGCCACTCCTGCGCCTAAGCAGACTTATAACCAAATTACTCTTGGAATACGCTGCCTTTGTTTCAATTAACTTTGAAAGCAATGAAAAATTTTGTAAAATAACTCTTTACACCCCCTTTTACTCTTTTAATTGTTTCAGTCATTTGACTGTGGCCATGCTGGAGCACTGCCTTTAGTCGAGCAAATCGACCCCCAGGACTTATTCTTTGTAAGCCTAGTACTCATTCTATAGGTCTCTTGCTGAACCGCTAAGTTACGGGAACGTAAACACACCAGCATCGGTTGTCAAGCAATGTTGGGGCACAAACACAAACACACAAACACACACACACACACACACACACACATATATACGACAGGCTTCTTTCAGTTTCCGTCTACCAAATCCACTCACAAGGCTTTGGTCGGCCCAAGGCTATAGTGGAAGACACTTGCCCATGGTTCCACACAATGGGACAACCTGAAACCATGTGGTTGGTAAGCAAGCTTCTTACCACACAGCCACTCCTGTCTTTATTGATCTGGTGTTTGGAACTTAAATTAGCAAGAAATTTTGATGGATGGTTTTAATGTATGGGATAAAGTGGTGAGAAAAGATCTTCAGATGCTGGACCTCACTGAGGAGATGACAAGGCACTGAGACCTCCGGCAATTTGCTGCACTTAAGAAGACACATTAAGCTAAGTTGCGGATCCGTGGAATAAGCTGCCAGACGAGATGGTGAAGATGCCGACGACCGCTCGGTTCAAAGTCTCCCTTGACCTCAAGTGGCCTGAACTCTTTACATGAACACCACCCTCTACATAACTCCATGTCCCCCTACATGGCCTTGCTTTTTGAGCCAAAAATTAACTAACTAACTAAGTAAAATTGTAATCATCCATACATACAGGCATGTCCTTTATGGCCATGCCCACCACTCCCTCTCCTAACTGAGAGGTCTTCGTCTTGCTCATGCCAATGCCACATAAAATGCACTGTACCAGTAGCACATAAAAAGTACTCAGCATTTTTCTATAAAGCGGTTGGCATTAAGAAGAGCATCCATCCATAGAAATCATGCCAAAACTGGCAATTGGAGCCTGGCCTGCTCCTGTCAAGCCGTCCAATCCATGCCAGCATGGAAAACAGATGTTAAACAATGATGATGATGATCACTTTAAAAAACATGAAGTTTTTTTTTTTGTAATAGTACCAGGGGTAATCTCAGGGGTTGGTACCAAAAAGGTTAAAGCCGTTCCAGCCATGTTTACTCCATATTTTATTCAGGCACTGTCTATCTAAGACTACATTATCTAATGTAACTTTCTTTTCTTTAAGGCAGCAGGGGATGATTTGAAGGAGATTTAGCTGCTATTTCTAATAGTTTGAGAAACCACATAACAGGTCCGACTGTTGGCTTATTGTTAGTTATAGTGTTGATGGTATTGGTGATGAGTGGCGAAGATAGTGATGGCAGTGATGATAATGGTGATGGTGATGATGATGGTAATAGTGCCATTACTAATATTGGTGCTGAAGGGAATAATAGTAACTTCTGGTAGGTGAACAGCAGTGGTAGTGGTGATGGTTGTATTGGCAGTGGTGGTATTGTTTGTGTGTTAAGAGGAGGTAGGAGGGATTAAATGAAATAAATATGGGTGTGGTCACTTGACAGAATTTACAGCTTTGTTTGCAAAGTCCCCTTGTTTAACTTAAGTTATCATACCCTCCACCACCAACAGCTAAGAAAGAAGTCTCTATGTGGTAGCTTAACCTGCTGAAAATAGCAGCTATACCCCTCTCATATTACACCCTGCCTTCATGAAAGTGGGACACATTGGATACTATGGTCCTAGACACTCTGTCTGGGAGAAGACGAGTAAATCATGGCTTGGAAATCTTTAAGACTATTCATCTTGTATCTTTTACTCGTCTTAGTCATTGAACTGTGGCCTTGAAGAGTTTTAGTTGACCCTGATTGACCCCAGTACTTGTGGCTTTTTTAAAGACTGGTACATGCTCTATTGGTCTGTTTTGCTGAACTGCTAAGTTACAGGGATGTAAACAAACCAACATTGGTTATCAGATGGTGTGTGTGTGTGTGTGAGACAAACACTGACACACACACACACAGCTTCTGTCTACCAAATTCACTCACAAGGCATTGGTTGGCCTGAGGCTATATAGTAGAAAGCACTTGCCCTACCAAAGTGCCATATATTGGAACTGAACCTAAAAGTATGTGGTTACCAAATGAGTTTCTTAACCACACAGCCATGCCTCTGCCTATTTCAGTTAGTATATTTCTGTTAAAATACACTTATTGTGTTTGAATTAATTTTGAAAATAATGGAAAACGGAAAAATTTAGTAAAATAACTCTGTCGTTGTTAAACTAATGTCTGGAACAGAAATTAACATGAAATTTTGATGGAACATTTTAATTTAACTCACTTGAGAGCATTTAGTTTGTATCATGGAAACAAACATAGTCTCAGGCAGGGCAGGTTATTATCAAAAGGTTTAATCAAAGTTCTGCTTGATCAATGCTGATGTAGAACTAAACAACAACTGTTATTGATGGAGCAAATAGAGCAGCTCTATAAAGTCTACTAAAAATACATCTCTTTCAAATAACACCAGACTTTATTAAGAAATGAATAATACATTACATCAGTGGTTCTCAATGGGGGTCCATATAAGATTTTGTTGCTAAAATTTATCAGCAATAAATAGGTTATACTTCTACAATACGCAAAATATTTTATCAATTTTTTTTTTCATACAGGCGTAGGAGTGGCTGTGTGGTAAGTAGCTTGCTTACCAACCACATGGTTCCGGGTTCAGTCCCACTGCGTGGCACCTTGGGCAAGTGTCTTCTACTATAGCCTCGGGCTGACCAAAGCCTTTTGAATGGATTTGGTAGATAGAAACTGAAAGAAGCTTGTCATATATATGTATATATATATATATATATATACATATATATATATATATATATATATATATATATTATTATCGGTAAGCCGGGCGACGTGTCCAGCCCATCTATACTTGCTGCAAGTATACTCTGCGATGACATCTCTCACGCCGGACTTCTTCTGATGATGTTGCTATTTATGTGCCCTCTCAACGAGATACCAAGCATTGACCTTTTCCATGGCTCTTTGAGCTGTTATCAGTCTTTGCTCTTCTCTCTTTGTGGTAGCCCATGTTTCACTACCATATAACATTGCAGTGACGATTTCAAGAGGACGATTGGGATCACGTGGATGAGAAAGGCGCGATCCAGAGAGGAGTGGACAGCGTGCTGTGACCAGCGGTGTCAAATGGACGCCTGACGGACTGGTCGGTCAAAGTGATCAAAGTGAAGTGATATATATATATATATATACAAACACACACAATGTCTGAATAAAAGACATTCTCTGTTTATTCTTTCTCTTGTTCTTTCCCTCTCACTTTTTTCTTTCTTTCACTTTGACTCTGTTGTTCACTCATTTACTAGTTTCCCAGGTACCATTTAAAATTAGAGACTAATTTTTCCTGGGAAAGGGCACTGATCTACCGCAGATAGTATTCTCTACCTGTAATATGAAATGAACTCAGCACCACACGATAACAAATGACTGGTCAAATACACTGATCTGTCTTACAACTGAATTTCTAGTACCTCCTTACACCTAAGTAGCCGGCACCACAATGTGCCCATATATTTATCAACCAATTGCTTGCATTCTTGATCTGTTTCCATGTCTGGTGGTCTGTCTACTCCTGTTTCCATATTTGCGCCTGATGCAGCCTTCTAGCTTCCCAGACCTCAGTTGAACCGTCCAACCCATGCTAGCATGGAAGGCGGACGCTAAACGATGATGATGATGGTCTCACCCATGTATCTGTCTATCTATCTGTGTCTCTGTATATATCTATTGGGACAGACATATTTCTGCCTGTCCACTCTGTCTGAAGATACATTTCCCTCAACTTCTCAGAGACAACACTGTGTTTATCTGCCTGGTTATCCGCATGTTTGTCTCTTAGTTGTCCACTTCTCTGAGTGTCCACCAACCCATCAATCTCTCCACCCATTCATTCTTCTCTTCATATCTTTGTCTGTCTTTCCCAAACTGTCCCTGGTTTCTCTCTTTCTCTCTCTCTCTATCCACCTCTCTGCTTTTCTTTCCTTCTCTTCGTCTAACTGTCTGTACACTTGGTTGTCTTCTTGTTCTGTGCTTCCCAAACAAATTTTGTAATGGATTCCTGACGCAATTTTCCAAACATTGCAGAACCCATACATCAACGACAGTTATGCCATCCTAACTTTAAGAAGACACTAAATAAAACAAAAATTACTTTAAGAGAGAACTTATAAGAAACAAATAAAAAAAAAAAAATGTTGTAACTTGATATTTTGAAAATGGTGAATGCTATTTTTTATTATAAAATAAATTTTTATCAATGTCTTTTATTAAAAGACGCATTATTGCAAAATCCAAAAATTTTTTCACAAAATCCACTTTGAGAAATATTTGTCTATTTCTTTCTCACTTTTGCTCTCTCTTTCTCTGACTATCTTTCACTTTGTTTCTCTCTCTCTCTCTGTCTCACACACACACGCCCTCCTTCCCTCTCTCTCATCCTCTTTTCTCTCTCCCCCTCTCTCATCCTCTTTTCTCTCTCCCTCTCTCTCATCCTCTTTTCTCTCTTCCTCTCTCTCATCCTCTTTTCTCTCTCCCTCTCTCTCAGCCTCTTTTCTCTCTCCCTCTCTCTCAGCCTCTTTTCTCTCTCCCTCTCTTTCTATTTATGCCATCTGTACATTCCATTCCAAACACTGGATTTTACATTTGCAATTTCTCTCTTGTGTATATACATACATATATCAATATATGTGTGATGTGCATACATGTATTACAGATGTATGTGTCGTGTGAGAGAGAGATGGGGGGGGGTTAAATATGCAAGGTTGGGAAGCCATGTGTCTCGTTGTATAACTTGTCATTCGGTGCTGCAACCATTGCAAAACAGCTGCACCTCTTCCCAACCTCAAATCTGCAACCACCACCACCTCCCAACACTGCCCTACTATCTGAGATGTCATTTAATCCTCCTTGGCCTGAAATTCATCAACTGAAATGGTAGGATAATTCAGTCTAGATTTACAGAGTTTGCAGACTTTCTCACTCTGTTATTACACATCACGGAGGGATTCTCTCTCCCTTTCTTTCATACTACTGAGACATTTTACCTCTCTCCCTCTTTCTCCTCTCTCTCTCGTCTCTGAGACATTGTACCTCTCTCTCTTAATTTCTCTTTGTCACTCTCTTCTTATTTCTTATTTTCTTCTATACTTCACTCTATTTTTCTCATACTTTCTTTATTGTCTTTCTCCCAATCTCTGCCTTTTCATTATCTCTTTCTATCCGTTCAACATCTCAACCTTTTCTTCTTATCTTTTCACCCTTTTCCTTCCTCTTATCTGCATATCCCAGTATTGCTTGTTTCTTATTCCAGTATTTCTTTATATTCTGCTTGACCTACAAGAATTAGCAACCAAATTTCTCAAATGATACCCTACTGTCTTAAAAAAAAAATAACATTGTTCTATGTACACTGCCTGAATAAAAAGAAAAATGAGATGGTCACAGCTGGAATGTCTGGATCAAGACAAGGCAACATTCCAGTATTACTCTGTCTTGTTCCTCCATTTTTATTCAAAAATTCTTTTGTTATCTCATCATAAATTAATAGTCCAGTGATAGGGTCATTTCCTCTCCTTCTCCCCCCCCCCCCGCCCGGATTAAAATGCAGAAAATGCCACAAGAGCATCTGTACTACTCCTTCAGCAGTTGAAGACTTGGGAAGGAATCTCATCATCTTTTAATTTTTTTTTTACTTGCCATCATTTATTTCTCGTTTTAATCCAGCTTTACACTTTTTATCATCTACCATGTCATTCCTTGTTATCTATCCCATCATTGGCGGAGACGCAATGGCCCAGTGGTTAGGGCAGCGGACTCGCGGTCATAGGATCGCGGTTTCGATTCCCAGACCGGGCGTTGTGAGTGTTTATTGAGCGAAAACACCTAAAGCTCCACGAGGCTCCGGCAGGGGATGGTGGTGATCCCTGCTGTACTCTTTCACCACAACTTTCTCTCACTCTTACTTCCTGTTTCTGTTGTACCTGTATTTCAAAGGGCCGGCCTTGTCACTCTCTGTGTCATGCTGAATATCCCCGAGAACTACGTTAAGGGTGCACATGTCTGTGGCGTGCTCAGCCACTTACACGTTAATTTCACGAGCAGGCTGTTCCATTGATTCGGATCAACCGGAACCCTCATCGTCGTAACCGACGGAGTGCTTCCATCCCATCATTCTTTTCTTTATATCCTTTCATTTTATCTCCTCTTTCCTTCGTTCATACCAATCCCATTATTCCTTTCTTCATATCCCATCATTCTTTTCTTCATAACATACCACTTGTTTCTTCATATACAATCATCATCATCAATTTGTTTTTCCAGGTTTGCATGGGTTGGATAGGCCCCCTCCAGCACAGTATCTTGCCACTTGTTGCAGTCAGTTACCATCGAGCTGGCAGAACCGTTAGCACGCCGGGCAAAATGTGTAGCTGTATTTCGTTTGCCGTTACGTTCTGAGTTCAAATTCCGCCAAGGTCGACTTTGCCTTTCATCCTTTCGGGGTCGATAAATTAAGTACCAGTTAAGCACTGGGGTCGATGTAATCAACTTAAAATCCCTTTGTCTGTCCTTGTTTGTCCCCTCTGTGTTTAGCCCCTTGTGGGTAGTAAAGAAATAGATATTCCACCTACTGATGTCAATTTCCCTATATCTTCTATTTTCCTTGGGCTTCTCTTCCTCTGAGATCATTTGGGCCTTCTTTACCCAACTGACATTCTCCATACACATACACATTACAAATCTGTATCAGCTCAATCTTCTCTCTTGCATACTACATCTGATTCCTCATACCTAGTTTTTCTCTCAGCTTCTCTCTACTTCATTGTTCATGCACACCAACATGACACTCTCAGTGGAGCATGCTCCCCTCGTTTCTTTCTAGTTTTCACACATCCTCAGCATTCAATGCTCCTGTTTTTTGTGACCATTTAACATTACACTTCAAACACAAGTGTCATAGAATCTACAGTTCGCACAGAAACAGAGAGAGAGAGAGAAATCCTTTGTTTCCAGCAGCAGTAAATAGCTCTCTGAACTTTTTCCACCCTGTGCTTACTCTTGTTACTATGCTTTTGAAACACACTCCTCTACAGCTAATTAGGTCACCTAATTAATAGAAACCAGCAATTACTTATAGGAAACCCTCTGAGTATTTGAAAGAATTTATTTCATGTGTACCCCTACTTTTGACTATTGTACATCTGCTGTTTATGAAATGTAGATTATACAAAACAGTTATGAGCACTAATCATGAGTGCCTATTCTGTTTTTGTTATTTGGGGGTTGTTTTTCTGATTAAGATTGATACTTAGAAATAGCTTATATTTAATTTATATTTAAAGGGCATCAAGCTGTAGAAACACTGCCAGATCAGACTGGAGCCTGGTGCAGCCTCCTTATTTCTTTACTACCCACAAGGGGCTAAACATAGAGGGGACAAACAAGGACAGACAAACGGATAAATCGATTACATCGCCCCCCCCAGTGCGTAACTGGTACTTAATTTATCGACCCCGAAAGGATGAAAGGCAAAGTCAACCTCGGCGGAATTTGAACTCAGAATGTAACAGCAGACGAAATACGGCTACGCATTTCGCCCGGCGTGCTAACGATTCTGCCAGCTAGCCGCCCTTATGCAGCCTCCTGGTGCAGCCTCCTGGCTTCCCAGACCCCGGTTGAACTGTCCAACCCATGCTAGCATGGAAAACGGACGTTAAACGATGATGATGATGATGATGATTTATATTTAAAATCTTAACCATTAAATGAATTTTAATTGTTAAATGTATATATCACACACACATACATTCATATATCCGTCTTTCTGCTATGGTCCCAGACCAACCAGAGCCTTGTGAGCACATTCAGTAGGCAAGACGTGTGTGTGTGCATGCGTGCATGCATGCACATGTGTTTGTTTACATTTGTGATTGCATGGAAGCTGTGACATACAGCCGGTGTTGCTGTTTGCAATTCTCCTATCAACAAATCGTCTGCTCCCTTCTCCCTAAGAAGAGTAACAGGAAAGTAAGTTTAGTGATAGGTAAGGCATCCAACTGTAAAACAATGCCTCAATAACATATTCATCCAACCCATGCTGGCATGGAAAAGTGGATATGGAAAAAAAAAAAAAGGCTGTGTGGTAAGTAGCTTGTTTACCAACCACATGGTTCCGGGTTCAGTCCCACTGCGTGGCACCTTGGGCAAGTCTTCTACTATAGCCTCGGGCCGACCAAAGCCTTGTGAGTGGATTTGGTAGACGGAAACTGAAAGAAGCCCATTGTATATATGTATATATATATGTATGTGTTTGTGTGTCTGTGTTTGTCCCCCTAGCATTGCTTGACAACCGATGCTGGTGTGTTTATGTCCCCGTTACTTAGCGGTTCGGCAAAAGAGACCGATAGAATAAGTACTGGGCTTATAAAAGAATAAGTCCCGGGGTCGAGTTGCTCGATTAAAGGCGGTGCTCCAGCATGGCCGCAGTCAAATGACTGAAACAAGTAAAAGAGTATACTCATGTGAAGGTGCATGGCTCAGTGGTTAGAGCATTGAGCTCACAATCATGATGTACGAGTTCAGTTCCTGGACCAGGCTGTGTGATGCGTTCTTGAACAAGACACTTCATTTCACATTGCTCCAGTTCACTCATCTGTAGAAAAGAATTGCAACATCACTGATGCCAAGTTGTATCAGCCTTTGCCTTTCTTTTGGATAACATTGGTGGTGTGGAAAAGGGAGGCTGGTACGCATGAGCGATTGCTGGTCTTCCATAAACAACCTTACCTGGATTTGTGCCTCAGAAGGTTACTTTCTAGGTGCAATCCTATGGTCATTCATGACCGAAGGGGGTCTCTCTATAAATATTTGCCTGTGTAAATGGACACAAAGAGAAGCCATATGATTTTTAAAATCTACTGAATTGCATTGTCCCTTGTGGAGGAAGACAAATATGGATGAGGGTGGAATATGAAGTAAGGAGTAAGAAGAAAGTGTTGGGTAGAGGAATGTGAATGAAAAGAAAATGTAGTATCAAAAAAATAATTAACCTTTTCCCTAATCATTTGTTTTCTTTGCAGGTATATTTGAAGAAGAATCCAAGCTAGCAGACATTGCAGAATCAGTTCCTGGTGAGTAACAACTGAAGCATTAAGGTTCTAGCTGATCAGCCAGACTTCGTTCTCACTGAGTTGTCACCATAGTGGCTAACTCATTGAGTCATCACCTAAGTGACTAACTGGTTGCGTCGTCACCAACTGATTTTTGCTTGGGGTGTTCTTGCTTTTACAACTATCCAGAAGGATAGATATATCATTGAGAACAATAGATTTAGTTGGTGGTCTTGTTATCTCTATTCTACATTTTTGTGAAGTACCACAACCACCATCATCACTTCATTCCCCTCATATACAACAGTGGTTCTCAACCAGGGTCCAAATGGCTCTTGGAAGTCCATTATAAGATTTTGTTGTTAAAAATTATGTGCATTAAATTGGTTATACTTCTTCAGTACACAAAATATTTTAACAGTTTTTTTTTATACAGTTCCTAAGAATATTTGAATATTTGAATATAAAAATGTTATAGGATTTTTTTAAACATTGAATTGCTATTGGGGTCCAACAGAGTATACTTGGAATCAAGAGGTTCCATACACTAGAAATGGTTGAGAACCACTGATATACAATATGACACAACCACCACCATCACTAAGATATGCTCCTTTGTATCTTATGTGTGTGTGTGTGTATATATATATATATATATATATTATGGACTCTCCTGTCAATGGGTAGTGGATTAGGACTCTGCATTTTCTTGCCAAACAACTATGTACATGATTTACTCTTTTACTTGTTTCAGTCATGTGACTATGGCCATACTGGAGCACCACCTTTAGCCGAGCAAATCAACCCCAGGACTTATTCTCTCTCTCTCTCTCTCTCTCTCTCTATATATATATATATATATATATATATATTATAATCATTAGGGAATATTACTTCCAAGTACACAGGAAAAAGACATTCAAATTAGATGTACTAAAATGAACATCTCTCAATGTTTAATTCGTATATATAAAAATAATTTTAGAGACAGAACCACCTTCAACTCAATCAACACTGAAAGGTTTTATACCCGACCACTCCATAAAATGTTAAAAATTAAATCTTATACTAACTATATCTATTCTGAATACCGACGTACTTTCATACAACACGTGTAGTCTTATAAATGGAAAATACAGGATTCAAAATAGATATAGTTAGTATAAGATTTAATTTTTAACATTTTATGGAGTGGTGGGTATAAAACTTTTCAGTGTTGATTGATTTGAAGTTGGTTCCGGCTATAAAATTACTTTTATATATACATATATATATAATATGATTTTTCTTTTTTTTCCAGATAACGGCGGGGTTTATTTTGTGGCTGCATTCAGTGGATTACAGGTGAGTGAATTATGTTACTTATTAATTACTTATAGCTGCTATCGTGTTACAATGA
Source organism: Octopus sinensis (assembly GCF_006345805.1). Taxonomy (NCBI): domain Eukaryota; kingdom Metazoa; phylum Mollusca; class Cephalopoda; order Octopoda; family Octopodidae; genus Octopus; species Octopus sinensis. The sequence continues at coordinate 18,136,282 of NC_043000.1, read as the reverse complement.
TAACATATTAGTAACATACAGGTGAATCAGTATTCTAATGTATAACTAAATGACATACAAATGGGTGTATAAAATGACACAGTATTTAATGACATACAGGTGAATAGATGCTATGACAAAGTATTTTACTGCCTTTTATATAACTGGGTTTTACCAAATGAGTGGTGCTATAAGAATTTTTGTTTTAGTAAACACAGGTTTCAATTTATATACGAAGGGTGTGTATAGTCAATTGAATTTACCCTATTATTAGTATTGGATGGAAAAAGAGTGTCATAAGGTAATGGTAGAACACTAGTTAATTTCTTTCACTTTCTGTATTCATATCCTGTCTTAATGTTTTGGACATTAGTCCTTGTATATATATGTATATGTGTATGTCTGTATGCATATTTATATATAAATGGCAATTTCTGTGTGTCTATCTGTTACTTTCTTGGTGCCTAAACCAGCAAACCAATTTTCATGAAACTTTGCATACATGTTACACTAACATCCAGTTCGATAATAGGCTAATTGGATTTCAATAAAAATCTATGTGACCCCCGGGGACATTGAGTGAATTACATAATAAAATGAGATGGTTGCAAAAAGTATTAGTCTGAGGAAAGGTTGTAACAGCAAGAGGGTGACTTATATTAGTGAAGGTGAGAACAGCAGTGGCAAAGGGATGGTAACATTACTACAGCTGTCATATACATACAACGCACATGCAGAGAAAGGGAGGTGTGAGGAATATATATATATATATCTGTGTGTAGGGGAATGCAAAGTGAGCATTGTGTAGATATCACGGAGTAGTACTCAGATGGATCAGAACTAAACTCCAACTCCTTCATCCAGAGTTTGTGCCTCAAGTGTTGCAAATAAATTGTGTCCGTAACCAAGTACCAATGTATTGTTTTATTTTTTTTACTTCTTTCAGTCATTTGACTGCAGCCATGCTGGAGCACCAACTTGAAGTTGTTTTAGTCAAACAAATTGACCCCAGAGCTTATTTATGAAGCTTAGTACTTATTCCATCAGCTTCTTTTGCCGAACTGCTAATTTACAGGGACATAAACACACCAACACCAGTTATCAAGCAATGGTGGGGGAGACAGACACAAAGACACACTCAGATATATACATATATGTGTGTGTGTATATATATATATATATACAAGATAAGAAAATGGAGAAATACATCTAAATCAAATATCAATTACCAGATAATACTCAATCACATACTTTATTAAACCACCACATATGTGGTAAAATGAGACATACTTATCTACATGGCCGAAACAGCTGTAAGATGTAATCTATACTTATATTTATATTTACTTATATTTATATTCTCTTTTATATATATTCTACTTATTATACAACGTTACTCTTTTATGCACACTTTTTTATGTACATTCCTTTATGTACACTGATTTGTTCTGCTTTTTATATTTAACCCTACAGTCTCTTATGTGGTGGTTTAATAAAGTATGTGATTGAGTATTATCTGGTAATTGATATTTGATATAGATGTATTTCTCCATTTTCTTATCTTGTATTAGTAATTTGTGGTAAATCATTTTACCTTTGCCCATATAATACAGTAAATGAATTGATTGCATCGCAATCCTTAACATTTATGTATTAACTTTGTTGGGTACTTCACTAGCAGTATATTGGATATACGTTATCCCATGGAGAGTTGCATTTACAACCCCTATCTCAATTTGTATATATATTATATATATATATATATATATATATATATATATATATATATATATATATATATATTAAATAAATACACACACACACACACACTAGTGTAGCTATAAGTGTGTGTGTGTGACGTTCGGGGTGTGACAATTAAATTGTGTTTGTATGTTTCTTGTGTACTGAAATATAATATATATATATATTATTGTCTTTGTGACAGGCTCCAATCAACGATGACACAGCAGTAACAACTATGATAGGAATGACACCAAATACAGCCAAAGCACATGTTGTAAGAGCCATCTTGGAATCATTGGCTTTCCGTTTCAAACTTCTTTATGAAACAATGTTGACAGAGACAAAGTTACCAATTTCATCAGTAAGGTAAAGTACTCTCCGCAATCAATGCTCTCGTTTCTTTCTCATCTGGATGTCATCACTATAATCCATTCACATACAATCTTCCACTACTCTCTAGTCAGGATGTGTGTACAGTCTCTCGGTGTTTCTCTCTCTTATAAGGCGGCGAGCTGGCAGAATCGTTAGCACACCGGGCGAAATGCTTAGCAGTATTGCGTCTGTCGTTGCGTTCTGAGTTCAAATTCCGCCGAGGTCGACTTTGCCTTTCATCCTCCGGGGTTGATAAAGTACCAGTTACGCACTGAGGTCGATATAATCGACTTAATACTTATGTCTGTCCTTGTTTGTCCCCTCTGTGTGTAGCCCCTTGTGGGTAGTAAAGAAATAGGTATTTCGTCTGCCGTTACGTTCTGAGTTCAAATTCCGCCGAGGTCAACTTTGCCTTTCATCCTTTCAGGGTCGATGAATTAAGTACCAGTTACGCACTGGGGTCAATGTAATCGACTTAATCCGTTTGTCTGTCCTTGTTTGTCCCCTCTATGTTTAGCCCCTCGTGGGCAATAAAGAAACAGTTTCTCTCTCTTGCTTCAATTCAAGAGACTTTCCTATTAATAATAATAATGAAATTATTGTATACAGTGCTCAGGTGCACCACAACTTGTCAGAAAGTGCGTATAAAGCATATGCAGTAATGTACAAATGTCTGGAAAGTGAACAGTGTACGAGTCAGATACATGCTTGTGTGTGTATGGAGGGGAGAAAATCAAGTGTAGTGTTGGCGAATCTCTGAAAGCATGGAAGTTTTGAAGGATGCAGTGCTCCGACAACTAACAACTGATGCCGGCAGATATATAGTATGGTAGTATATAATAATAAGAATAATAATGAAATTTTGTATACAGTGCTCAGGTGCACCCACACTTGTCGAAAGTGCATATAAGTATATGCAGTAATGTATAAATGTCTGGAAAGTGAACAGTGTATGATTAGATACATGCTTGTGTGTGTATGGAGGGGAGAAAATCAAGTGTAGTGTTGCGAATCTCAGGAAGCACGGAAGTTTTGAAGGATGCAGTGCTCCGACAACTAACAACTGATGCCGGCAGATTATGTATGTGTAGTATTAATATATAATAATAATGAAATTATTGTATACGTGCTCAGGTGCACCACAACTTGTCGAAAGTGCAAAAATATATGCAGTAATGTATAAATGCTGGAAAGTGAACAGTGTATGAGTCAGATACATGCTGCGTGGTGTATGGAGGGGAGGAAATCAGTGTAGTGTTGGCGAATCCAGGAAGCACGGAAGTTTTGAAGGATGCAGGCTCCGACAACTAACATGATGCCGGCAGATATATAGTATGTGTAGTATAATAATAATAATAATAATAATGAAATTATTGTATACAGTGCTCAGGTGCACCACAACTTGTCGAAAGTGCATATAAGTATATGTATGTATAAATGTCTGGAAGTGATGTATGTCAGATGCATGCTTGCGTGGTGTATGGAGGGGAGGAAATCAGTGTAGTGTTGGCGAATCTCAGGAAGCACGGAAGTTTTGAAGGATGCAGTGCTCCGACAACTAACAACTGATGCCGGCAGTTTGTTCCAGTTTGTTATTTTCAGTAACCTTCTTCTATGGAGAAAACAGTAAAACAAGTTAACTTTTAGTTAGTGAAATCTCATTTAATTTAATTTAGAAAACAGAAATAAACACTGGTAAAGGAATAAAATATATTTATTTTTTATTTCCTTATCATCATCTTATCTCTCCTGCATGCACCAATGTACCCACATATATATAATGTGAAGTAAGCACTGCACTTCCTCTTCATTGCCTTTATCACTCTCTTACTCTTACTCTCTTAACACTACTTTTCCATTTCCTGCCTTTCTTATCTTTCTTTCAAGCAACATGTTACCCATCCATTTATAATTTGAAATAACATTACAGATCCTCCTACTCGATCTTCCCTCCTGCCCTGTCACTCTCTTTCTCTCTTATTAACCCCTTCTTTAACCCTTTCGTTACCAAACCGGCTCTGTAATACAAATGTCTTATTTTCATAAATTTTGCATTAAAATATACCACCAAACCCTAGTCACAATTTATGTTCATAATACTTGCTGAATGATAACTAAGTTATTTTACTAAATTCTTTGTTATATTTAAAATAATTTAAGAGAACCAGCCATTTGTGACCGTTGCCAGCGCCGCCCCGTGCCGGTGACACATAAAAAGCACCATCCATTTGTGTCCGTTGCCAGCCTCGCCTGGCCCCCGTGCCAGTGGCACATAAAAGCACCATCCGTTGGTGGCCGTTTGCCAGCTCTGTCTGGCACCTGTGCGGGTGGCACGTAAAAAGCACCCACTACACTCACGGAGTGGTTGGCATTAGGAAGGGCATCCAGCCGTAGAAACACTGCCAGATCTGACTGGGCCTGATGCGGCCTTCCGGCTTCACAGACCCCAGTTGAACCGTCCAACCCATGCTAGCATGGAAAACGGACGCTAAACGGTGATGATGAAAGAAACACAGAGCATCTCAAAATAAATACAGTAACAAAAGGGTTAACATTGTCTCTGTTTAGTCCCCCCTGCATCACACTCTTTCAACTATAAACCTTGCTCTTTCCTTCCCTTTTCCCTTATCTCACCCATTATTCCCACCCCAACACTGTTTTTTGCTATTCCTCTCGTCTAACATCCTTTCACAACTCTGAAGACTGTTCCGTTTGTCATGGAGTTAGTTCTCTTTCGTTTTGCAAGCTATTAAGTTATCCCGTCAGTGCTGGTGCCATAAAAAACATCCAGTACAATTAGACCATGCTAAAAATGAGACATTGGAGCAAGATGTGGTTCTTGAACTCTTTGAATAGTGTTAAAATATTTAAACAATACCAGCTTGGAAAACTGACATAAAATAATGATGATATTGAGGATTTCACAACAAAGGTCCTAAACACAAATAAAATACGACAAGAATGCAAAGTGTATTGATAGAGCTCACAAGGGTAGCAGGTTTAACCCTTTAGCATTCAGATTTCTTTGTGAAATTTATTGCTTATTTATCCATACTGTTTTTGAATTAATCACATATTATTTTGCAGCTTCAAAATTTAAATGGTGTGGCTATATATTTTTAAAATGACATTGTAGGGTAGGTGTGAGAGGTTGGATCCAGACAGTTTTAACATAAAACAGATGGATTATTTGGGCTGGATATGGCCGGATTAAATGCTAATGGGTTAACATAATATTTTATATTATTAGATGGTACTGGGTTGTCTTCAGCAAAGTTCACTTTATTCAAATTATTTAATAGACTCCTGTTTCCCTCCCCATCCACATTGTTCTACCTTTGTTCCCACTAGGTATCAGCTGGGTCAATATTTGGGTTAGTCTTCAGAAGTCATGAGTCCTGTCCCTTCTTCTCTGGTTATTATTTGTTTTACTTCTGTTTTTCCATGCTAGCATGATTTCGACAAATGTATTATTGAGGCATTGTTTTATAATGAATACCCTTCCAGTTGCTAATCCTTGCCTGTTTTTCAAGAGGCATTGGAGTAGCTGTGTGGTAAGTAGCTTGCTTACCAACCACATGGTTCCGGGTTCAGTCCCACTGCGTGGCACCTTGGACAAGTGTCTTCTACTATAGCCTCGGGCCGACCAAAGCCTTGTGAGTGGATTTGGTAGATGGAAACTGAAAGAAGCCCGTCGTATATATGTATATATATATGTGCCACTACACTCACGGAGTGGTTGGCGTTAGGAAGGGCATCCAGCCGTAGAAACATTGCCAGATCAGACTGGGCCTGGTGCAGTCTTCTGGCTTCCCAGACCCCAGTTGAACCGTCCAACCCATGCTAGCATGGAAAACGGACGCTAAATGATGATGATGATGATGTGTGTGTGTATGTTTGTGTGTCTGTGTTTGTCCCCACCAACATCGCTTGACAACCGATGCTGGTGTATTTACGTCCCTGTAACTTACCGGTTCGGCAAAAGAGACCGATAGAATAAGTACTAGGCTTACAAAGAATAAGTCCTGGGGTCCATTTGCTCGACTAAAGGCAGTGCTCCAGCATGGCCACAATCAAATGACTGAAACAAGTAAAAGAGTAAAGAATCTATTTCACACATCTTCAAAGGCACAAAGCCAGTGAATGATATTTGTTGAGTGGAGAAATGGTATTGCTGCTTGTGGCTTAGAATATCCAGAGAAGCACAAATGTATACAAATTTACAACAGGCTTCTTTCAGTTTCTTTTTTCTACAAATCCACACACAAGGCTTCGGTCAGCTTGGGGCTGTAGTAGAAGGCCTTCGCCTTAAGTGTCACACAGTGGGATTGAACTTGAAACTATGTAGTCAGGAAGTGAACTGCTTAACCACACAGCCATGCTTGTACCTCATCATCATCATCATCATCATCATCATCGTTTAGCGTCCGCTTTCCATGCTAGCATGGGTTGGACGGGTCAACTGGGGTCTGTGAAGCTGGAAGGCTTCGTCAGGCCCAGTCAGATCTGGCAGTGTTTCTACGGCTGGATGCCCTTCCTAACGCCAACCACTCCGCGAGTGTAGTGGGTGTTTTTTACGTGCCACCTCATCTTATATATATATATATAACAGAAAAAACTGAAAATGGCACAAATGAAGAATTGTTTACATTAAATTTAAGTCAACGAATGAAAGTCATCTAAAACCTTGAAACTGTCCAATCAAAAACATGGATTGATGCTTCCAATCTTATGAAATCTATCAGATTTAATATATATTTTTCTTTATTGCCCACAAGGGGCTAAACATAGAGGGGACAAACAAGGGATTAAGTCGATTACAACGACCCCAGTGCGAAACTGGTACTATATTTATCAACCCTGAAAGGATGAAAGGCAAAGTCGACCTCGGCGGAATTTGAACTCAGAACGTAGCGACAGACGAAATACCGCTAAGCATTTCACCCGACGTGCTAAAGATTTTGCCAGCTCGCCACCTATCAGATTTAATATAACTGGCATGGACTATTTGTCCACTACACATTTGTGTAAAAACACACACGTAAATAGACATGTAAGTTTAAAAAAAAGTAAATTGTACAAATGCCTTAAGAAGAATAAGGTTACACTCAGCGCCAAATAAGCTGACAAGAATACATCTAAAATTTCAGAATTTCCCTTGAAGGA
>NC_043000.1:18082393-18128922 GCF_006345805.1 Octopus sinensis | reverse complement strand
TTAATCGTCAGCTTCAAACAAATATGTATACTTGTGTTTGTGTGTGTTGGTTTGGTAATGTAAACAGGAAATTGGAACTCAAAGCATGAGCATTTTACCAATTACAATCAATGTGTTTGTGTATATACACATATTAATTGTAATTGGTAAAATATACAGGGTGTCCCAGAAGTCATGCACATTCTGGTTTACATTTAAAATAATTAAAGCATTTTATTTTATTATATTATATTGTAGAGGGTGTTCAATTTGAGCATTTGTTATGATTAATTTCAATAAAGTGTTTTTGAAATCAATAAGGGTGTATTCTTTTAAAAAACCAGGGTGGTGCACGACTTCTGGGACACCCTGTATATGCTCATGTTTTTGAGTTCTAATGCCAGTGATGGAAAGCAGTGTTGGACCTGGTTGGCTCTACACATGATGATACCTCTGGAACCACTAACTTGGAATGACACCAGCCATCATCATCATCATCATTTAGCGTCCGTTTTCCATGCTAGCATGGGTTGAACGGTTCAACTGGGGTCGGTGAAGCCAGAAGGCTGCACCAGGCTCCAGTCTTATCTGGCAATGTTTCTACAGCTGGATGTCCTTCCTAACGCCAACCACTCTGTGAGTGTAGTGGGTGCTTTTTACGTGCCACCCGCACAGGTGCCAGGCAAGGCTGGCAAACGGCCACGAACGGAAGGTGCTTTTACGTGCCACCGGCATGGGGGCCAGGCAAGGCTGGCAACGGACACAAACGGATGGTGCGTTTACATGCCACCGGCACGGAGGCCAGACGGGGCGGCGCTGGCAACGGCCACAATCGGATGGTTCGCTTACTTGATATAGCCATATCAAGCAAAATTATGAAGCCAAGCTGAGCTATTTTAATAACGTGTAAAATAAATTCTATATTATCTAGATTGAGCAGTAGATAGATACCAAGTTTTGTTACACCTGAACGTAATGAAGGTATCATAACATTTCCTTTCTTTTCTCTTCAGAGTCAATGGTGGTGTCTCCAACAACAGGTTCGTGCTGCAACTGATGTCAGACCTCACAAGCCAAGTGATTGAAAAGTCAAAATTTACAGACATGACAAACCTTGGTGTAGCGTTTCTGGCTGGACTCGGTCATGGTACTAAATATTTCCATTTTTTTTTATTTCCTAGCCATTACTTTAAACAGCTGTGGCCACACATGATCATATGTTCAGACTTGCTATCGCTTTAGTGTTATACTCCCAAGCATGGGACCATACTGTCTTTGTTTCAGTCCAGCTAGATGAAGGTACATGCCCTTATTGACAAGGGTACAGAAAGTAGGGACAGTATATAAAAATGAATTTTATCATAGGCGTAGGAGTGGCTGTGTGGTAAGTAGCTTGCTTACCAACCACATGGATCCAGGTTCAGTCCCACTGCGTGGCACCTTGGGTGTCTTCTACTATAGCCCTGTGCCAACCAAAGCCTTGTGAGTGGATTTAGATGGAAACTGAAAGAAGCCCATCGTATATATGTATATATATGTGTGTGTGTGTATATGTTTGTGTGTTTGTCCCCCCCCCCCAACATCGCTTGACAACCGATGGTATGTTACGTCCCTGTAATTTAGCAGTTCAGCAAAAGAGACCGATAGAATAAGTACTAGGCTTACAAAGAATAAGTCCTGGGGTCAATTTGCTTGACTAAAGGTGGTGCTCCAGCCTGGCCACAGTCAAATGACTGAAACAAGTAAAAGAGAATAGTTTCATTTTTTGATGGTGGGACGGGGCTCAAATTGTACAGCCATGTGTTTTATGCATTCTAGATGTGATCCTCCTATTTTTATTTTAGATATTATGTATACCTGGCGTTACATTATTCAATGTCCCTAATTTTAAGATTGTTATTTAAAAGATATTTGGTTGCTACTTCTTGGTCAAATGACCCTCATAGGACTGTTTTGATGAGAAAGCTTCTAATCAGCTGAAAGATAGTATGACCATATATTCCCTGTTATCTTTTCTGATCAATATCTGCAGCAACATCCAGTATTTTTTTATGCAATTTTGATGTGGGTATACATAGAAGATAGACTCATCTAGAATAGTCTCCATTCACAATGGACTTGCCATGTATCTAAGAAGCCCTGTAGACATTCTAAATCCTTTCTTTTCTCCCTTTGCATTTTTTTTTTTGCCAGGTATGCAAAGGTAGGATGATTACTTCTGTAGGAGCAATTGGTTTTACAGTTAATTGTTGCCCTATTTTCTGCAAACTCCTCAACCATAAAGTAGTTGAGGAATTACTTGTAGCAGTCAGGTAATTGGAGCAGGTAGAATCATGAGCTTTGCTCAAGAGCAAACAGAATAGGTGTAATGTTACAAATATATAGTTATAAGATATTTTATAAAGATTTGTTTATTTTGCAGGTATTTGGAAATGTAAAGAAGAATTGTTCAAACTACGAGGCTGTGATCGGGTATATACACCTCAGAAAAAATGGAACAAGTATAAAAATATCTTCCGCACATGGGAAAGAGCTGTTAACAGATCTAAGAAATGGTATTCTCAGCAGTGAGTGGGTGCATAATTTTGGTGCAGTTGACATTTTATATTAAAAACAAATGGACCTATAGTTCTGTTGTTGTTGTTACTTAGATTTCCCACACACATACCCAAGTCAGTTTTTATCAAACAGACATATGATGAAAGCTGTTCCAATTATGAACATCCCAACTTTATTTTTAAAAGATAATTGAATGTGATTTGATATCTGTTAAGTCAAGGGGCCATATAAAGGCTTCCTTATTGGCTTTATTTATTCTCAAGGTCTTAAATCCAGCATGGGTAACTTTTCCAAGTGAGCCACATGAGACATGGCTCATTTTCAAGTGGGCCACACTACTAAAAAAAATTTCAATTTTTCATAGGGCATGCCATTCAGAAAGTCCTGCAGGCTGCAGCTTATCCATAAAAGTCTTAGAGAGAGGTGTGAGAAAAGAAAGATATCCCCTGACAGGGATGTGTGTTAAACCAGGTAATATATTTCTAAGGATATACCAGGTAATATATTCTTGACTCTGTGATTAAGTTGGCTTTACAATTACATGGTTTCAGGTTGGATCCCATGCTGCATCACCTTTGGCAAGTGTCTTTGATTATAGCCTTGGGTCAACCAAATCCTTGTAATTGAATTTTAGACAGAGAGACCGGCACGGGCCAGAGGAGGCTGGCAATGGCCATGATCGGTTGGTGCACATGCATGTTTGTCTCCTTGCCTTGACACTATAGTCGTAAATGAGCATCACTGTCATGTAAGTGGTGTTGTTTAGCCACGGATAAACATTAGCTTGCTTGGAAATAGATGAAGGTTGGCAACAGAAAGGGCATCTGACCAGAGAAAATCTGCCTCAATGAATTCCATTTTGACCCATGAAAGTACAAGAAAAGTGGATGTTGAAACAATGATAATGACACAGTATTTGTAATTTGGAGTTGCACACAACCTAAATGTGTAGCTTTTCTTTTGTGTGTGTGTGTGGGGGGATAATTGCTCTATCAAAGTCATTACTCAGTTTCACACAGCCCGGCAGTCTTCAGCTGTGCCGAAAAATTATAAATTACATCTGGTGAACTAAAAATAGAGTAATGAACACTGAATAATGGATGGAAGCACTCTGTCGGTTACGACGATGAGGGTTCCGGTTGATCCGACCAATGGAACAGCCTGCTCGTGAAATTAACGTGTAAGTGGCTGAGCACTCCACAGACACGTGCACCCTTAACGTAGTTCTCGGGGATATTCAGCATGACACAGAGAGTGACAAGGCCAGCCCTTTGAAAAAATACAGGTACAATAGAAACAGGAAGTAAGAGTGAGAGAAAGTTGTGGTGAAAGAGTACAGCAGGGATCACCACCACCCCCTGCCGGAGCCTCGTGGAGCTTTAGGTGTTTTCGCTCAATAAACACTCACAACGCCCGGTCTGGGAATCGAAACCGCGAGTCCGCTGCCCTAACCACTGGGCCATTGTGCCTCCGAACGCTGAATAATAATCAACTGATCATCAACTTGTCTGTAAACACAATGGAAGTTTCAGCTACATTGAATTTGTGATACTAAACAGAAACGAACATGTTTGGCTGACACAAAACTGAGTATTGGCTATAAAGAAACAAAGGTTAATCTTCATAAATATATTGGCTCTCATGCCAGTGGCACGTAAAAGCACCCACTAAACTCTCGGAGTGGTTGGTGTTAGGAAGGCATATCCAACTGTAGAAACTCTGCCAGATTAAGATTGGAGTCTGGTGCAGCTATCTCGTTCGCCAGTCCTCAGTCAAATCGTCCAACCCATGCTAGCATGGAAAGCAGACGTTAGACGATGATAATATTTCACTTAGACATTGCAATACTAATAACCTGGTATAGAACTCAATATACATATGTCTGTGAACGTGTTAGTCGAGTACAGGCACAGGAGTGGCTGTGTGGTAAGTAGCTTGTTTACCAACCACATGGTTCCGGGTTCAGTCCCACTGCGTGGCACCTTGGGCAAGTGTCTTTTACTATAGCCTCAGGCCGACCAAAGCCTTGTGAGTGGATTTGGTAGACGGAAACTGAAAGAAGCCCGTCGTATATATGTATATATATGCATGTGTGTCTGTGTTATCCCCCTAGCATTGCTTGACAACCGATGGTGGTGTGTTTATGTCCCCGTTACTTAGCGGTTCAGCAAAAGAGACCGATAGAATAAGTACTGGGCTTACAAAAGAATAAGTCCCGGGGTCGAGTTGCTCAACTAAAGGCGGTGCTCCAGCATGGCCGCAGTCAAATAACTGAAACAAGTAAAGGAGAGATAAAAGAGAGAGTGGTAATAAAAGAGACAGCAAAGGTTTAAACGATTATCTTATGAACTTCATCAGCTTTAAACATGAAGCTTTGATGAAACTGTAAGGTGTTACTCAGGAACTCAACTAGGAGTCCACCATATAGCGGAAACAGCTGTAAGCTAACAATGTTCATAAGATAATCATTTATACCTGTCATCTCGTTATATAATTTATCTCACATTTCTTTTAGAATGGTTAATAAAATTGAACTTAGGTAATATTTACCTCTGTTAAGTACCATATTTTCCGGTATACAAGTTGACTTTTTCAGAGCCAAATCTACCATCCAAAAAGGTAGGTTGACTTATACACTAAAACAACTTTAGAGGACCAAAGATGGCATATGAAATGCAGTAAGATGTGAAAAGACAGTGACAATATTTGAATGTTTACACATGTTTACGCTATATACTACATCAATTTGTATGCTAGAAAATATAACTAAAACAACACACAACTTCTTATGACTGAAAACATAACACTTTCTGATTGATAAAAGTTGACAAAATCATAGACATTTTATTTCTTCTGGAAGAGAGAGAGAGAGAGGTAAAAAAAAAAAAAAGACCAAAACAGATTTTTTTTTTTTTATCCTCCTTTACATTTCTTGAAATAATTTTCTTGTAAGAAAATCAGTACATGTATTGATAGACTGAGGTGTTGTTGGCATGGAAAAAAATCACTAGAGAGCAGTAAGTAACTTTCCACCAAAATACATGCATACTCAAAAGGGTGACTGCTTGAAAATTCATCACAAATTAGGGTAGCAAGTGAAAAGGGGATTTTTTTATTTTCAATGTTGAATCTTTAAGGACTATTCTGAAGGTGGGAATAGAGACCAAAGAATGAGAGGAAAAAGAAATGTGAATAATTATTTAAACACAGAAGTTTCCAAAATAAATAATGAAATTATTGAAGATTTCTGAAATGGCTTAAATCTAAAAAAACAAATGTGATACCTGCCTATTATAGGATATTGACTCACAAGCCATTTATTTAATTCATCACATTAATAAATGATGGTTTCTTAAAATGACAGAAGGGCACAAATTTATAAGGGGAGAGATATAGTCATTTGAAATTACTCTATACATGACTAAACTTTATTTTATCAATCCCACAAGAATGACAGGCAAAGCCAACCTTGACAGAATTTGAATTTAAAATCTATAGGAATGTACCTGAAGGTGTATTTATGTTCAGCATTCCATTGCCCTATTAATTACTTTTAAATATAGGCACAAGGCCAGAAATTTGGTGGGAGGAGCTAGTTGATTACAACAACCTCTGTACTTCACCGGTACTTTACTTTAATGCCCCTGGAAGAATGAAAAGTAAAGTTGATCTCAGCAGGCTTTGAACTCAGAACGTAACAAGCAGGAACAAATACTGCAAAAGAATTTTGTCCAATACTTTTAACGATTCTGTCAAAGAACTACTCATGAATTAATTTAACATAGGCATGAGACCATAAATTGGAGAGGTGGGGAAATTGCCCCACCCAACTTCATCAGAAGACAAAGGTAAAGGGACCTTACAAAAGTGCTTTGAATGTAAAGGCATATTTTCTGATAGTTTGGTGATTCTGCAACCCACCGCTTTAATAATAATATTAATGATGATTTCTAACATAGCCACAAGTTTTCAGTCCATTTAATCAAACTCGGTAATTGACTGGTACTTATTTTATCAACTCTTTAAGGATGAAAAGAAAAGCCCATCTCATTGAGGTTCAATCTAAAAATGTAAAAGGATGTCACTAAATGCTGCAAGATGTTTTGTCCAACACTCTATTCTGATTAATCCACCACCCTCTAAGAATAAACAATAAGCAAGTTAGGCGAATAGAGTTAGCTGTCTTGGGAGCATGGTATGTCAGTAATGAGATAAAATTTACAAATAATCATGACTAGACAGCTGGTAGCCTATCCACTTGCCTTGCCATACCCCTATTAATAAGTTGGGTCATTTAAAAAAATTTATGGAAGAGGAAGCAACAAGAATGTGTAGGATTCTTGCCGTTCCCTCAAGCATTAGAAATATAAATGAAATAACCTCAACAAGAAAATCAAGTCTGAAGTGATTTGCTAGAAACTTACAGCCACTTCATGATCTATCAGCACAGGATTAATTATTATGTTGATGGTGATGATAACAATCGCTGAATTAGGCAAAATGCGACAAATTTGAGGGGAAAGATATAATTGATTACATCTATATCCTCCAGTATTTCACGTGAACTTATTTTATCAAACCCAGAAGGATGAAAGGTAAAAACCAACCCTAGTGGATTTGAACTCACAATAATGGAAGGGACATAAATAAATACCACAAGGCATTTTTTTTTTTTTTGTCTTACTGGTCAACCAATTCTGCCAATCCATTGCCCTGATAATAGTAATTCTTTGGTTAATTGTTTAATAACTGAAAAGAAATTTAATAATTTTGATGAAAACCATATGTAATCTGCCATGATGCCTGACTGATGTGGTACATGTATTTTTAGGGTAAATGTTTGTCAAAGACCTTTTTGTCATTGTCGCATGGTCAGTCAATGACATTATGGTAATGTTAGAGAGAAAAAAAATGATTGGAGGAAGGGGAGATAACTAAAAGTTAGAATGACTTTAGTTGAGTGACTTCAACCGAGACACATTAGAGCTGCAAGGAGAAGGTTATTGGACCATTGTCAAGCAATTGTCATGTGAGTGAGCGCTGAGAACATTAGAGCGAAAACACTCAGCACAGAGGTCTGAATATGAAGACTCCTTCTCAACTGACATTGGCGACTGTCCATTTGTAGAATCGATAGCACCCCCAGGAGAATATGCCAATCAGGGAAGCACGGAACGTCCAGCGAAACAAGCGGCCAGCAATTGATGGTGGTGGACACCTGAAATAAAAACAAATAATAAAAAAAATGAAAAGACATGAAAACAAACATTGACACAAAACAAAAAATAATCCTCTCTACTTCTGGCACAAGGCCTGAAATTTTGGGAGGCTGGGGGATTACTAGTTACATCACCCCCCCAGCGAGCAACTGGTACTTATTTCACCAAGTCTGAAAGGATGAAAGGCGAAGTCAACCTCAGCAGAATTTGAATTCGGAATGTAGAACCAAAAGAAATGGTGATAAGCATTTTGACTGGTGTGGTGGTAACCATTCTGTCACTTGCCACCTTACTCTTTTATTTGTTTCAGTCATTTGACTGCGACCACGCTGGAGCACTGCCTTTAGTCGAGCAAATCGACCCCAGGACTTATTCTTTGTAAGCCTAGTACTTATTCTATCGGTCTCTCTTGCCGAACCGCTAAGTTACGGGGGCGTAAACAGACCAGCGTCGGTTGTCAAGCGATGTTGGGGGGACAAACACACACACAAGAAGCCTGTCGTATATATGTATATATATATACATATATACGACGGGCTTCTTTCAGTTTCCGTCTACCAAATCCACACACAAGACTGGTCGGCCCAAAGCTATAGTAGAAGACACTTGCCCAAGGTGCCATGCAGTGGGACTGAACCCAGAACCATGTGGTTAGTAAGCAAGCTACTTACCACACAGCCATTCCTGCGCCTTATGGATGATAATAACAATATTAATATTTTCTATTATAGGCAAAAGGCCTGAAATTTTAAGGAAGTGGGGTTAGTCAATTAAATCTTTGCCAGTGCTCAATTGGTACTTGTTTTATTGACCCCCAAAATATGAAAGGCAAAGTCGACTGAGGCAAAATTTAAACTCAGAATGCAGAAACAGATGAAATACCTGGTGTGTTAATGATTTTACCTGCTCACTGCCTTCACAAAGCAAATAATAATGCTAACATGATCATCATTATTATCAGACGTGTCTTTCATGCTGACATGAGGTGGACGACTTGACAAGAGCTGGCAAGCCAGAGGACTGTGGCAAGCTCTATTGTTTGCTTTGGTATGGCTTCTACAACTGGATGCCGTTTTAATGCTAACCACTTTATAGAGTGTGGTAGGTGCTTTTTACATGGCACCAGTACCAGCAAAGTCACCAAGTAACCTACAAGACAAAGATCTCTTAACTGAGAGGGGGTGTGGTATTGAGTGAGGTTGCTTTGTGCCAGGTGATGAGAGGTTAAACTATGATAGAGTGACAGAAACAAGTGTCTTCCTGCAAAGGAGAAACATGGTTACCCCAGTCAGAGAGAGGTGAATGTAACATGAGAAGGGAGTTCACAAGCATGCCATGGGAGAGAAAGGAAGGGAAGCGGAATGCAGTGAATGGTTTTGTTCATAAATGATCATAAACTCTTTGCAAAGATAGATTCTTTAATCTAAAGCTGACAATTTATTTAGCAAGGATAGAGGAATGGAGTTCAGAATGAAGTATAGGTATAGACATGGTTATATAGTTATGAAGTCCACTTCCCAACCACATAGTTTCAGGTTCAGTTCTATTGCATGGTACCTTAGACAAGTGTTTTCAACTACAGCTCTAGGCTGACCAAAGCCGTTTGAGTGGATTTGAAAGAAGCCGGTCATGTGTGTATGTGCGTCTTGGCATCACACGATGAGTGAAAGCAAGAATCACCGTCACACAAGCAATATCATTCACTTCCAGTCTTTTGTGAAAACATGTCTGGCCAAGGAAATATATACCCTTGCTTGGAAGCAGATGAGGGTCAGCAGAAAGGTCATTGATGAGAATGGATATAAGCATTTAGGAACACAAGAAGTCACCAAGATCAAAGGAGGCTGAATTAAAGGATGTATTTGAAAAAGAATACCAAAAAAGATTAAAATTTGTGGAGAAGTTGAATTTGTGCATTATCAGGAATGTGGTATGATGCAGGGTAACTCAGGTAGAGTAAGGGAAAACTGCAGCAGTGAGAAAACTATAGCACTTAGAAATAATTATAAAAATTTAGATCAGAGGTTCTCAACCACTCTAGGATCCCTTAGGTTACCATTTTACTCTGGTGGACCCCCTCTTACTCTTTTACTCTTTTACTTCTTTCAGTCATTTGACTGCGGCCATGCTGGAGCACCGCCTTTAATCGAGCAACTCGACCCAGGACTTATTCTTTTTTTGTAAGCCCAGTACTTATTCTATCGGTCTCTTTTGCCGAACCGCTAAGTAACGGGGACATAAACACACCAGCATCGGTTCTCAAGCAATGCTAGGGGGACAAACACAGACACACAAACTCACACATATATATATACACATATATACGACGGGCTTCTTTCAGTTTCCGTCTGCAAAATCCACTCACAAGGCTTTGGTCGGCCCGAGGCTATAGTAGAAGACACTTGCCCAAGGTGCCACGCAGTGGGACTGAACCCGGAACCATGTGGTTGGTAAACAAGCTACTTACCACACAGCCACTCCTACGCCTATATACATTCGATGTTTAAACACTAGGTTTATAGATCTATTCACTTGTATAGGTTTGCAATAGCCCTCTCTGAGAGAATACGTTTCAGTGGCCGGAAACATGTTGAACTATGTAATCGTTTCTTGCAATAAATACATCATCATCATCATCATTTAGCGTCCGTTTTCCATGCTAGCATGGGTTGGACGGTATAACTGGGGTCTGTGAAGCCAGAAGGCTTCATCAGGCCCAGTCAGATTTGGTAGTGTTTCTATGGCTGGATGCCCTTCCTAACACCAACCACTCCGAGAGTGTAGAGGGTGCTTTTTACGTGCCACCTGCACAGGTGCCAGACAGAGCTGGCAAACGGCCACGAACGGATGGTACAAACACACAAAGATAGATACATCTGATACAAAACTTTTTCATGGATTCCTAAAATACTATTGTAGAACCCAGGTAGTGCTATTAAGTTAGACACGGCCTGGACCTATACTAACTGAAAGTTATCAAAGATACCCAATTTACTATTATGCTTGCTTGGACCCACAAAAATCTTATATGGACTCCCAGGGATTCAATGGACCCTGGTCGAGAAGCATTGATCCAGATACTTACTTCATAATTTCTTTAATATCACAGTCTTTATCCCAGTTCTGTACAATTCCAGGTATGTGTCCAAGACCAACAACACCAACAACAATAGGATTGGTCTTATCTGCAAAGAAAACACACAAACAAAAAGAATGTCAAAATGAGTTTTTCCTAATCATTCTCAGTTAATAACCACACTAGAGTCAACTTTACTAACTCTCTTTCCAAGTTCAATAATCAAATAATTGCACAGGTCTTACACACGAGTAGCCAATCAGAAAATAGTCAAACTTTTTTCCTCACCCATTCTTTTTTTTTACAAGACCTCACTTGTTTACATGTACAACTTTTCTTTTCAAGAACCCACAGTTACTTGTTCTGAGAAAGCTTTGCCCAATGTCTCCTGCTCTTTCTGTTTGCTTAAACCAATGATTTTGCTTATCCCCAAGTCAGCCTTAATCCAATATAGTATCTCCATGATTATGCAATATGGTTAGTCAACATTACTCCATAAGGAGCATAGCACTGGCTTCCCAGTTTCTTATTTCTTTATTGCCCACAAGGGGCTAAACACAGAGAGGACAAACAAGGACAGACAAACGGATTAATCGATTATATCGACCCCAGTGCATAACTGGTACTTATTTAACCAAGGCGGCGAGCTGGTAGAACCGTTAGCACGCCGGGTGAAATGCTTAGCAGTATTATGTCTGCCGTTACTTTCTGAGTTCAAATTCCACCGAGGTCGACTTTGCCTTTCATCCTTTGGGGGTCGATTAAATAAGTACCAGTTACTCACTGGGGTCGATATAATCGACTTAATCCGTTTGTCTGTCCTTGTTTGTACCCTCTGTGTTTCGCCCCTTGTGGGTAGTAAAGAAATAGGTACTTATTTAATCGACCCCGAAACGATGAAAGGCAAAGTCGACTTCGGCAGAATTTGAACTCAGAACGTAGCGGCAGACGAAATACCGCCAAGCATTTCGCGTGCTAACGTTTCTGCCAGTTCGCCGCCTTCATGGAAACTGGGAAACTGGCTTCCCAGTTTCTCTGGCATATATATTCCTCCCAGGATGAAACCCCAGTTTATTGCATGATTAGTCATTTTTGCAAGCTGAGTGAACTGGAGCAATGTGAAATGAAGTGTTTTGCCCAAGAACACCATGCATCACCAGGTCTAGGAATCGAAACCACAAACTTATGATCATGAATCGAAAACCTTAACCACTAAACCATGTGTTTCAAAATAAAACATTATAGAATTATGCAATACGGTCTTCTTGTTTTTCATTTTTTTCTTTAGTAAAGTAGGGTATAATTTGAAGGAGATTCAACAGCTATTTTTAGCTGGCTAAATGATCATATGGAAACTAACTTGTTAGTGTTAGTTTGCCAAATTTAGTTTGAGATAAATCCAAAGTAATTCATATATATATAGATAGAGATAGGAGCACTCCGTCGGTTGCGACGATGAGGGTCCCAGCTGATACGATCAACGGAACAGCTTGCTCGTGATATTAACGTGCAAGTGGCTGAGCACTCCACAGACACATGTACCCTTAACATAGTTCTCGAGGAGATTCAGCGTGACACAGAGTGTGACAAGGCTGGCCCTTTGAAATACAGGTACAAGAGAAACAGGAAGAAAGAGCGAGAGAAAGTTGTGGTGAAAGAGTACAGCAGGGTTCACCACCACCCCCTGCCGGAGCCTCGTGGAGCTTTAAGTGTTTTTACGCTCAATAAACCCTCACAATGCCCAGTCTGGGGATCGAAACCGCAATCCTCCGACCGCGAGTCCGCTGCCCTAACCACTGGGCCATTGAGCCTCCACTATATACACTATATTCAATTCATATACAGGAGCAGTAGAGAGTAACTAATAAAACGCATTAAAGTATTTACTTTTATCATCAACATTCTAGTTCAAATCAGGGTGAGGTTTATAAAACAAGTACCATTAATATGATGGAACTGATTCAATCACACAGAAATTACAATTCTGACTACACAAAATAAATCATTATAAAATCAGGGGTAAAAATGGCAGAGCTATCTATACTCTTTACTCTTTTACTTGTTTCAGTCATTTGACTGCGGCCATGCTGGAGCACCGCCTTTAGTCGAGCAAATCGACCCCAGGACTTATTCTTTGTAAGCCCAGTACTTATTCTATCGGTCTCTTTTGCTGAACTGCTAAGTGACGGCGACATAAACACACCAGCATCGGTTGTCAAGCAATGCTAGGGGGACAAACACACACACACAAACACACACACACATACATACACATATATACGACAGGCTTCTTTCAGTTTCCGTCTACCAAATCCACTCACAAGGCATTGGTCGGCTTGGGGCTATAGCAGAAGACACTTGCCCAAGATGCCACGCAGTGGGACTGAACCCGGAACCATGTGGTTGGTAAGCAAGCTACTTACCACACAGCCACTCCTGCGCCTATCTATCTGGAATACTTTTTATTTCTACTATCTTTTATTTGTTTCAGTCGCTGGACTACGGCCATGCTAGAGTACTGCTTTGAAAGGCTTAGTTGAGCCAGTTAACTTCAGTGCTTATTTTTTAAGCCTGGTACTTATTCTATCAATCTCTCTTTGTCAAACTGCTAAGTTACAGGGAGCATAAAACAAACTATCACTGGTTGTCAAGTGGGTGGAAAACAAAAACACACACATATGTATACATATATGACAGGCTTCTTTCAGTTTCCATCTACCAAATCTACTTCCAAGGCTTTGGTCAGCCTGTGGATACAGTAGAAGACACTTGCCCAAGGAGTCGTACAGTGGGACTGAGCCCAAGGCCACTCAGTTGGAAAATAAGCTTCTTGACCACACAGCCAGGTTTATACTTTTTTTTATACAAAAAAAAATAATAAAAGAGAAAACTGCAGGCACGTCAATTTGAGACCTCACTGGACAATAAAGATCATGGAATTTTCAATGTGGAATGTCAAAGGTCATTACAGTTGGAATAGCAAGGTGGTCTTCTAGAAAGTTAGAAATTAGTATAGAAAAATTTTGCAGGAGTGGCTGTGTGGTAAGTAGCTTGCTAACCAACCACATGGTTCCGGGTTCAGTCCCACTGCGTGGCATCTTTGGCAAGTGTCTTCTGCTATAGCCCCGGGCCGACCAATGCCTTGTGAGTGGATTTGGTAGACGGAAACTGAAAGAAGCCTGTCGTATATATGTATATGTATATATATATATATATATATATATATATATATATATGTATGTGTGTGTGTGTTTGTGTGTCTGTTTGTCCCCCTAGCATTGCTTGACAACCGATGCTGGTGTGTTTACGTCCCCGTCACTTAGCGGTTCGGCAAAAGAGACCGATATAATAAGTACTGGGCTTACAAAGAATAAGTCCCGGGGTCGATTTGCTCAACTAAAGGCGGTGCTCCAGCTTGGCCGCAGTCAAATGACTGAAACAAGTAAAAGAGTAAACTGAAACATGTAATTGACAGAACTGGTTGAAATGAAATGCTAAACATTAACTTATATTGGTCAAGTTAACCAATATAGCCAGGATTGATCAAGTGTTGTAGAAACCTCTGATGGGATACCCTAATGAGGATTGATGTTTGATTAAGGCTGTTCATCATTTTTAGGCGCATGGCTCTGTGGTAAGGAGTTTGCTTCCCAGCCGCATGGTTTCAGGTTCAGTCCAACTGCATGGCACCTTAGGCAAGTGTCTTCTACTACAACCCCAGGCTGACCAAAAGCCTTGTGAGTGGATTTGGTAGAGGGAAACTGAATGAAGCCTATTTTATACATATGTGCTAATGGTGATATTATTGAATAACTTACTCTTTAGTATTTCAAGATATTTTTATGTAATTTTGGTAAAATATATCTGTTAAAATGAGTTGTCAGTGTTATGTTCATTTTTATGAAATTTAGACAATATATTCACTGCACCCTGTATATGCATATATATATATATATATATATATATATATCATCATCATCATCATTGTTTAACGTCCGCTTTCCATGCTAGCATGGGTTGGACGATTTTGACTGAGGGCTGGCGAACCAGATGGCTGCACCAGGCTCCAATCTTGATTTGGCAGAGTTTCTACAGCTGGATGCCCTTCCTAACGCCAACCACTCCGAGAGTGTAGTGGGTGCTGTTTACGTGCCACCGGCACGGGGATCAGTCAGGCGGTACTGGCAACAACCTCGCTCGAATCCTTTTACACATACCACCAGCACAGGTTACAGTAAGGCGACTTTGGTAACAATCACGCTCGAATGGTGCCCTTTTACGTGCCACTGGCACGGAAGCCAGTTGGCTGCTCTGGCAACGATCATGCTCGGATGGTGCTCTTAGCACCCTACTAGCACGGGCACAAGTGCCAGTAAGGTGACACTGGTAACGATCACGCTCGAATGGTACCCTTTAAGTGCCACTGGCACGGAAGCCGGTTAGCCGCTCTGTCAATGATCACACTCGTATGGTGATATATATATTCTTTTACTTGTTTCAGTCATTTGACTGTGGCCATGCTGGAGCACCGCCTTTAGTCGAGCAAATCGACCCCAGTACTTATTCTTTGTAAGCCCAGTACTTATTCTATCAGTCTCTTTTGCCAGACCGCTAAGTGACGGGGACGTAAACACACCAGCATCGGTTGTCAAGCAATGCTAGGGGGACAAACACACACACAGACATATATATATATATATAACAGGCTTCTTTCAGTTTCCGTCTACCAAATCCACTCACAAGGCTTTGGTCGGCCCAAAGCTATAGTAGAAGACACTTGCCCAAGATGCCACGCAGTGGGACTGAACCCGGAACCATGTGGTTGGTAAGCAAGCTACTTACCACACAGCCACTCCTGCGCCTATATATTTATATAAGCCAAGTGAAATTGTAGTTGTGGCCAATGCTGGTGTCATGTAACTGGCATGTAAAATGCACCGAGACCTTTGGCATAATGCTGTGCTTGAGAAGACCTATCAAGCCAAGTAAAATCGCATTCATGGCAGATACTGATGTTAGACAAATGGTATCTGTGCCAGCAGCATGTAAAAGCACCCAAAACACCCATTACACTCTCAGAATGGTTAGCATTAGGAGGGGCATCCAGCCGTAGAAACCATGCCAAATCAGACTGGAGTCTGGTGCAGCCTTCCAGCTTGCCAGCCTTGGTCAAACTGTCCAACCCATGCCAGCATGGACAATGGATGTTAAATGATTACGATGTATCTATCTTTGTGTGTTTGTGTTTGTATTAGTCCCTCATCACTACTTGACAATTGGTGTTGCTTTGTTTACATCATCATCATTTAGCATCTGCTTTCCATGCTGACCTGGGTTAGACTGTTTAACTGGAAATGATAAGCCGGAGAGCCATATATCAGGGGTTCTCATCAGAGACGTCTACAGCACTTGACCTGTATAAGTATCATTTCAGCCACTTCTGTCAATTATACGTTTCAGTTAGTTTACTCTGCAAAAGTTTTCTGTACCACCTTTCTAGTAGACCACCTTGCTATTCTATTAATCTCTTTTTGTTAAACTGCTAAGTTACAGGGAGCATAAAACAAACTAACACTTGCAGATTCCAGTCTGATTTGGCATGGTTTCTACCACTGGATGCCCTTCCTAATGCCAACCACTCCAATTTATGTCCCTGTAAATTAGCAGTTTGTCAAAAGGGACCAATACAAGAAGAACCAGACTTTAAAAATAAAAGTTCAGGGGTTGATTTGTTTGGCTAAACCCTTCAGGGCAGTAGACCCCATCCACCCACCCACTGCCACTGTCCAATGACTGAAAGAAGATGAAAGATTGTGGAAGCACTCCGTCGGTTACGACGATGAGGGTTCCGGTTGATCCGAATCAACGGAACAGCCTACTCGTGAAATTAACGTGTAAGTGGCTGAGCACTCCACAGACACGTGTACCCTTAACGTAGTTCTCGGGGATATTCAGCGTGACACAGAGAGTGACAAGGCCGGCCCCTTGAAATACAGGTACAACAGAAACAGGAAGTAAGAGTGAGAGAAAGTTGTGGTGAAAGAGTACAGCAGGGATCACCACCATCCCCTGCCGGAGCCTCGTGGAGCTTTAGGTGTTTTCGCTCAATAAACACTCACAACGCCCGGTCTGGGAATCGAAACCGCGATCCTATGACCGCGAGTCTGCTGCCCTAACCACTGGGCCATTGCGCCTCCACAAGATGAAAGATTATATGTGATAGTAATAGAACAGTAAAACGTGCTTGACTCACTTTCGGGATCAGGTTTAGAGAGTTTTTTAAGTGAGTATGCCAAGAAAATGTCTCGCTCTTCAACAAATACACGACTAAGTGCAGGGAATTCTCCTGTCATTTCTTTCAGCATCTGTTCTAGTAAATCTTTCTGTTTACACATTTCTACATCCTCTTTCCTGAAAAAAAAAAAAAACAAAATAAAATAACAATAACACAATTTCATCACAATATACACACACATATTCATACATACAGATACACACGCACATACATTTATCTCTCTATATATAAACGGCAGTTTGTCTGTCTGTGTGTCTGTCAGGTTGTACCCTCACCCTGACCACGGCTTTCAACCGATTCTGATAAAACTTGACACACACATAGCTCAATGTCATAATTCAAAACTAACGCAGCGAAAATTTTGAAAAGTTCCCCCAGTTCTGAAAAAAATCGATAAATTCGACATGGGGTCGAGAATCTAAGCTTTTTATATGCAACACATTTTCTGTTGTAGTTTTCGCAACTTGCAATCGGGAGACAGCTAGGAACATCGTATACATAGAAGTATTCGAGTGAAGAGAAGCCATTGCAACCTACACATGCGCCTTCATTCCCTAGAGGGAAAGAACTAGATTGGGATTAGTCGTTGCCTACTAGGGGCTCTTACATACCCAGGCAATGCCGGGCTATGCTGCTAGTGTGTACATAAACAGACATATACATACACATTATATATATAGTTTTACAGGGCACAAGGCAACTACATTAGAATTGGTGCCACATGTGCTGTTGTTGTTGTTGTTGTTAAGCAACAAGACGGGTAAGGGTGATTAGGTGATGGTCTAGGGCTTAGGGGCGGGAGACCCCAGACCTTGGAAAAAAAAATATGGTCGTCTTGTAGTCAAGGGCTCTTCGTTGATGCTCGACACCACTGGGAGGTGGCCCTCGAAGTCGCTGGAAATGGAAATCTCCAGGTCCAAATTCTTGGACGGCTGCCACATGTGCAAGAACTGTAATGTGGTCAGTAAATGAGCAAAGATAATGTAGTGTTGAGAGGACCCTTTAGACTTGTCGAGGCCATGACAACCTCTCTTGTGTTAATGCCACTCAGTAAAATAGTTGGTAACAAGAAGGGCATCCAACTGCAGATACCAAAAATGAAATGGACTCAAGAATGTGGTTCTCTGAGCTAACTAAAGGGGCAGCAACTCTGAATAGCAGCATGGGAATCAAAAAGAAAATCATCATCATCATCATCATTTTCATTTAGCGTCCGTTTTCCATGCTAGCATGGGTTGGACGGTTCAACTGGGGTCTGGGGAGCCCGAAGGCTGCACCAGGCCAGTCAGATCTGGCAGTGTTTCTACAGCTGGATGCCCTTCCTAACGCCAACCACTCCGAGAGTGTAGTGGGTGATTTTATGTGCCACCGACACAGGTGCCAGACGAGGCTGGCGAACGGCCACGCTCGGATGGTGTTTTTATGTGCCACCGACACAGGTGCCAGACGAGGCTGGCAGACGGCCACGCTCGGATGGTGTTTTTATGTGCCACCGACACAGGTGCCAGATGAGGCTGGCGGACGGCCACGATCGGATGGTGTTTGTTACGTCCCCAAAGCACGGAGGCCAGTCTATGCGGTACTGGCTACGGCCACGTTCGGATGATTTTCTTGTGTGCCACCGGCACTGGTACCACAAAGATACAAATTCCATTGATGTTCATCTATTTTGATTTGTTTTGATTTGATTTGATTTTCACTTGCCTCAACAGGTCTTCACAAGTGTCACAAGAAGGAAGGTATGCACGGGTGGACTGACTACGTCCCAGGTAGGGGCCACGGGTTATGGCCTGACTAGTCTTGCCGGGTCTTCGGATGGTGTTTTTATGTGCCACCGACACAGGTGCCAGATGAGGCTGGCGAACGGCCACGATTGGATGGTGTTTGTTACGTGCCCACAGCACGGAGGCCAGTCGATGCGGTACTGGCTACGGCCACGTTCGGATGGTTTTCTTGTGTGCCACCGGCACTGGTACCACAAAGATACAAATTCCATTGATGTTCATCTATTTTGATTTGATTTGATTTGATTTGATTTTCACTTGCCTCAACAGGTCTTCACAAGTGTCACAGGAAGGAGGAAGGTATGCACAGGTGGACTGACTACGTCCCAAGTAGGGGCCACGGGTTATGGCCTGACTAGTCTTGCCGGGTCTTCGGTTGGTGTTTTTATGTGCCACCGACACAGGTGCCAGATGAGGCTGGCGAACGGCCACGATCGGATGGTGTTTGTTATGTGCCCACGTCACAGAGGCCAGTCGATGCGGTACTGGCTACTGCCACATTCGGATGGTTTTCTTGTGTGCCAACGGTACTGGTACCACAAAGATACAAATTCCATTGATGTTCATCTATTTTGATTTGGTTTGATTTGATTTGATTTGATTTTCACTTGCCTCAACAGGTCTACACAAGTGTCACACACTTGCCTCAACAGGTCTTCACAAGTGTCATAAGTAGGAAGGTATGCACAGGTCGACTGACTACGTCGCCGGGTCTTCGGATGGTGTTTTTATGTGCCACCGACACAGGTGCCAGATGAGGCTGGCGAACGGCCACGATCAGATGGTGTTTGTTGTGCCCACAGCACGGAGGCCAGTCGATGCGGTACTGGCTACGGCCACGTTCGGATGGTTTTCTTGTGTGCCACCGGTACTGGAACCACAAAGATACAAATTCCATTGATGTTCATCTATTTTGATTTGTTTGATTTTCACTTGCCTCAACAGGTCTTCACAAGTGTCACACACTTGCCTCAACAGGTCTCCACAAGTGTCACACACTTGCCTCTGCCTCAACAGGTCTTCACAAGTGTCACAAACTTGCCTCAACAGGTCTTCACAAGTGTCATAAGAGGGAAGGTATGCACAGGTGGACTGACTACGTCGCCGGGTCTTCGGATGGTGTCTTTATGTGCCACCGTCACAGGTGCCAGATGAGGCTGGCGAACGGCCACGATCGGATGGTGTTTGTTGTGCCCACAGCACGGAGGCCAGTCAATGCGGTACTGGCTACGGCCACGTTTGGGTGGTTTTCTTGTGTGCCACCGGCACTGGTACCACAAAGAATACAATTCCACTGATGTTCACTGATTTGATTTTCACTTGCCTCAACAGGTCTTCATAAGTGTCACATGAAGGAAGGTATGCACAGGAGGACTGACTATGTCCAGGTGATAAACTTTCAACCAGGAGTGGCTGTGTGGTAAGTAGCTTGCTAACCAACCACATGGTTCTGGGTTCAGTCCCACTGCGTGGCACCTTGGGTAAGTGTCTTCTGCTATAGCCCCGGGCCGACCAATGCCTTGTGAGTGGATTTGGTAGACGGAAACTGAAAGAAGCCTGTCGTATATATGTATATATATATATATATATATATATATATGTGTGTGTATATGTTTGTGTGTCTGTGTTTGTCCCCCTAGTATTGCTTGACAACCGATGCTGGTGTGTTTACGTCCCCGTCACTTAGCGGTTCAGCAAAAGAGACCGATCGAATAAGTACTGGGCTTACAAAGAATAAGTCCCGGGGTCGATTTGCTCGACTAAAGGCGGTGCTCCAGCATGGCCGCAGTCAAATGACTGAAACAAGTAAAAGAGTAAAGAGTAACCAAGACATAACTTCGATTAGGAGTCCACAACCGCTGAGCACAACCAATATCAGGCCACATAGAAATCTGTTTTATTAACCACCACAGTCTGTGGGGCATTTTTGCACAATACTTGAAGCAAGATATCAACAAGTAAACTCATACTTGAACATCACAGCTACTGTCCCCTTACAAATCTTAATAGATCAAAACAAAAAAAAAAGGAAAATCAAATAAAAATGCAACTCACGTAATGGGTTCTTTAGTTGTTAGTAGAAACCAGGTCAAACGTAGTTTCTGCCACCAAGACAAAGACTGTAGCGCCCTACGTAGTGTCACCTGAATTGGACGATCCCCTAGATGGAAGTCACACCCAGGAATGTTTAATGCCTACAAAATAGTGAGAAAAATTATTTTTTTAAAAATCACTAAAAAGATTCAAAAACATTTGTAACTTGAAAACAGTTTCCTGTTGTTGTTCAACTTTTAACTTGAAGACTTGACAGGAAAAAAAAGAAAACATACCTCTTTAAAAGCTCTTCGGAACTCACCCCCTGGTGCCATCCCAAGTTCCTTGGTTAAATGCGCAGAGAGGCTGAGAAGAAGTAGATGTAAGCAACCTTGAACAACTCCACTCTGAAAATAGAACAAAACGAAGATGAATTTAGATTGAACCAACAACAACAACAAGTAGTTCCCATATGTCCTACAACCCCTCAAACTCTCAGAACATATTCAAACATCTTGGCTATCGTCCTCATAGCATTATCCTTCCTGATTGGTCCAAACATCTAAACAAACTCTGGTACTCTACTATAATGCTATTCTACAAACACAGTCATTTCTACATTATTCCTATCTTTACATGTCTAATCATCACTAAATATCTACAACATAAAAAGCACGTAAAAAGCACCCACTACACTCACGGAGTGGTTGGCGTTAGGAAGGGCATCCAGCCGTAGAAACACTGCCAGATCAGACTGGGCCTGATGCAGCCTTCTGGCTTCACAGACCCCAGTTGAACCGTCCAACCCATGCTAGCATGGAAAACGGACGCTAAATGATGATGATGATGATGATTCCTAAACAGTATTACAATATCGTCCTCAAAATACATCTGATCCACTTACACCT
This sequence comes from Octopus sinensis, assembly GCF_006345805.1. Taxonomy (NCBI): domain Eukaryota; kingdom Metazoa; phylum Mollusca; class Cephalopoda; order Octopoda; family Octopodidae; genus Octopus; species Octopus sinensis. The sequence goes on along the minus strand of NC_043000.1, from coordinate 18,107,068 downwards.
GAACACACCAAACAAAAAACACATACAAAGAAATAGCTACTACATCAATGGCCACATCAACTTTAAATACTGTACTGGTGAGCAATGAAGAAAACCAATGACGAATAGCAACTGTTTCACTTCAACCAAGTCCCACTTCCTCACTTGGGCCGTGAACATAACCAGAATACCAGACTGTACTCCATACAAGCTGACAAAACATCAATAGGCTAACAAGACAATTTAAGAAAACAATAGGCTCCTCCAATACCATTGCATTCACTCTGCCTCTCCAACTTTTCATGAGAGACTGTCTTTGACTGTCTTCATCACTCTACCCACCATCCCCTTTCCACACACACCCCCATCATGTAAACCCAGCCATCTCCCATCTCAACATGTGTGATGTTTGTAAATAGCAAGTAATCCCTTCTACCATCATCCTCATCATTCTACTGTCATTACCCACTTCCATTTCACTTGATCAACATATAAGAGACTGCATCAAACCATCTGTATCCAATACACTCCACTTCACACCCCATCTGTACAGCAGTCTACCACTGTCTCTCCTCGGGACCATTACTATTTGTCAGCTATCACCTATTCACAATTTGTTCAGTTCTATTATTATCCCTCAGTCTCCTCTCATTCCCATCCCAATACCCTACAATCCTACCCTTGCTGCTTTCACACACCCATTCTGATTTTCTGCTATTCCCCTTCTCAGTCACATTATATAAGATGTGAAGGTACACAACTTAGGTTACAGGGTATTCCCAACACTTACTGGTGTCACAATGGAAAGCACCCCACAAGACCCCACCAACTACAATACACCCTCTAAAGCAGTAATTCCTAATGTGAGGCATACGCCCCACTGGTTGGGCCCAAGAAAATTGTGGTTGGGCATGGTGCTGTAGTTGCCAAGCACAAGGTTCTGATTAAAGTGATTCATTTATTTTTACCTAGTCGTTGCCTTAGTGGCACCTGTGCCCTGTGCTAGTAGGGTGCTAACAGCACCATCCGAGCATGATCGTTGCCAGAGCAGCTAACTGGCTTCCATGCCAGTGGCACGTAAAAGGTACCATTCGAGCGTGATCGTTACCAGCATCGCCTTACTGGCACGTGTAAAAACATTTGAGCTAGGTCGTTGCCAGTACTGCCCGACTGGCCCCCGTGCCGGTGGGACGTAAAAGTACTCACTATACTCTCGGAGTGGTTGACGTTAGAAAGGGCATCCAGCTGTAGAAACTCTGCCAGATCAAGATTGGAGCCAGGTGCAGCCATCTGGTTCGCCAGCCCTCAGTCAAATCATCCAACCCATGCTAGCATGGAAAGCGGACGTGAAACGATGATGATGATGAATAATGTACTTTTTTTTTGTACTCAGTACTTAATAAAAGAGTTGCTGGTAGATTCCTTTGTATTGGATGATTGATAAAATATTAAAATAAAGTTGTTTTTTACCAGTTACCAGTGGAACATTAATTTTTCTGAAAAGTTATAGGCAGGGCCTAAAGGAAAATAGGTTGGGAAACACAGCTCTAAAGTGACTGATGAGCAAGTGGAAGTAATGTAGAGTTGAGAGTTTCCTCAGTACTGTCTCATTAATTCTTTAGCAATCAAGATTGCTCTGTGGAATGTAATGCCTATTTATTTGCATCATTTTGAATTAATCATGCATTATCTTGTGGCTTTAAAATTTCAATGATGTGATAATATTTCTGTAGAATGACATCATAGAATAGTTGTAAGAGGCTGGATCAGGCTAGTTTGTACAGAAAATAGACAGAATATTTGGGCTGGATATAGCCAGTTTAAATGCTAAAGGGTTAAGCATTTGACAGTCTCCCTAATGCTGGTGTCTGGAAAAATACATCCAGTATACATTGTAAAGTGGATGACAAACAAGCAGAGAATGTGAGAGGTTGTGAGGTTCCTTTAGTTATTTCTTGCCAAGGAATTATCAACCTTTGTAGTGTTGGTACCATGAGAAAATTCACTTAGTACAACCTGTAAAATGGTTGGTGATAGGAAACCAAGTGAAAATTGACACAGACAAGCACCAGCCTTTGAGAGTAATCCCTCCTGGTATGAAATGACTCAGATCCAGACTGTTTGCCCAACCCATGCCAGTATGATGATATGATGATGGAAAAAAACAAGATAAGAAAGGAGTAAATAGAGAAATGAATGAAGAAACATTTACCTGTTTAATAGAAAGTTTTATCTTCTCCAAGTTTATGTTTTTAGCTTCTTCCAAAAGGGTCTCTTCATCCAATTGTAATATATTTACACGACTACTGCACAGCTCTACCATCACAATGTCTGGTTTTACACACTGAATGGTCTGCAACAAAAAAGAAACAGATTTCAATAAATCACCACCGCTAACATTATTATTATTATTATTATTATTACTATTATTATGGCAGTGAGCTGGCAGACTCATTAGCATGCCAGATGAAATGTTAAGTGGCATTTCGTCTATCTTTATGTTCTCAGTTCAAATTCTGTCACGGTCGATTTTACCTTTCAGGGTCAATAAAATAAGTACCAATTGAGCATTGGGGTTGATTATCAATTTACCCCCACCCCACCCCCAAACTTGCTGGCCTTGGCCAAAATTTGAAACTATTATTATTATTATTATTGTGATAAGGTGGCAAGCTGACAGAGTTGTTAGCATGCCAAGCAAAATGCTTAGCAGCATTTCATCTGTCTTCACATTCTGAGTTCAAATTCTGCCAAGTTCAACTTTGCCTTTCAACCTTTTAGGGTCGATAAAATAAGTATCAGTTATGTGCTGGGGCTGAAGTAATTGAAATTTGAAATCATTATTATTATTGTCATAATTTCCTGAGGTGTCAAATTTAAAACTTTACAGAACTCACACCTATCCCTATAGGTTTAGAATTCAAATACTACCAGGATTAACTTAGTCAGCAGGTCAGTAAAATAATACCAGTAATATGCTGTGATTGATTCATTCAATTATATCCGATCATCCGTGAAAAAAAAATTGAGCCCTCACTAAAGAAGATTAGCAGATTCACTAAACCATGAAACAAAACACCATGCATGATTTGTTCTGGCTCTTTAGAATAAGCTCAAAATCTGCCATGGATCAGCTATACCGCTCAACAGTTCAATAGAATAAAGTATAAGTAGTGAGGCTGATATAATCAATTATATGCTCCCACCAAAATTCCTGGCCTGTGCTCATGTTAGAAGCATAATTACTCTGTGCATGTAAGCAAAAGCAGGGTATTGCAATCACTTGTCTTTCTCTGTTTGTCTGTGTGTTTGCAAAATTACTGGAAAACGGCTGAATGGATTTTCACCAAATTTGGCAGAAATACTCATTGGGTGAGCGGCTCAAAATGATGAATATTTGGTTGGATTATCTTCAAACATATATAGGTGTGTGTGTGTGAAATGTGTGTATGAGTACAGTGATGGATTTGAGGGTTTCGTTTATTTATAAGTTGATTTTTCAATTTCACCTGAGTATAAATACCTACAGTGGTGAAAAACTTAATAAAATTCTATGCAATATTTTCTATAAGTATTTAATTTTGTTCGCTTTCTTTTCATATGAATGGACCCTTGTCTGCATGTATAGATCATGGCATACCTATATGTGCATACGTATATATATACATACATACATAAATACATACATGGATGTTTGTGTACAATGATGGATTCAAGGGTTTCATTTATTTATGAGTTAGTTTCTTAATTTCACCAGAGCATAAATACTTTATAATGGTGATACTTGAAAAAAAAAAGTAATTTTTTTAAAAATTGAACATACAAATTTCCCGATAAGCAAGTGGTCCTATCATTTATATCCTACAACGAAACTACAGTACATTTGATTCACCTGCTATTATTGAAAGCTGTTGAAAACATTTAAATTCTATGCAATATTTTCTATAAGTATTTCATTTTGTTCACTTTCTTTTTCATATGAATCAATCCTCATCTGCATATGTACAGATTATGGTGTACTTATGCACATAGACATGTGTGAGTACATACATACACAGAGAGCAACTGCATGTGTGTATGTACAGTGATGGATTCAAGGGTTTCGTTCATTTACAAGTTGATTTCTTAATTTCACCAGTGTATAAATACCTAGAACGGTAATACTTTAAAAAAAATAATTGAGTATGGGTAAGCAACGCATTGTAAACCACACTATAACTTGTGAAAAAATTTATCTGTGCACAGGGTATGCATCACCCCTCGGATGCCTTTTTTTCATTAGTATTTGTAATGAGATCTGCATTACTTATAAAACAGTTATGTTCCTTACATCTTCTTTTAGGACAAACATAGCTGAGAATAAGTCTCAAATTATTTACAAGGATTATTAAAAGGAATTGTCTTTTATCAAAACAGGTAAATTTTAAAATTATCAAACACTGAACCACAGGAAAAAATGGACAAAATAGTCTACAAAAATTGATATTCTGAAAAACTCTCATCAATATGATATGAAGTTTTAAGTAATGGATTATGGGAGTCAAATTACTTAATCATCAATTAATCATGATATAATCCTAACAAAGGTAGCAAGTTGGTAGAATCATTAGCATACCCTATAATCTTAAAGCACACCTCAGTATTTAACACTTTCACAAGGAAATTAAATTTCATGATTCTTCTATCAAAAAGTAACGAAGCCTCAATAACTCAACAGGAAATAGTTTCACACGTGACATTCCTCAACAAAATCCAGATTGGTATACAAAACTGCTTTCCATAGTAATGAAATTATAAGTAGGTGTACTCTTTTACTCTTTTGTTTCAGTCATTTGACTGTGGCCATGCTGGACCACCACCTTTAGTCGAGCAAATCGACCCCAGGAGTTATTCTTCGTAAGCCTAGTACTTATTCTATCGGTCTCTTTTGCCGAATCACTAAGTTACGGCAACATAAACACACCAGCATCGGTTGTCAAGCAATGTTGGGGGGACAAACACAGACACACAAGCATATACACAAACATATATACGACGGGCTTCTTTCAGTTTCCGTCTACCAAATCCACTCACAAGGCTTTGGTCAGCCCGAGGCTATAGTAGAAGACACTTGCCCAAGGTGCCACGCAGTGGGACTGAACTCGGAACCATGTGGTTGGTAAGCAAGCTACTTACCACACAGCCACTCCTACGCCCAGTTTTCCACAGTCAAAGGGTTAAGGTAATCAACAACAGTAAGAGTACAAACAAACCTTTGCCACATCTTCCTGACTCTCCAGACTAAAGTGTGCTGTCCCAACAATATATACTTTGCTGCCATGTTCAGTAAGCAGAACAGTCACAGTTGATGGAAGTTCAATTTTTGTAATGTGTCGCACCGAATGTAAAGAATTCTGGTCATTATCATCGTCGTCGTCGTCGTCATCATCAATTTCTGATTCATCTCCGCTATATGTCACCAGATCTAGAAAGAAAGATGGATTAAGTTTAGACAAGATGTATTTTAGTTTTGCTTGATGAACTTAGATTAATGATTTGCAGTTGAACAACCTCAATAATTTATAGTTACCGTATTTGACGGCATATAGGATGCACTTTTTTCCAAAAAATTTGGCTCAAAAAATCGCCCTGCATCTAATATGCGAAGTCAAGACCCTCCCGTAGGCTAATCTTCTCCCAGACGCTCACTAACCTAGCTTACGATAAATATTTCTACCTACGCTAACGCCTTAATGATATTTTCCGTACTCATGCATCATTATTTTATTGGTATTATTATTATTATTATTATTATTATTATTATTATTACCAGTATTATTACTTTAAAATACTAATTATCGTAAAAATCAAAGCAATCTACCGTAAATTGTTAGGCTGCGATCCATGACACACGTTTACTAATATCAGCTGATCGGAACCCTAACTCGATGCCATCTGACGGTGAGGAGTAAAACTACGGAATGCACATGATCATTACGAGTTTGTGTATATACGGAGGTAGGTTGGATACAACAAAGTTTATGATCATAACAAAATACATGAAACGAGGGTGCGTCTAATATGCCGTCAAATACGTTAAGTTATAGTCTTGTAGGAACCCATCATTCATTACCATCACTGTTTAATATCCATTTTCCATACTGCTGTGGACTGGACATTGCCAAGCTCCAATGTCTGCTTAGGCATAGTTTCAACAGCTGGATGCCCTTCCTAAAACCAACCACTTTACAGTATTCTGGAAGCCTTTTACAGGTTACTAAGCAACTCGTGATACAAGACCCCTCAACTGAGGTGAGGGATAGTATTAGAGGAGGTGGTTTTATGCCAGGTGACGAGAAGTTAAAATATGATAGAGGAATAAGTACAGGTGCCTTGTAAGGGAGATACATGGTTAACCCTTTAGCATTTAAACCAGCTGTATCCAGCCAAAATGATCTGCCTGTTTTATCTTCCAGTTGGCCAGATTTGACATCTCACACTTATTTTACAATATTATTCTCAAAATAAATAATCATGTCACTGAAACCTCAAAGCTACAAGGTAATGCATGACTAATTCAAAGCAATGTGAATAAATAAACATTACATTTGACAAAGAAAACTGAATGCTAAAGGGTTAACCCAATAGGAAAAGAGAGATGGTGGTAAAGAAGTGTCATGATTGAACAGGATGAATATTTAGTTCATGGGTTTTGTAAGCAGAGAAGCTTATTTATCCACATTGTTCTGCATTAATCAAGCACTATCTCATGGCGCATGGCTCAGTGGTTAGAGCGTCGAGCTTACGATCGTGAGGTTGTGAGCTCGAATCCCGGACCGGGCTGCATGTTGTGCTCTTGAGCAAGGCACTTTATTTTATGTTGCTCCAGTTCACTCAGCTGTAGAAATGAGTTGCGACGTCACTGGTGCCAAGCTGTATCGACCTTTGTCTTTCCCTTGGATAACACTGGTGGCGTGGAGAGAGGAGGCTGGTATGCATGGGCGAATGCTGGTCTTCCATAAACAACTTTGCCCGGACTTGTGTCTAGGAGGGTAACTTTCTAGGTGCAATCCCATGGTCATTCATGACTGAAGGGGGTCTTTACCCTTACCCTTTTATCTCATAGCCTCAAGATTACAATGATTTGATAGGCTGGATCTGGTTGACTTGAACATAAAACAGATTGAATATTTGGAACAGATTATTTGGCTGGTTGAAGTGCTAAAGGGTTAATGTTTCCTTATCCATGCTTGCAATAAGACAATAAGTGTAAGAGTAAAATCCACCTGAATGAAGCTTGAAATGTTCTCTTGATAAAGAAACGTACTTGTTTATTGTTAACCCTTTACCCTTCAGATTACTCTATCAATAATATGTTTATTTATTCTCATTGTTTTAAATTAATTATGCATTATAGGTGCAGGAGTGGCTGTGTGGTAAGTAGCTTGTTTACCAACCACATGATTCCGGGTTCAGTTCCACTGCGTGGCACCTTGGGCAAGTGTCTTCTACTATAGCCTCGGGCCAACCAAAGCCTTGTGAGTGGATTTGGTAGACGGAAACTGAAAGAAGCCCAATGTATATATGTGTATATATATATGTGTGTGTGTGTGTATGTGTGTCTGTGTTTGTCCCAACATTGCTCGACAACCGATGCTGGTGTGTTTACATCCCCGTAACTTAGCAGTTCGGCAAAAGAGACCAACAGAATACGTACTAGGCTTACAAAGAATAATTCCTGGGGTCAATTTGATCGACTAAAGGCAGTGCTCCAGCATGGCCACAGTCAAATGACTGAAAGTAAAGAGAGTATCTCATAGCTTTGAAATTTTGATGATGCAATTGTTTATGTTTAGAATATCGTTGTAGGGTAGGTGCGAGAGGCTGGATCTGGATGGCTTGAGCATAAAACAGGTAGAGTATTTAGGCAGGATGTTGTCAGTTTGAATGCCTAAGGATTGAATAATGATGTATAACAGTAATGTAGTTAAATTACTGACCAAACAGTCGGGCAATCAATCCTTACCACCAATACTACTACTACTACTAAGGTTAAAGCACAATATAATTACATTATATGAAATAACTGATAATATGTGCAGGTGGCACGTAAAATGCACCAATCCGACCGTGGCCGATGCCAGCCTCACCTGGCTCCAGTACAGGTGGCACGTAAAAAGCACCCACTACATTCACGGAGTGGTTGGCGTTAGGAAGGGCATCCAGCTGTAGAAGCATTGCCAGATCAGACTGGAGCCTGGTGCAGCCTTCTGGCTTCCCAGATCCCCGGTCGAACCGTCCAACCCATGCTAGCATGGAGAACGGACGCTAAATGATGATGATGATGATGATGATAATTACATTATATGAAATAATAACTGATATTACTGGCACCTAAGGTCTTGGTTTGACCATAATTTACAACTGGTATTTATTGATCTTGGAGGAATGAAAGTTAAAGTTGACTAAGAGGATAATAATAGTATTCAGAATATAATGAGACAGAACTAGATGCAGATAGGCAATTACTCCAATTACCAAGTATTTATAATGGTTGTAAGGACAGTTTATAATAAGTAGATAGTTATGTATCGTTTACTAAGATATATATATCAATCACTAAGACAACAAACGACCAGCTGTGACCAGTATGGCTATGCCTATCTATATTGCAACCTCTTACAAAACTGTAAAAATGAAAATGAATATGTCAGAGAAACAGTCATTATGTCTATGTATCTGGATGTGGGAGGTAGAGATCATTATTTTATTTGTTTTATGTTCATTTTATTGTCATGTTAGTAGCACAGATGTTGTATAAAAAGCATAAAGCATGTGATCGTAGATAATTATTTAAAATCTTTCCATTACTTCTTGCACATGTATCAGGACAATTGCCCACCAAGTACAATTACTCTAGATAGGACAATTCCCACTGACGGAAACTACCCCCTAAGACAATTAACCCTCTTGGTTAATAACACCCCCTCTCTAACATTAAGAAGTTTTAAATCATCATCTGTTGTTCTCAGGGGGTTATTGTCCATGGCAGGTATGTCCTGGACTCCCTGCACAAACCCTGTTAGCTAATGAAAAACTGGAGCCAGCATTATCTCAGCAAGTTTTGCTACTTACACAATCCATGTATATTTTAGTTACCATCTTGGACTGGCTCCTGTGCAGGTGGCACATAAAAAGCACCATTTGGGCGTGGCCGTTGCCAGTTCCACCAAACAGGGCCCTCGTGCCGGTGGCACGTAAAAGCACCTGCTACACTCTTGGAGTGGTTGGTGTTAGGAAGGGCATCCAGCTGTAGAAACTCTGCCAGATCAGATTGGAGTTTGGTTCACCAGACCTCAGTCAAATCGTCCAACCCATGCTAGCATGGAAAGCGAATGTTAAATGATGATGATGATGATGATCTCTATAACTGGATCCTCTGTTAGCATTGCTAGGACAGGCAGACACACATACATACACTCATATCCAGTATGTAATCTTTTATCTTTTACTTGTTTCAGTCACTGGAATGTAGCCATGCTGGGGCACTGCCTTGAAAGGTTTAGTCTAACAAATCAATCCCAGTGCTTATTTTTAGTAAAGCCTAATGCATCAGAATTAATAATCGAACCACTAAGTTACAGGGATGTAAACACACCAACACCAGTTGTCAAGTAGTGGTGGGGGGGGTCAATACAGACACATATAAATGCGCGTGTGTGTGTGTTTGTGTGTGCGTGTTTGTGTATATATATATATATATATATATATATATATATGATGGGTTTCTTTCAATTTCCATTACCAATTCTACACACTAGGTTTTCATCAGCCCAAGGCTATAGAAGACACTTGCACAAGGTGTCATGCAGTGGAACTGAACCAAGAACTATGTGGTTGGGAACTAGACTACTTTCGTAGAGTAAATAAAATTGTGTATACATGTGTGTGTGCATGAGCATGTATATGTACATGTGTGCGTGTGAGCAGTTGGAAGGGATTATACTGAAGGTAGGACAATAAAATAGTACTTACCACTGTCAGGATCAGAAAATACTTCTAAACTGTCAACTGCACTTAACTTGGGTATAGGGTTGTCAGACATATTTTCCAGCTTCTCTGGGCCAGAATCATCGAGGAAAGTTATTCTATCAGACTCCTGTTCCAGAGATGTTAACAGTGATAGATTGGTGTTGAGGTCATTGCTGAAGTCACTGATTTTGTCTGGCTTTTTAGCAGCATCTGGCAAACCTGGCAAAAAATTTTAAAAAAGCATAAATACATGGAAAGGTAAGAATGTCAATTCGTTAAAACTGTAAATGGTTCAGGGAAATAATTTGACAATAAAGGAAATAAAACCACATTAAATGTAAACATTTGAAGGGATCTTTTTCTTTGGAAAACAAGTGAGGACTAGTAACAAAAAAGGCATCTGGCTGTAGAAATTCTACCTCAACAAATTTCATCTAATCTATGCAACCAAGAAAAAAAATGTATGTTAAATGATAGTAACAATTCCAAATGTAGAGGCAAAAACTAAGAGGCCTCAACATAAATTTAGCAAAGACTGAAGTATCAGTAAGTGGAGAAAAAGTCTGGACTATACCACCACAAGAAAATGGCCATGCTTGATATGCAGAAAAGGCAGAGGTAGAAACTCATTTCAGAGTACCTAATGTAAACTATTGACACAAAAGTGTTGTAGAGGAAATAGTAGATTTTATTAAGCAGTTAATGCTCAAGAGCAATTAAAACTAGGAGCATGCAAGAAATAGACTGATCTCAGAATGTTGAGCCTCACTGAGGGGATGAGTAAAGTTATCATGCTCTAGTAGAAAACACTTGCCCAAGCTGCAGCTCAGTAAAGCATAGATTTAACTGAATTGGCCAAATAAAATATTGGTTCCAAATTTTGGCACAAGGCCAGCAATTTCAGGGTAGAGGATTAGTCAATTACATCAAACCCAGTGCTCAACTGGTACTTATTTTATCAACCCTGAAAGGATGAAAGGTATAGCTGACCTTGGGGGAAAGGCCAACCAAAATATTGATAACAAAACTAAGCAGTACCACAGTATTGCATTCCAATTAAATGCGAAAAATTAGCATATTTAAATGCTCTAATTCATATCCAAATATGTGTGTTTAAAAGAATTGCACCAATTACAGAATAGAGATTTGACATGAGACCTAGCTTGATTTTGCTTAACTGATTTCATTTCTATTTCCTGGTGTTTAGCATTAAGAAAAGCATCCAGTTGTCACAACTAATACTACACTTAATCTAACCAGTACACATTACATTATGCTGTGGTTCACGGAACACCTCTGAGACATCCGACTCGGCAATGACACCCCGGTTTCGCACCATTTCTGCTCTATTCACTCTTTGCAACACATCTGTTTTCATATTGTTCTTGCACAGGGGCCATCCGGACTCCTGTTTGCGCCGTGAACAGGGATTAATCTTCTCTTTTTGCTCCTTTGCGCCACATGGGCTCAACTCTCATTTCTCCCCCCTCACACCTACTACTTCTCTTCACTCCTACTATATTATATAATCATAATCCTCCACAAAGGAGGCAAAAGTAATACGGCTATAGAAAAAAAGCTTAAAATTAGCTGACAAGAGTCTGGAAAATTATCAAGAAATTTCAAGAGACTGATTCCACTGCTGATCAACCTGGACATGGCCAAAAAAAGAAGTATGCAGATCCCTCAGTTTATCAAAAGTACCAGAGAAAAGAAATGGTGAAATCCTTGTCATTCAGTCAGAAAACTGGCTGCCACAGTAAAAGTAAGCCAAGCATCGATGTATAGAGTGCTGAAGGAGGATTTCAGGACCCACCCCTACAAGATGATCTGATGTCATGAGCTTATGCAAGTTTATAAGGCCATGAGACAGGAGAGAAGTCATCTTATCCTGCATCAAATTGTTGAAGGCATGCTGCCCAACCTGGTTTTCACCGAGGAAAAGAAATTTGACATCAAACAGACAGAATGACCAACTTTGGAGTGTGTCAGGCTCCATCAAGGGTAGACTCATAAATCAACATCAAAATTCAGAGTCAGTTATGGTCTGGGTGGCTGTGACAGCCACTGGAAGGCCTCCCCTTGTTTTTGTGCCCTAGAGTGCTAAAATTAACACCCAGTGATACATTAGTAACATTTTTGAAGCTAAACTGCTTCCATGGGGAGATGAGCACTTTCAAGGTACACCTTGGAGCCTCCAACAGGACTCGGCACCATCCCACAGCTTCAAACAGACACAACATTGGATTCAGATAAACATTCCATCATTTATAGGTAAAGATGTATGGCCCTCAAGAAGCCCCAGTTTCAACCCATTGGATTTTTCTGTTTGGTCCATTTTGGAGACAAGGATCTCAAGCACTGCTCATGCTTCACTCAACACTTTGAAGGCATAACTGCAACAGGAATGGACTTTGATTCTGCAAGAACAACTGCATGCTACATGTGAAGCATTTGCACCTAGACTTAACACTGTGGTTCGAAATAAAGGTGGTCATGTTGAACAAATGTGGTAGTGTCATAATTGTGTTTCCTTTACCATTGCATTGCAACGCTTGGATCTGAAATGTAACAATATTTTGCTTTGACAAACTTGAAAAGAGTTGGTTGACTTAATTTGGGGACACCCTCTATGTGTATGTGTGTATCATCATTAGCAACAGAAGCAGTATTAATATCAAAAGGCAATTTTTATATCCAATTTAATATAGATGTTTTGTTAGAATACCAAATACTGCAGAATATATATATATATATATATATATTGAAGGTGCATGGCTCAGTGGTTAGAGCGTCGAGCTTACGATCATGAGGTTGTGAGCTTGAATCCCGGACCAGGCTGCGTGTTGTGTTCTTGAGCAAGACACTTTATTTCACATTGCTCCAGTTCACTCAGCTGTAGAAATGAGTTGTGATGTCACAGGTGCCAAGCTGTATCGGCCGTTGCCTTTCCTTTGGATAACATTGGTGGTGTGGAGAGGGGAGGCTGGTATGCATGAGTGACTGCTGGTCTTCCATAAACAACCTTGCCTGGACTTATGCCTGGGAGGGCAACTTTCAAGGTGCAATCCCATGGTCTGTGTCATGACCGAAGGGGGTCTCAGAACATATATATATATATATATAAGGCGGAAATTTGACATTTCATTTATATTTGTTAAGGTGGTGAGCTGGCAGAATCATTTGCATGCTAGGAAATATGCTTAGGGCATTTCACCCATCTTTACATTCTGAGTTCAAATTTCGCCAAGGTTGGCATTGCCTTTCATCTTTCAGGGTTGAGAAAATAAGTACCAGCTGAGCACTGGGGTCTAAGTAATCAATTCAGCCCCTCCTCTAATCTTGTTGGCCTTGTGCCACAATTTGAAATCATTATTATTGCTATTATTATCCATGTACATGTACGTGTGTATTCATCCTTATTTTATTCAATTTTAGAAAATATGAAGCATGTCTTTGACAATCCCAGAGCATATTGGACTTATTTTGTACTATGACTTTTGGTCCACCTTGTATGCGAGTACACACACACCTGTCTACTCAATATAAATTCAAACCACTGAGTAAATTTCTTTATTTCTTTACATAATTTATTCACCTCCAAAATTTTAATCTGAATACAACTCTTGGCATATTACTCATTTAAGTGTTGATTCTTAATTCCACCTCAAGCATTTTTATCATGCCTTAACAATTAAAAATACAAAAAAGGCCTTCAATGTTTTTTCAACATCACAAATAGGAATTTGAAATTTTAAAAATTCTTTTCATTAAAAAAGTTTTTAAAAAATAAAACCCAGAAAGGAATCTACATACACCATATGGCAGCTGAATAAGTTTTCAAAATAAGAGAAATATTGTGCAATTAATAATAATCATCATCATCATCGTTTAACGTCTGCCTTCCATGCTAGCATGGGTTGGACGATTTTGACTGAGGGCTGGTGAACCAGATGGTTGCACCAGGCTCCAATCTTGATTAGGCAGTTTCTACAGCTGGATGCCCTTCCTAATAATGAGTATGAATATTGTAGTTTCACTTTCTGCAAGTTCAAAATGCTGTTTGTTGTTCCAGTTTACTTATTAATGATGTATGAGTGTGTTGAAGTGAGTATATGTATGCATGATGTATATGTACATATGTGTGTGAGTGTGTAAATATGTATATAAATATATGTGTGTGTGTATACATACATACAAGGTGCTATCAAAAGGTTCCCAGACTAGTTATGTTTAATCATTCAACTACGGTAATAGTTGAATAATATTCTTAAGGCTGCAGTTTACTCACACACAGCATCTTCAGAGCTTTGTCGCTAATACAGTTCTTAACCAAATTGAAAACTTAACATTTATGAAGAGGACTAGTCCCTAATTACATTTGGGCATAAAAAAGTTGAGATTTGGTCCAGTAGAAAAAAGTTTACATCAAAATTTGTAGCAACATTATAGGAGAGTAACACCTCCAATCAAGTTTAGATCTAAATAACTTTTTTATTTTAAAAGCAAAATATATTTATCTTAGCTTCAACAATAGAAGAAAGCATGAGGAATTTCATAGTTTTGGTCCCATGCAACTAAAATTTGTATCAAAAAAGTTGAAGTAAAATATCATGGAAAAAAATATAAGTAAGGCAAAAAATTGAATTTTTTTCTTATTCTAAAAACAAACTATATTTCAATTAAGCTTAAGGGATAGATCTCAATTCTAGGAATTTCATGGTATCAATCACATGCAATGAAGTTTTAAAAGAAAAAAGTTATGAGTGTTTGTTTTTCAAATTTGAGGGTGTCTCAAATCCCATTAATATTTTTATTTCACTTTTGTTTTTAATAAACAATTTTCAACAAGGTAAAATCTTAAATTATTAATTGACACATTATCAATTAGAATAATAGCACAGCCTGGAAAAAGCATGGGATTACATAGAAAAATACAAGCAAGAGAAATAATATTCTTAAGATTATAAACTTGGAAAAGTCCAGGACAACTTATTAGATCTGGTAAGGCACAGAACAAGAAAATTTTTACTTAAAATATTATAGATAAGGATAAAATTTGAATATTAAAAATAGTTTGATTTTAATTTACAAAGTAACATTATAATTAAAAAAGGTACCATCATTTTGTTAAAATATTGACATACTAGAATACTTAAAAAATGAGAGCCAGAAGTACCAATATAGCTAAAGTTTTATGCAAAGTAGAATAGTATATATGGTAAGCAAATTCATTATGTAAAAAATAAGCATTGGGTCAAGACTAAAAATGTGAAGACTTGGCAATAACTCAAGCAAATTTTACTGTGAATTTCTTGTTATAGGTAGATTTTACTGTAATATATAACTAATTTTTGTATTATTCTACTTATTGTACTAATTATGTACTACTATTATGTTTTATAACTTATTTTCAAATTTCTAATTATTAATTAATAAATTAAAAAGATGAATTTTTTTTTTGAAGTGCAAAAAATATTTTGAGTTATTTTTTATTATTAATAGAAGTAACAGATAACAAATAATAATTAGCTTTAATAAAAGCTAATATTTTCTAAATCTAAATATTTTATCCTTAGCTGCAATATTTTAAGTAAAAATTTTTGTTCTGTACTTTACCAGATGTAAAAACATATCTTGAACTTTTCCAAGTTTAATGACTTGTGGTGTACTTTTCCCGGTTTATAATCTTAAGAATATTATTTCTCTTGCTCACATTTTTCCATGTAATAAAAACCAACTTATTTCCCTAGATTTAACATAATCTCCTTCAAAATAGTCACCTTGTGCAGCAATACACCAGTCCCAGTGTTCCTGCCACTTTTGGAATCTGGTCTGAAAGTCATTTTCCATAAGCAAGTTGAGGAGCCTCTGCAATTTGCTCTTAATCTCAACAACAGTGTTAAAACGGCAACCTTTGAACTGCATTTTCAGTTGGCAGGTGCTAAATCTAGCTAACAGGGCAGATGCAGAAGCAATACCATGCTGTGTTAGGTGAGAAACTCACAAGTAAGGAGAGCTCAGTGAAGAATCCAATTCTTCACGCTCCACAGATCTGGTCGCTTTCGTAACACTGTGATGTCACTCAGCTCACTGCTTCATGAAAGTCACTACTAGCTCTCACTGTGCACACAACCACGTGCTGTCATGCTACAGAAATAACAAAGGAACATTTTGATACTACCTCATAAATTAAGATAACATAATCTGTTGGATGTGCAATGTAAATGTGTGTATGACAAAGTGCAAATATGTTGAGAGAAATCATCATCATCATCCTAGTCATCATTTAGCGTCCATTTTCCATGCTAGCATGGGTTGGACGGTTCAACTGGGGTCTGTGAAGCCAGAAGGCTGCATCAGGCCCAGCCTGATCTGGTAGTGTTTCTAAGGCTGGATGCCCTTCCTAACGCCAACCACTCCGTGAGTGTAGTGGGTGCTTTTTACGTGCCACCCGCACAGGTGCCAGACGGAGCTGGCAAATGGCCACGGACGGATGGTGCTTTTTACGTGCCACCGGCATGGGGGCCAGGCGAGGCTGGCAACGGCCACGATCGGATGGTGCTTTTTATGTACAACTGGCACGGGGGCCAGGCGAGGCTGGCAACGGCCACGAACAGATGGGGCATAAAAGAATTGGATGTAATGAACAAGAGAGAACACTGAGCTGGTATGATCATGTGTTGCGTATAGATGAGGACTGCTATATGAAGAAATGCTGATTGCTAAATGTGGATGGAACCTGAAGGAAAGAGAAGCCCAGGAAGATGGTGGTGGGGGAGTAGTGAAGACCAGTCTCAGGAAGCTGAGCTTTATAGAAGCCTGACATGATTGCTGATTTGCCATGCTCAAAAAGACTCAGCAAAAATGAGATCCTAAAAGTATATCTATTTCTTTATTACCCACAAGGGGCTAAACACAGAGGGGACAAACAAGGACAGACATAGGTACTAAGTCAATTACATCGACCCCAGTGCGTAACTGGTACTTAATTTATCGACCCCGAAAGGATGAAAGGCAAAGTCGACCTTGACGGAATTTGAACTCACAACGTAACGCAGACGAAATACCACTAAGCATTTCGCCCGGCGTGCTAACGTTTCTGCCAGCTCGCCGCCTTATAAAAGATCCTAAAAGTATATCACTTATGCCTATACCTTTGCACCCAATCTAGTCCTGTCAAACAATCCCTACATCTCATCCTCCTAACACCTGTCTTTCCATTACTCTTCTAACTACCACAGTATTTACTCAGCTTCTGTAATTATATGAAAGTAGAACTGCACAAGTCTTATCTCCCTTTTGTGCCACCAGTTATCTCTCCCCTGGAAACCACTTGCTCTACCACCCATCCTGCATTCTCAATATCATCCCTTACAACTTTATTCTCCGCCGAATGCTCCTTTCCCCAGAACATCCTCTCATACCTGCCATTGCTACCCTCCCTTTACCATGATCCTTGTTCATCATACACTATATCCACCCCTACATACTTCTGACCTCTATCTCTGATACTGTACATCCCTCTCTCACCCAACACTCCACCTCACACATCATCTATCTGTGGCTTTATACTGTTGCACATCCCTACTTTTATGTACTTATCACCTCTTCTTTATTTCAATCCCATTTTCCTTCACCTTCCCCACAAACTGAGAGTCACCATTGAGTGCACCTCTACCTGTGTTTACCATTCGCAACATTTACCTCTGTATCTATCTTTCACTGCCTGTTACTCTCCTATCAAATTCTTGTCAACTTGCCTATTCACCCTTCTTAATCCACTGTTCCTTCTTATATTCACTTTCTTGTACCTTGTACTTTGACACTTCATCCCCACCATCTTTTTCCCCTTTTTAGCTGGAGTAGTCATGAATCTCCTCCACAGTAGGACACCTATTCCCAAATCTCTAGCATACTTTTGCCTCTCAACATCTTGCATAACCACTCTCAATACATTCCCACTAAATTAAGGGGTCTGGTTTTGTGAGTTACCTGGTGAAGTGACTAGTACAGGTGCAATGAAAAACACAGCCAATACATGCTGTAAAGTAGTTGGCACCAAAAAGGGCAACCAGCTGTAGAAACCTTACCAAAAAAAAAAATATATAACACTGGAGCTCAAAGCAGCTCTGTGGCTTATCAGATTGTGTTGAACCATCCAACTCATGCCATAGAGAAGTGAGTTTGTAAGTTTTTTTAAGAGATTAATGAAAATTTTACTTAAAAACTTGAAAATGATGCTTGAAAAATTTTACTTTGAATAGATTCAGCACTTACATATGTACATATTACAAGAATATTAATCCATTCTAAGATAGAGAAGAGAGTTTCTAAGCCTCTAACAGCTTAGTGAAAAATCTTACTTAGAGAATATAATCATCACATTTTAATGTTCATGGTGGATTTTCTACAGCCAGATGCTCTTCGTGTTGCAAACCCTCTCCTGTTTCCTAAAAGGATAATTTTACTCCATAACTATACATGCTTCCATGGAAGATTGGAAATGTAGGGCACATGACAGTGACACAAATACCATGAAGTATCAAAGCAAGGGAACAGCAACACTTAAACATGTATATATAGAAAAACAAACATATGATGGGCTTCTTTCAGTTTCTGTCTACCACATCCACTTACAAGGCTTTGTCAGCCAAGGGCTATGGTAGAAGACATTTGCCTAGAGCAGTGCTTTTCAAACTTTTTGCTGGAGCGGAACCCCAAGGAAACATTTCACTGGCTCGAGGAACCCCTGTGCAATAATTTAATAGTCTTATGCACACACATCTGCACATGAGAATTAAAAACTACTGCCAATTTTAGCAGTTTTGTAACTTCTTGCAGAACCCCTGGACTGTACTGGCGGAACCCTGGTTGAAAACCACTGGCCTAGAGTGTCATGTAATGGGACTGAACCTGAAATATAATATATGTGTATATCATCCTCATTAGGCAGTTTGTCAGGATTTAGTGAATTGGAGGACTGTCATACATCAGTGTTTTCATGCTAGCCGGAGGCTACAGTGGAAGACACTTGCCCAAGGTGCCATGCAGTGAGACTGAACCCAGAACCATGTGACTGGGAATCAAACTTCTTATTACACAGCCATTTACCTCAATGACTCTCATCCAATGCATGCAAGCATGGAAAAGCAGACCGAAATTGAAATCGCTCAAAAATCAAATGGAAATTGTAGTTGTGATGCCAGTGCCGGTGGCACGTGGAAGAACCATCTGAACATGGCCGTTGCCAGCGCAACCCCGACTGGCCTCCGTGCAGGTGGCACGTAAAAAGCACCAACCAATCGTGGCCGTTGCCAGCCTCGCCTGGCACGTAAAAAGCACCCACTACACTCACGGAGTGGTTGGCGTTAGGAAGGGCATCCAGCCGTAGAAACATTGCCAAATCAGACTGGGCCTGGTGCAGCCTCCTGGCTTCCCAGACCCCAGTCGAACCGTCCAGCCCATGCTAGCATGGAAAGCGGACGCTAAACGATGATGATGATGATGATGTATTAAAAAGTTCCCAGACTAATTCTGTAGTGCACAAACAGATGGCAGCACATGGTTGCTTTTGGTTCAGTTACCTCCTCGGAATCATGCCGACTCATAAACGCTGGTTTTTCGGTTTCCATGGCGTATAAATTCCCCAACTGGACGTGACGCCAGTTCATCACAGGATTACTCATTTTTGTCAGCTGAGTGGACCGGAGCAACATGAAATGAAGTGTTTTGCTCAAGAACACAACACGTTGCCTGGTCCAGGAATCAAAACCACAATCTTACAATCATGAGTCCAGCACCGTAACCACTAAACCACATCCCTCCACAGTGTCTGCCTTGACATGGTTTCTATGGCTAGATGCCTTTCCCAATGCAAACCACTTTATGGAGTGTAATAGGTTCTTATTGTGTAGTACCTATTTCTTTATTGCCCACAAGGGGCTAAACACAGAGGGGACAAACAAGGACAGACATAGGTATTAAGTCGATTACATCGGCCCCAGTGCGTAACTGGTACTTAATTTATCGACTCCGAAAGGATGAAAGGCAAAGTTGACCTCGGCGGAATTTGAACTCACAACGTAACGGCAGACGAAATACCGCTAAGCACTTCGCCCAGGTGTTAGCATTAATGAGGTCACCAAGTAACTTGCAAGAAATTGGTCCCATGTGGGGATGTAGTAGAAAGGGGGAGGCTTTATAATAGGTGTTGAGAGGATAAAGCATGAAAGAGGGACAGGAGCAGGTACTTTGCAGTAAAGGAGGTACGTTAAATAAGAGTAGGTGGGAGAAACGGAAAAGGAAGATAAAGATGATAGTGTTACGGGTTTAATTAGTGCAGTGTTTCTGACCCACATAGGAATAATGGCACCATCATGTCTGGTGAAAATGTGACGGGTTCTTTGTCTAATGGAGGACTGATGGGTTTTGGAATGACCTGTGACCTCGTGTGGTTGATAAGAGGGTCAGTGAGAAGTGAAAGAAAAGGGATAGAGTAAGAGCAGAGGGCAAATAGAAAGGATAAGCAGTAAGGGACAGATAGAGAGGCTAAGGGATTGAGGCGATATAGATAGAGTAAGGAATCAGAGAGCAGTTAGAAAGGGTAGGAGCGATATAGACAGAGGGAGATGAGGGAGTGGAAGAAGGACAGAGACGAAGTGAGGTCTGGCAGTTGGTAGTTGGTCGTCGAAGAACACAGACGGATCTTGCGGTCGGTTGAGCAGTCGTGGAAGAACACAGACGGATCTTGGACAGATCAGCAGGGACCTTGGGATTTGAGGAGCAGGCGATTGGAATATGCAGAAGGGATATGTACAGAAGGATTTAGCAGTATTCAGAGGAATTGGCAGGATTGAGAGGAATGGGACACTGGCAGATTCAATTAGGAATTGAGGTATGTGTTGTGCATTGATATGTGTCACGGTGTATTGAACAGTGAAGAGAACAGTCAAGGACTGTCGATATGTCGATTATCGAGTTGTGGTATTTATGTTCAGAATTGAGTAAAGGACTTGTTGATGTGACTTTATCTGTGATGTTCAGAAAGAGACTTTAAAGAACTGTTGTCTTCGGACGTGTACTCTTGAAATGCTGTTGTATTATGCGTTGATCTGTTGCATGATGTATTGGGTAGTCACGTGCATGTCTTCCTTTAAATGTCTGCCTTAAATGTATTTGATGTTGTAACCATTGATTGTCGTATAAACTGTTGTTTGAATATATAAGCCAGTGTCTCTGTTGCCTTGCCTCTCTTTGGGTTGTATCTCGGGTTGTGCCTCTGTATCTCTGTGCTGCTGGGGTTGTGGTAGTTGTTGTATCTCTCTCCTCTCTCCTCCTCTTTGGGTTCCGTGGCGAACTGGTGAGCCGTTCGGGGCGAGCGACGACGGCGGGCGATTCCGTCCGTTTCGTAACAATAGTGACAAGGTGTAAGGGTATTACTTTCAAGGTACCAGAGGATGAGTATACGAGAATAGGGGCAGAGGTTTGGGAAGGGTGGAAGAATAAGTTTGTAAGCACACGAAAGGTGAGTGACAGATGGTTAGACACAGGGACAAAGGTGTAAACACAATATATATATAAATGTACATATCTGAGTGGATTTGGTAGATGGAAACTGAAAGAAACCCCATTATATATTTGTATGTGTGTGCATGCATATATATATATTTGACCAGAGACTGAGACCTATGGAAGTATGCTGTGCGTGAGAAGACCCGGCAAGACCAGTGAGAACAATCAAGATCAAATCATATATCAGAAAGCAGGGGTTAAGTGACCCATCCGTTTGTGTCCGCTGTCAGCCTCGTCTGGCACCCGTCCCGGTGATACGTAAAAGCACCATTCGCTCGTGGCCGTTTGCCAGCTCTGCCTGGCCCCCGTGTCGGTGGCACGTTCGTGTTCGTTGTCAGCCTCGCCTGGCCCCGTGCCGGTGACACGTAAAAGCACCGTCCGTTCGTGGCCGTTTGCCAGCTCTGTCTGGCAACCGTGTCGGTGGCACGTAAAAGCACCATCCGTTCGCGTCCGTTGCCAGCCACGGCTGGCCCCCGTGCCGGTGACACGTAAAAGCACCGTCCGTTCGTGGCCGTTTGCCAGCTCTGTCTGGCCCCGTATCGGTGGCACGTAAAAGCACCATCCGTTCGTGTCCGTTGCCAGCATCGCCTGGCCCCGTGCCGGTGACACGTAAAAGCACCATCCATTCGTGGCCGTTCGCCAGCTCTGTCTGGCACCTGTGCAGGTGGCACGTAAAAAACACCCACTACACTCGCGGAGTGGTTGGCGTTAGGAAGGGTATCCAGCCGTAGAAACACTGCCAGATCTGACTGGGCCTGACGAAGTCTTCCAGCTTCACAGACCCCAGTTGACCCGTCCAACCCATGCTAGCATGGAAAGCAGACGCTAAATGATGATGATGATGATATATATATATATATATATATATATAAATATGTTTGTATATGGATGTGTGGGTGTTAGTTCATCCTTGTCTTGACATCGTATGGTATTTATGAGTACTATCATCATACGAGTAATGCCTTTCATTTATAATCTTCCAGGAAAACAGGTCCAGCCATGGGAAAATATTACTTTACAAGGAAACAGAGCTGAGGATTGGCAACAGGAAGGGCATCCAGCCATAGAAAATCTGCCTCAATGAATCCTATCTGAACCGTGCAAGAATGGAAAAATGTATGTTAAAATGATGGTGTGTATCTGTGTGTGTGCATATACATATAAGTATACATATATGTGTACATATAAGTACACACATGTAAATATGTATGTATATTATACAAATTCACATTATGTATATGTATATATTTATATGTATATATATATGTATATATATATATATATTATATATATATATATAATATATATATATATATTATATATATATATATATATATAATATATATATATATATATATTATATATATATATATATTATATATATATATATAATATATATATATATATTATATATATATATATATATATAATATATATATATATATATATATATTATATATATATATATTATATATATATATATAATATATATATATATAATATATATATATATAATATATATATATATAATATATATATATATATATATATATATATATATATATATATATATATATATATATATATACTAGCACTATTGCCCGGCATTGCTCGAGTTTGTAAGGGAAATAACTATATAAGCATTTTTAGAGAGTTATAGCCAAAAAATAGCAAAAAAATGGAAAACAAATTATGGTAAATTTTTTTTAAAATCGTTGACTCATCGTAGACATTTTTAGAGAGTTACTTCCCTTATATGATAGCGAAAAAATGCATTAAAATGGAAAAAAATGATGGTAAATTTTTTTTAAATCGTAGACTCATCGTAGACGCGCGCGCTAATACCCAGAAGGGTTCGATATGAATCACGACTATAAGATACCCGGTTTTGGTTAAACTGCACCGCAAAATGTGGGAGTAGTTAGGAATCTAAATCGTAGGAGACAGACACACAACTTCACTTTTATATATATATATATAATATATATATATATATATATAACATGCAGTCGCAATGAGAGATGACTGCCAAGAACGACGTCGTGCCTTTCATTACAAGACTAAAACAGTGAGCAGACAATATCAGGCTCTTTGAAACTAATCACCCAATCAGTATTCTGGAACAGAATGAGCGTCTTTTTATCCATATTCTACCATTCTCCAAGACGGTGAATCACGTGAAAAATAGTGAACAGCTTGTTATAAGCTCATGACTAGTTGAGCACCTAACTATATAATAATGACTTCGGAATAATTCCATCAGGCAAGAATTGAAGAGAGGGCGACGTCATCTAATATTATCGTCATTAAAATCTATCAATGTTGTTATTGTAATACGATAGCATGTCACTTGACATATATTTGTAAAGAGGTGGGGAGATGGCGTTGATTTGAGGGGCACGGAGTATAACTGGTATCAATTTCTGCGAATGAGTGTAGTTGTAGCAATAGTAGTAGTGTTACGATAGTTATAGTTCAAACCCCAGGTTAACCTTAAACTGGACAGTTCTAATCAAAAAAGTACTCCAACCGCAGCCACACCATATTTTTAGTGGCATGTGGGACATAATCCAACACGTCCCCTTTTTTTTTTTTTTTTTTTTTTAATTAAGACAGAAAGTTGTGATTTGGGAGAGATTTGGTTAAGATTTCTAGCAGACCGGTCATACGACCACGTAGATTGCCCCTTCGTTGGATCGTATTACGATTCTAACATGAGTATATTATGGTAGAATATATAGTGGATTACATCGAATCCAGTAGAATAAAAGGCAAATTTGACATCAGCTTCATTGGATTTAGAACCAAAGAGATAAAAAAAAAAAAAAAAGGAAATCATTCTTTAACAATGCACCAAAATTATTTTGACCGTTCCTCCATTCACCAATAGATTTTTAACAAAGGCACAAAAGACGACAGACACATATTCTTGGGGTGGGAGAGTTTTAACTGGCCGAAGTATTTTACAAATACCGGAAAGGTTTAAAGATATCCTATGTCTCCCGCAGAATTTGGCGCAAGATTAGTCGTTAAAGAGGAATGGAACAAGGAACTGCCACAGTGTTTTTGTTGTTTTGTTTCGTTTTTTAACGGCCTTACTAAAATGAATGG
>NC_043000.1:17884893-18079893 GCF_006345805.1 Octopus sinensis | reverse complement strand
CTCTCTCTTTGTATCTTTCATTAAAGACCATAGGGCAGATGTTAGAACAAATGATACTAGCTTCAGCTCCAAAAGAGCGGACACAGCAATAACATATCGGCGACAGAACTCGGAAATACAGTGTCGATGAATAAAGCTCAAAGTAAACAGATATAATAGTGTTTTAAAACAGAACTTACTCGTCGTATCAACTTGATGCTCAGCCATTACTATTAAGAGGAGCTATGCTTGTGTACACAACAAGCTATGACGTCATCAGTTTATGCGGTCACAGTACACGTGGCATGTCGCGAAGCAAGAAGCTATTTAATCGATTTCTGTCGACAATGATGACAGCTACTGAGATAGTAGAGCGGTAAATCTAATTATCCGATGCTGACAAAACAAAGCTCCGTTATAACTCTAAAGAATGTTACCCGTAAAATGTCTATCCGTGTTAACTGTCAACTCCTCTAATCACTCTGGAAGCAGCCTACCAGAAACTTGATTGTGACTTTAAGTCAACTTCTCTCCAACTCTGACGCGAAATACTGGAGAAATATAGACATATATTTCTTTACTACCCACAAGGGGCTATACGCAGAGGGGACAAACAAGGACAGACAAAGGGATTAAGTCGATTATATCGACCCCAATGCATATATATATAGGCTTTATATGAATATGTAGACGACTGTTTTTGTTGGTTTTTCTACCGCCTACTCAGTATCAGGATATCTTACCTTATCCTTCTGGCGTATGTTATTTATAATTTAACAAGCATGGGGAATTACCAAAATCAACAGATACTGCCAGAAGTTAGTTTTGAAGAGAAGGGCAAAGAATTGAACGTACGAGGAAAAGTACGTTCTATTACCGATTTCTTGCAGGTAAGTTAATAGTTTCTTTTGATAGTCATTCATTGGAGAAACGCATCACTTTCATCCTGGAGTTAGGTTTTTGTGACATTTTGACGAAGCATCTTGATTAGAAAAAATATCGGTCCAGTTCATAAGAATGTCGGATAACGGTACCGTATTCTCCATACAGACATACACACACGTACGTTTGTGTGTGTGTGTGTATATATATATACCAATTAATTCTTTTTAATATGTTAGACCACTGGTTTTAATTGACTAATATCAATTTCTACCCTTAATTAATTTTATATATATATATAGGGCCTCTGAAACTGGTAAGAAGGAAATCTCGAACCGGGAGCCCAGCCCGCAGATTGTCTTAACTGGGCGACAATTTATGTCTACCACCCAAGTAGGTCAGTTTGGGATTCCAGCACTGGAAGTAAAAAGTCGGGAAAAAAACGTCATCCTGTCCGACATTCTTATAATTACGCCAATCCACCAGCCTGCATTGGTTCCTCTTCATCGCCCTCGAAAAAAAAACAAGTTAACCTCGACGGGATTTGAACTGAGCGCGCAGGGGCCAGAAACTAAACAGATGTAATTGTGGAATTTATCTATCTCTCTCCCCCTCTCATTTTTTTTTTGTAACTAACAACACAGCTGTCTAGTGACACAGATTGGATTAACCTATTTGAGTTTGTATTCGTCGGTGCCCATACACACACACTCGAAAGTATTTAATAACCTTCGGTTTTTCATCGACACCTGTAACCTGTCGGGTTAAAAATACGCTTTAGCTCATCCTAGTGGTTTTTTGCACTAGTAATTAGTATACTCTTTTACTTGTTTCAGTCATTTTGACTGCGGCCATGCTGGAGCACCGCCTTTAGTCGAGCAACACTCGACCCCGGGACTTATTCTTTGTAAGCCCAGTACTTATTCTATCGGTCTCTTTTTTGCCGAACCGCTAAGTGACGGGGACATAAACACACCAGCATCGGTTGTCAAGCAATGCTAGGAGAACAAACACAGACACACAAACACACACGTACACACACACACATATATATATATATATATACATATATACGACGGGCTTCTTTCAGTTTGCGTCTACCAAATCCACTCACAAGGCTTTGGTCGGCTCGAGGCTATAGCAGAAGACACTTGCCCAAGACGCCACGCAGTGGGACTGAACCCGCAACCATGTGGTTGGTAAGCAAGCTACTTACCACATTTTTTATTTTTGTTTTTCACATTCTGTATACATTTTTTAATTCGGTTTCCTGTGTTTTAGATTTCTCTCTTTTCAAAAACGTTCTTCAACTTTTCTTCGGATTTCATTCGTCTTCTTTTGTGAGTGTGAACAAGTATGAGCTAATGTACACACATGTAGTGTGTCTGTGTGTATCTTCTACTTGTTTCGATCATTAGACTGCGACCATACTGGAGCACCGCCTTGATTTTTAGTCGAATGAACGAACCCCCAGTCCTTTGTCTTAAAGCTTCGTACTTTATCGGTCATTTTGCCGAACCGCTGTTTTGATGTAAACACACCAACACGGGTGGTCAATCGGTGGTGGAGGAGGACAAGCACAGACACGCAACATACAAACACATGCGTGTATGTGTATACATATGTGTATATGTGTGTGTGAAGGCGAGAGACTTTATTTCACATTGGTCCAGTTCACTCAGCTGTAGAAATGAGTTGCTACGTCACAGGTGCCAAAATGTATCGGTCTTTGCCCGGTCTTGTGCCTTGGAAGAGAACTTTCTTGGTGCAATCCCATGCTCATTCAGAACCGACAGTGCAGGGGGAGGTCTCTCTCTCTCTCTCTCTCCCTTCTATATATATATATAATATATATATAATGAAGGGTGAAATTAATTAATTTGGAATAATTATCAATTACACCAAGTAGTCTTCGGCATGTAAACATTCATTCTCTCTTACCTGTTTGTGTCAGCCTTCCAATTGCTGTTTTTACTGAGATTTCCTTTTTAGTAGAGAAATAGCTATAACCCTTTGACTGCTATTTCTAAATTCGGTATGTGGTAAGGCAATTCGTTGCTAAACCCTTATTGCTTAGTATATATATATATATATATATATATTACTCTTTACTCTTTTACTTGTTTCGGTCATTGACTGCGGCCATGCTGGAGCACCGCCTTATTCTTTGTAAGCCCAGTACTTATTCTATCGGTCTCTTGGGCCGAACCGCTAAGTGACGGGGACGTAAACACACCAGGGGACAAACACACACACACACACAAACACACACACACACACATATATATATATATATATATATATATATATTATATATATATATATATATATACGACAGGCTTCTTTCAGTTTCCGTCTACCAAATCCACTCACAAGGCTTTGGTCGGCCCGGGGCTATTGTAGAAGACACTTGCCCAAGATGCCACGCAGTGGGACTGAACCCGCAACCATGTGGTTGGTTAGCAAGCTACTTACCACACAGCCACTCCTGCGCCTATTTTATTTACTTTGTTGAGAAAAATTATCTACTTTGTGTTTTATTTACTTTGCTAGGTAGTCGTTGTAGTATCGACTAGCTTGCGCGACTACGCGAGGCGCGCACCGGGACCACTCTTCCTAAGTAGTACCTTATTTATATTTGAAAAGTTTTCTTTTTAGTTGCAGTGTCCGATGATATCGTTAAAATTAATTTTACATAAAACTTCTGCTTCTATACTTAATAGAGATAAGGCATTACGAATATTATTTCAGCAAGTTCAAAGTAATTTCTTTTGTGCCGTAAACCATTTTCACTTCTCTGGTGCCCCCCCCCCCGTCCCTTGATGTCCTAAGCACGTGCTTATTTTGCTTAATGGGTTAATCCACCGCTGCACTTAACCACGACATATCAACAAGATCTCGTGTTGATGCTTGTAACCTCCGAACTCTCGGTAACAGCTGTGTGAGGTAGAAGACACTTATTTTATTGAAGTACTGAATAATCAAAACTAAGAAGTAATGAGTGTTAACAGTGTCCAGTGGGTGACCATCGCTGGGATCTTTTCCTTTTGAACGGCAGTTTTCAACACAATTTCTAGTTAACTAAACACTTTAAAACTTTGTATACTGGTAGAATGTGTCAAAATAAAACATTTTTTCTCTTGGCTTTCTTGAGAAAATTGTAATTTGTAAGTTTAACGTAGTTTAATTTTTCGAATTTTAACCAATCGATGGCCTCTATTGAGCTAAAATCATTTGCTGCGTCTAAAACTGAGACAACATCCTGTCACTAACCCTAACCCTAAATTTTAGCCTTTCGTTTGTTTTCCTTAAATTAATTTAACAATTAAGAAAAAAAAAAACCAAAGCAAAAACTCAAAACAAAAACAAAACAAATAATTTTAGACACATGCGTAACAATTAAATTAATTTAACAATTAAGAAAAGAAAAACGAAAGGCTAAAAGTTAGAGTTAGTGACAGGATGTCTCAGTTTTAGACGCAGCAAATGATTTTAGCTCAATTAGAGGCCATCGATTGGTTAAAATTCGAAAAATTAAACTACATTAAACAAACGAATTACAATTTTCTCAAGAAAGCCAAGAGAAAAAAGTTTTATTTTGACACATTCTACCAGTATACGAAGTTTAAAAGTGTTTAGTTAACTAGAAATTGTGTTGAAAACTGCCGTTCAAAAGGAAAAGATCCCATCGCTGTGTTGTCTGTTGTCAGTGTACATGTCAAAACTTGTTCATAGAAGTTGAAAGTTTACGGGCAATCTTTCGGTAAAAGTCTGTGACGTCATGAATGAGTGTGACATGGAATTTCGTTTGTTGGTCAGAGTTGAATAGTTAAACACACACTCGCAATGTGTGGGTTTCTCGAACTTAGTCCAATTCATTTTGGTTTTTTTCTGCATGAGCTAAAAGTATGGATTATGCAGACAAGCAAATAAATTTCAGCACAACTATAGAACTCTCCATCCTTTATTTTCTTTTTCTAAAGAATCGGAAAATTTTCAATATTAGGATCAACAAAAGGCGCAGGAATGGCTGTGTGGTAAGTAGCTTGCTTACCAACCATATGGTTCCAGGTTCATTCCCACTGCATGGCACCTTGGGCAAGTGTCTTCTACTATAGCCTCAGGCCAACCAAAGCCTTGTGAGTGGATTTGATAGACGGAAACTGAAAGAAGCCCATTGTATATATATATGTATGTATGTGTGTTTGTTCCCCCAACACCGCTTGACAACTGATGCTGGTGTGTTTACGTCCCCGTAACTTAGCGGTTCGGCAAAAGAGACAGATAGAATAAGTACTAGGCTTACAAAAAAAAAAGTCCTGGGGTCGATTTGCTCGACTAAAGGCGGTGCTCCAACATGGCCACAGTCAAATGACTGAAACAAGTAAAAAGAGTAAAAGTATTCGACTGTGACCAGACCTAACCCTAAATCCTAACTGAACTCGAAAAGTAAACAACTTTAGTCAATAACGTGTATCTAACTGGATTAAAATTTATTGAATATTTCTGTATTTTGGACAGTCAAGTATTTGCTGTACAGTGTTCTTGAGTTTGTTTATTACTACAAAAAGAAATAGATATAATATGTTTCTTGAGATAACATCTTCTAAAACGTTTTGTGCTATTATCGTTTCAAGTTACTCCTTAACTTCATTATAAGGGTCATGAAAATAGAATTCGACTTTAGAAAAGATATCTTGCACACAACCATCTTAACCCTTTTGTTACTAACCCGGCCAAAACCAGCTCTGGCTCAGTGGTAAAATGTCTTGTTTTCATAAGTTTTGAATTAAAATATTCCACCAAGCCTTAGTCACAATTTATGTTCCTAACACTAGTTTAATCATAACTAAGTTATTTTACAAAATTCTTTGTTATATTTAAGATGATTGAAAGAAACACAGAGCATCTTAAAATAAATACAGTAATGAAAGGGTTAAACTCAAAAACTTATAGAATTTATTTCTCTGTCTTAATTTTTTTTTCCTATTAAAAGTTAGCTGTATAGTCAGTTGATTAGCTTTAACACAAGATACGCAAGAGATGCATTGTTAGATATCAAATCCTGTATTAACTCGTTCATGGTGTGTATTTGGTTTGGTATCTGTAGAAGTCATTAGCCATTTGTCGTAAGAAATGATTAAGAGATTTCTTTACCAAACACTTCATTCAACAAATGATGCTTTAACATCTGGCTTAAGGGAAAGAACTCACTGTCAACTATAAATGGGAAGTAGAACCACCTGTTAAATAGTTCGTTTCCCAACTACATGGTTCCGGGTTCAATACCCCTGTGTGATACCTTGGACAAGTCTCTTCTTCTACAGCTCTGGATTTGGTTGACAGAAACTGAAAGAAGCCCGTTGTATATTACACTGTGTAATATGTATGCCTTTGTGTTGTGTTCATTCCCCCACTACCTCTTAACCAAAAGTACTGGGGTCGATTTGTTCGACTAAACCCTACATGTCAACGTCCCAGTATGACCACATTCCAATGACTGAAAAGTTTAGGGAAAAAAAAAAGTGATACCCTTTAAGAAAATCAATAAACTAAGGGATTGTAAAATTAAGATATTTTAACAGCTTCAGTACAACGCCTGTCTGAAATTCGATTTTATTTTTATATAATTTAATATGACGATAAAGCCACAAAGTTACTAATTGAGTCTTTCAAGTAGTTTGTTAGTTCTCTTTGAATTATGGACATAACAAGCTCAGTATAATTTCATTATTACTTTAATTCACAATCTCTTTCCTTTGAGAAATATTATTGTCATGGAACAAAGAATGAGAGCCAGAAGTATTATTGAAATCTATTTGGTATTGAGTCAGCAATTTTGTAAATCTGGTTCTTTAAACTTAACTATCTCACCTGGACATTGTGAAATATCACAAAACTGAGTGTCTTAGACCCTCATTATTTTCCAAACATAGGTAAACTTATCTTTATGGTCCCCTAGTTCATTTTTGTCTTCTAAAGGATCACCTGTGCATATGTGTACATTTCATTTTTTTATGAACACATGACCAAGAGAAACTCCCAAGAAAATATGCACTATCTTGAGAACAGTTCTAATTCTCCTTTATTTTCAAAACTTTGCAGTTGTCTTTTGAAGGATCACTTTTGCATGTGGATATGTGTTTTATAAAGACCTGAGCCTTATTGAGGAGATAACAAAGGACTGAGATATCTGGTGCATTGCTGTACTCAACCATAGCAGAACTGTTAATGCCATTTCTCCTGCTGAAGAACATTGGCCTGCAAGAGCCCTGTGCTGCTGCCCTGTAAAAGCTCCCATGCCAGCATCATGTAATAGCACCCAGAAAGTACCTGTTCTGGTGCCACATAAAAAGTACCCAGAACACTCTGTAAAGTGGCTGGCATTAAGAAGGGCATCCAATTATAGAAACCAAGCCAAATCTTGCTTACGAACCACATGGTTCTGGGTTCAGTCCCACTGCATGGCACCTTGGGCAAGTGTCTTCTACTATAGCCTCGAGCCGACCAAAGCCTTGTAAGTGGATTTGGTAGATGGAAACTGAAAAGAAGCCCACTGTATATATATATATGTGTGTGTGTGTATATATATATGTATGTGTGTATATGTTTGTGTGTCTGCGTTTGTCCCCGTAACTTAGCGGTTTGGCAAAAGATACTGATAGAATAAGTATTTAGGTTAAAGGAGGAGGGGAGATGACCAGGAGAAACTCTTAAGAAAATAGACACAAACTGATGAATGCCATCTAACAAGAAAAAAAAAACAATCATATGAAGTGTCTTTGAGAGCATAGAGCATAACTTAAATGAAGTACTTTCAAAAAGAATATCTTCCCAACATGATTCTGGGATTTTAATCTTTAAACAGTGGGTATTATCAATTGATGTTTCAAACATTTTACATGGATACGACCATCATCAAAGAAAAGTGAATATTTCACAGAATTTTCAACAATGAGAGTGAATATTTTATTGTGCAAGAGATGAACAATTTTATCATATTTGAAGTAAAAATAAGTATAAAAATTACTCTTAACCATTTAGCATTTAAACCAGTCATATCCAGCCCAAATATTATACCTTTTTTATGTTCAGCCCCTCATACCTATCTGACAATGTCATTCTCAAAATATGCAATCACATCATCAAAAGATTGTGAATGACTGTGTATTACATTTGACTAAATAATCTGAATGCTAAAAGAGTAAGAAAAGAGATTTGTTTTTTTTACCTGTTCGGCATACACATTCATGCAAGTAGGTTCTAATGTCTGCTTCGGCAGACATTAGGCCTTGGAAGCCCTTTCTAGCACTAGTCACTTCACAGAGTGTAGTGGGTGTTTTTTTATGCTGCACCAATACTGGTGAGGTCACCAAGTACCTGCAAGACAAGACCCCTCAACTGTTGTAGAGTATAGAATTGAGGGATAAAAAGCTAGGACAGAGAGACAAGAGCAGGTGTCTTGCTGAAGAGGTGAATACATGGCTTGCTCATCTGGAAAGGGAGATAGATGTGAAGTCAAGGGGCAAGGTGAATATGAGACAGAATAGAATAGAGGAACAGAAAGGGTGGATGTCTGGGTAAGGTTGCTATGTGAGAATAATATGACAGTTGATTAGAGATAGGGAATGAGTTGGACAGAGAGAATATTAGTTCAGCAGAGGGGAGGTGAAGGAAGGAAATAAGGTAACACAGAAGATTGGTGAAAGAATGAGTGTTAGAAGAAGAGTTGTTGGGGAAAGCTTGACAGAACCTCAATTCTGTTGAGATGGTTGGGTCTCCACAAGCACAACGTGTTGCCATTCATCTCAGTCCCCCCATCATCTCCCCTGAGAGGCTCAACACCTTAAAGTCAGTCTTCACCACTTTGTCCCACGTCCTCCTAGGTTTTCCTCCTCCACAGGTTCCTTCTACGTTTAGCAGTCAGCACTTCCTTATACACCGGTCCTTGTGCTTCTGCATCACATGACCATACCAGTGCAGACTTCTCTCCTGCACACTGTGTCTGATGCCTCTTATGCCCAATTTTTCTCTCAGCACATTTGTACTTTGTTGTACATGTACACTGTTATTGCACATCCATTCGAGTATGCTAGTATCATTTCTTTCCAGCCTTCACATGTCGTCTGCATATGTATGTATATATATATATATATATATATATATATATATATTTAGTATGTGACCTCGTCTGTATCACTAGTGATTTTTTTTTTTTTTCCTCTGTCTTCTCTTCTCGGACCTTTCCTTCTCCTATGTTTCCGATGAAGAGCTCCGCTCGAAACGTCAAACCCTCCTTCTTTCCTGAGCGTCCAATAATACTTTATTTGTTCCACGTCCTTGTGTTGTTGTCTTTTTGTTTTCTTGTTTGGATTAACTATATATATATATATATATATATGCAGCAAGCTGGCAGAATCATTAGCACGCCAGGCGAAATGCTTAGCGGTATTTCGTCTGCTGTTACGTTCTGAGTTCACATTCCGCCGAGGTCGACTTTGCCATTCGTCCATTCGGGGTAGATTAAATTACGCACTGGGGTCGATATGATCAATCTAATGCCTTTGTCCTTGTTTGTCCCCTCTATGTTTAGCCCCCTGTGGGCAATAAAGAAATACATATATATGTATGTATATATGTGTGCCTGTACGTATACGCTCATTTTATGTTCAATTATATGAATATATACAGTATATGCATCTACTTGCAATGACCTAGAGGCCTTAAAATATCTTATACCTTTTCCTTCATTGAGCTCTCTAGATCACAACTATGTTATAACAGTCCAATCCCAACCACATGTCTCAATAACTCTCTCACACACATACACACACCTACTAATATTAATTCATACTAATACATTCACAGTGCATATATACCTGTTATTGTTTATCCCAGCCTATACATGCATATGTACTACATAGACTTCCTAGGGTGTGTTTGCACATACAAACACTGAATGCAGCCACACTCACTGAATATACCTATACACATATACATTCTCACAGACCCACAGATACTCACTGATTATAAGAGACCTTATTGTCTCTTTACTCTTTTACTTGTTTCAGTCATTTGACTGCGGCCATGCTGGAGCACTGCCTTTAGTCAAGCAAATCGACCCCGGGACTCATTCTTTGTAAGCCCAGTACTTATTGTATCGGTCTCTTTTGCCGTACCGCTAAGTGACGGGGACATAAACACACCAGCATCGGTTGTCAAGCAATGCTAGGGGAACAAATACAGACACACAAACACACACACAAACATATATATATATACATATATATGACGGGCTTCTTTCAGTTTCCGTCTACCAAATCCACTCACAAGGCTGTGGTCGGCCCGAGGCTATAGTAGAAGACACTTGCCCAAGGTGCCACGCAGTGGGACTGAACCTGGAACCATGTGGTTGGTAAACAAGCTACTTACCACACAGCCACTTCTTTATTGAATTTTTTTACAGCCACCTTCTGTTTCAAACGTGTTCAACCTGACCCAGCTGTCTCCAGTAATAAATCTGTTCCTCTCTCCTACACTCAGATGCTTAGCAACTGTTGAATGGGTTGGTGGGCACAGCAAATGGTTTTATTTACAGAAATAAAGCATTTAAGAAACCCAGCCAGGAGAACTTCCACTATAAATAAATGGGCAATAAGCAGTTCCTACTCAATGGTTCCTGTTTTCACTGCCTTTGATTATGGACATAATGGACATAATGCAGTGCCCACAACAGGATGTTGGTAATCCATTTTTCTTTTTTAATAGGCACCAACATGGGTGGGTGGTAAGAAGTTTGCTTCCCAACCACATGGTTCCAGGTTCAGTCCCACTGCATGCCATTTTGGGCAAGTGTCTTCAGTTATAACCCCAGACTGACCAAATCCTTGAGAGTAAATTTAGTAGGCAAGAACTGAAAGAAGTCCATTGAATATATATATAGTACTTATTCTATCGGTCTCTTTTGCCAAACCACTAAGTGACAGGGGACGTAAACACACCAGCATCGGTTGTCAAGCAATGCTGGGAGGACAAACACAAACATATACTCACACACTTATATGTATATACATATATACGACAGGCTTCTTTCAGTTTCCGTCTACCAAATCCACTCACAAGGCATTGGTCGGCCCGGGGCTATAGCAGAAGACACTAGCCCAAGATGCCACGCAGTGGGACTGAACCCAGTACCATGTGGTTGGTTAGCAAGCTACTTACCACACAGCCACTCCATCATCATTTATGTATATATATATATATATATATATATACATATATATACCACTTGACCGACCAGTCCGTCAGGCGTCCATTTGACACCGCTGGTCACAGCACGCTGTCCACTCCTCTCTGTATCGCACCTTTCTCATCGACGGTGGAGTTAGGATTTCAGGAGGATGATTGGGATCGCGTGGATATATATATACACACACACACAAATCTATGTATGTGTGTATGCCACTGTGCTTGTCCTTCACCACAGCTTGACATCTAATGTTGGTATGTTTATGTTCCCATAACTTATCAATTTGGTAAAAAAAAATTAACTGATAGAATAAGTACTAGACTTACAAAAAAATATGTACTGGGTCAACTTGTTTGGCTAAACACCTTCAAGGTAGTGCTCAGTATGGTCCAAGGTCACAGTCTAATGACTGAAACAAGTAAGAGATGAAAGATATGTCAGTGGAGAAAGATCATTGCTCATGATCTTTGTAAGTCTTCTCAGATTGGGGAAATCAGTGTAGCCAATGTCCAGCATGAACATCTGCAGATCAATCGTCACTATTGTAGTTTTATTTCTGCTTGCCCATGTTGGCATGGGTTGAACAGGTTTTCCAAAATGTTATTTTACAGTCAGATGACCCTTGACACCTTTCTGGGCTTGTGAGACTTGTGTGTGTGGATGGGATATCCTAAGATCAGACACCCAATTCAAGTGTTTGGAATAGTGAACTGTGCTAACAGCAACCGTAGATGAAATAGTGATGTTAAACCAGGTAACAGAATATTCTTTTATTTTTTTA
This sequence comes from Octopus sinensis, assembly GCF_006345805.1. NCBI lineage: Eukaryota > Metazoa > Mollusca > Cephalopoda > Octopoda > Octopodidae > Octopus > Octopus sinensis. Next base: position 18,068,002 of record NC_043000.1, on the reverse strand, counting down.
CATGCTTCAGTCATTTGACTGCAGCCATGCTGGAGCACCACCTTAAAAGGACTTATTCCTTGTAAGCCTAGTACTTATTCTGTTGATCACTTTTGTTGAACTGCTAAGTTACAGGGACATAAACACACCAACATCAGTTGTCAAGCAATGGTGTGGGGACAAACACACACACAAAAATAAACATATATACATATATAGGCGCAGGAGTGGCTGTGTGGTAAGTAGCTTGCTAACCAACCACATGGTTCCGGGTTCAGTCCCACTGCGTGGCATCTTGGGCTAGTGTCTTCTGCTATAGCCCCGGGCCAACCAATGCCTTGTGAGTGTATTTGGTAGACGGAAACTGAAAGAAGCCTGTCGTATATATGTATATACATATAAGTGTGTGTGTGTTTGTCCCCCTAGCATTGCTTGACAACTGATGCTGGTGTGTTTACGTCCCCGTCACTTAGCGGTTCGGCAAAAAGAGACCGATAGAATAAGTACTGGGCTTACAAAGAATAAGTCCCGGGGTCGATTTACTCGACTAAAGGCGGTGCTCCAGCATGGCCGCAGTCAAATGACTGAAACAAGTAAAAGAGTATATATAACGACATGTGGATTGTTGGCGATTTTTTTTTTTTTTTTTTTTTTTTTTCCCTCCATCTTCCTTCTCTCTGTCTCCTGTTTCTGAAGAAGAGCTTTGCTTGAAATGTAAAACACCCTTTCTTTCCTTCCTTAAGTGTGTTATTAATATTTTGCATGTACCATGTCCTTGCGTTGTTGTGTTTTTCTCCATTGTTTTTTTTGGGATTAACTATATATACGACAGGCTTCTTTCAGTTTCTGTCTACCAAATCCACTCACAAGGCTTTGGTCAGCCCAAGGCTTTAGTAGAAGATACCTGCCCGAGGTGCCACGCATGTGGTTGGGGAGCAAACTTCTTACCACACAAATACACCTGCACATTTAATGTCTACCATTCAAGAATTCAAATAGTTCCTCTAATAGGCTTCCATTCAGCTTTCATCTGCCACATTTCACAAAGACATTGGTTAACTGATGACAATCACCCGAATGTGACAAGCAGTGGAAATAAATCCAGAATCACATAGCTTTACTTCACAGCCGTACCTTGAAGCAACTACACTAACTTTACAAAGTCTTGAAATAGGCTGCTTGTGTCCATGAAGAAATGGTTAACCCTTTCGTTACTGTATTTATTTTGAGATGCTCTGTGTTTCTTTCAATTACTTTAAGTATAACAAAGAATTTAGTAAAATAACTTAGTAATCATTCAGCTAGTGTTAGGAACATAAATTGTGACTAAGGTTTGATGGAAGATTTTAATTCAAAACGTATGAAAACGAGACATTTGTACAACAGAGCCAGAGCCGGTTTCAGCCGGGTTGGTAACGAAAGGGTTAACAAGCTTGTAAACGATTTGGTGGTCATATAAATTGTTTTAAAAGAAAGTTATTTGAAATTATAACCCCAGGAATTCAAAATTATTAAAATATTATTATATATGCTTTGCAGTATTTCCTCAGACTCATTATGTTCTGAGCCGATTAAATAAGTACCAGTTATGCACTGGGGTCGATGTAATCGACTTAATCCGTTTGTCTGTCCTTGTTTGTCTCCTCTGTGTTTAGCCCCTTGTGGGTAGTAAAGAAATAGGTACTTTGTCTGTCTTTACATTGAGTTCAAATTCCACCTTTTCGGCATCAATAAAATAAGTACCAGTTGAACCCTGAGGTTGATGTAATTGACTAATTTGATAGGTTTTCATATACTGAGCTGTTTTGATAAATCTAAATTTCTTAAGTCAGTTCTGACACATTTCTCATTGCTTAGATCACTCCTCCCCTATCAGAAAGGCCCGGCTGCATCAAGAACTGCAGATGAAAGCTGCTACACTCATCCATAATCTTTCCAGCAGACCTATTTGACATATCTGTTTAATAATTATGTTCAGTGTATTTGCCAGAACTGCAACTGGCCTGCAATTGATTGAATCGATAAGGCTGTATGTTTAATGGTTTGTTTATAAGTCTTGTTTTAGCTTAATCACACACTATCTCTGTTTTCTGTTCATCTCTTATGCTAACACTGTGTCTAATCAGACACTTCTGGCACATTGACTTTTCAATATTCCTGTTGTTAGGAAGTGCAGTTTTTATTTATTTATTTAAGGCAGCAAGCTGGCAGAATCATTAGCACACCAAGCTTAGCGATGTTTCATCCATCTTCGTGTTCTGAGTTCAAATTCTGCCGAGGTCAACTTTACCTTTTATCCTTTCAGGGTCGATAAAATAAATACCAGTTGAGTACTAGGGTCAATGTAATCGACTTTTCCCCTCCCCCAATATTTCAGGCCTTGTGCTTAAAGTAGAAAGGATTATTATATTATTATTATTATTATTATTAATACATTCTGGCTTCTTACATTCTGGGTTCAATTTCTGTTGAGGTTGACTTTGCCTTTCATCCTTTTAGAGTTGATGAAATAGATACCAGTTATGCACTGGGGTCAATAGAATCGACTAGCCCCCTCCTCAGAGTTTCAGGCTTTGTGCCTAGAGTAGAAAAGATTAAAGGCAGTGAGTTGGCAGAATTGTTAAACACTGGACGAAATGCTTAGCAGTATTTCACCTGTTGCTACGTTCTGAGTTCAAATTCCACCGAAGTTGACTTTGCCTTTCATTCTTTCAGGGTCGATAAAATAAGTACCAGTTGAAAACTGGGGTCAATGTAATCAATTCATCCCCTCCCACAAAACTGCAGCCCATGTGGCAAAGTGCTGGTGGCACGTGAAAAAACATTCAAGCAAGGTCGTTGCCAGTACCACTCCACTGGCTCCTGTGCAGGTGGCACATGGAAAACACCATTTGAGCATGGCCGTTGCCAGTACCGCCTGACTGGCCCTCATGCTGGTGGCATGTAAAAGCATCCACTACACTGTCAGAATGGTTGGTGTTAGGAAGGGCATCCAGCTGTAGAAACTCTGCCAGATCAGATTGGAGGCTGGTGCAGCCATCTGGTTCGCCAGTCCTCAGTCAAATCATCCAACCCATGCTAGCATGGAAAGCGGATATTAAACAATACTGATTATTACATTTTGGCTCCTTATATTCTGGGTTCAAATTCTGTCGAGGTTGACTTTGCCTTTCATCCTTCCAGCTTCAATAAAACAAATACCAGTTCAATTTTCGGGTCAATGTAATCATTCTTACCCCTCCCTTCAAAATTAGAAAAAAATGATCATCATTATTATAACTGTCACACACTGGGGGCGATGTAATCAACTAGCCCTCTCATCCAAAATTTTAGGCCTTGCGCTTACAATAGAAAGAATTCTTATTATTATTAAGATGGTGAGCTGGCAGAATCATAAGCACACTGGGCAAAATGCTTAGCAGCATTTCATCCGTCTTTACATTCTGAGTTCAAATTCCATGTGCTCAGCTTTGCCTTTCATCCTTCAGTGTTGATAAAATTATTATCTGTTGAACACGGGGGTCAGTGTAATTGACTTACCCACCTCCCCTGAACTTGCTGACCTTGAGCCAAAATTTGAAACCATGATTATTATTATTATTGAATGAGAGAGCAGTGCATGCCATCAAAGTGACACTGGGGTAAAATATACGAAGCCCAGTATACCCATCTGATAAGGGTACACTAGGCACATACATCACAGCCATATGTGCGTGACATGGTGATCTCATATTAAGATAAACAGCACATGACCTTGCAGATGGGTCCCAGTTAGAATTTTCTTCTGGTCGAGTAGCCCATCCCGCTCAAAAGGTCCCTGAATAAGGGTTGTTTAAGGATGTTGAATGAAACACCCATGTTTCCAGAGGTGAATTATTCAGACCCCAAAGAATCCCTCTCGACACATGGCTATGATGCTCTCCCTCTACTTTTGCTCGTGATCAGAGATGCACATATCGTCAGCCACTAAGGGACATGTTCAACTGGTTAAGGTCAAACATCTGACAAGCAAATTTGTGGTATTGAGCAGAATATTTGCTGTAGCCCATATTATTATTATTATGATAAATGCCTTATGTTATTTCATCTTGCCCTTTTATGTTATGGGTTTCAATCAGTGGGTCAACAAAACCTCGAACATGGGGTGAAATAGCTTACAATATTCTGTAACAGCCTTCTACAATGACAGTTAATTGCTAATCCTTAACTATAATTGTTGTTAATTTGTTTTTAGCCCAAACATGATGGCTGTTAATTACTAGCCTTATTGTTATAGTTATTGCTGATACTAAGCCTTAATTGCTAGTGCAATTGCACAGCAATTGAAAACTATGAGCCAATTTCAATCTTTAGTTGTGACCAGTTCACGTCACTGATAATTTTTTTTTAAGGAAGACCTAATCATTACGCAAGTTCCCTTACCCTACTTCCTTCTTGTACCAAATAAAAATTTGTGATAAAAGTCATTTTTTTTTTTCTTCATATTTTTGCAGTACATTCAAAGCAAGTCAAAGCGAATAAACACTGAATCCCAGATAGCTCTACCAATCCCAGAGACACTGTCACTCTACGAACGTCTCAATGCTTCGTTCAACTCTTTGACTGAGATCCAGCTGAACATGCCATTTATATTTCCACACCTGACTTACCTGGATTTGAGCCACAACAACCTCTATTTCCTGCCTGATACAATGGGGCTCTTCCTACATTTGGAGATCCTCATTCTACACCATAACTATCTCAAACAAATTCCTTACACCATGGTTCAACTTGACAAACTCTCCAAACTCGATCTGTCCAACAACATGTTGATAACACTGCCCAAATCTCTTGGAGAAATGAAATCACTCCAAAAACTAAATATTTCACATAACAAGATCCGGGAATTACCTTTATCTCTAATTGAGTGCAGCTCTTTGCGGTTAATTTTAGCTTGTGACAACCTGATGGAAAATCCAACACAAGATATTTGTGATCGAGGATCAAAACCCATTTTAGACTATTTAAAACAGAAGAGGCTTGATGGTTTATCTAATCAAAAATCACCAAAATCAAACCTTAAATTTCCCAGGCAACAGTGGAACCATTCACCAACAAATGTTCCAAATCCAGATTCCCCCCAGGTAACCATTCTCATTTAACTTTTTATTTATTTTTTTGTTTTATTACATTCATATACAAATACACCCATAAATCTATACATGTTTATCTGTGCACATCATCATCATCCTCATCATCATTTTACCAATTTTCCTGAGAGAATGGGTTGGACGGGTCTTCACAATGTGAGTCAGTTGTTATTCAGGCTTCTTGCTCTCCTACACAGCTTGAAGAACCCCATCTCATATGTTTCAATTTTGCTTTACTTTCTATGGCTGGTTGCTCTTCCTAACACCAACCATTTCCCAGTGTACTAGGTGCATTTTATTGTGCCACCAGTAGTAAAAAGGTTGTCATGTCCTCAGCAGGATTAAAGGATCCTCTTGATTCCACATTGTACAGAATGTAATGGAGCATTTTATCACGGCACCAACATTAGAGAGGTTACCATATTTTCCACAAAGCAAAAGGGTCTACTAAACCATCCATCTTTACTTGCTCATTGACTACTGTACAGAATCTCTGGGATGGTTTATTGGTGTGTCAACCTTAGCAGGTCCCATTATACTCTATGATATCAGAGGGTCCTCACCACTCTATAATTTGTTTGTACACTCAGGGTTGTGTTGCTGAAGAGGTGAATTGAAGAGAACAGTAATAACAGAAGAATGAGGATAGATGGGAGAGGAAAGCATATATGTGGATATGTCCTTTTCTGGGGTAACACTTTTCCCAACTTATGCCGACTGAGAATATGGACATTAAAGGATGATGGCAATGATAATAAGCATTTAGCTGTGTAGTTCAGAAGATTACTTCACTATCATGAGATTCCATGTTCAATATCATATATCTGTTTTCTGTTATAAAATTTGAGTTTTCTCTAATGAAATTGTGTGTGTGTGTGTGCACACGTGTGCTCTTACATACATGTACACATTCATACATCCAACAAATTGTTTTTGTTCTTTACGGTGTCTTTATTCCTAGAATCAGAGCTGTGAATATTAAAATAAGAGAAAGCTGTCACCTTTGATCGGAGGTATAGTTATGTAGCTACTTAAACATTCATCTTATCCTTGCAATCATTGCTTCCTCTCTTACCTTTCAAGTTTCTCCTGTTTGTTTAATTAGTTTTTGCTACCACAGCAGCCTCTGTTCTTCAGACCTGTTGACTCTTGGTGCTCATTGTTTCCACAGTTCTCATAATATTTTGTCCAATCCTTCTGCTTCCAAAACTGTTTTCCAACAGAATACATTTTTCCTGCTTGTGTTTTATCTCCAGCCATCAGCCTGCTTCAGTTTCAATCAAACAATACCGCCATCAACCAGTAATCCCACCCAATCAATGCAGTAAATGACTTACATAAAACCCAAGAGGTTGTATTGTGCTTCTCCTCTGCTCTACTTCACTGATAGTCAAAATTAGTAACTGTACAATAACAGCCATCATAGTCATCATTCTTTTCTGACACAATAATTTTATCTTTCTCCAAAGCCTTCCTTTTTTTTGTTAGCTGTTGTAATGGCTTATTTCTTTCCTTAGCTTATTACTGCTTTGTTTGGATTTTATTAAGCAACACTTCTGTCTTTTGTGAGTTTTATCTAACTCTGTATCACAGCTAGTCTGTTTAAGCCACAAGCCCTACCTGTTGTTTTTTTTAATCCCATGTCAGCTCTTGCATAATTTATTAACCCTTTTGATACCAACCCATCTCAGACCACCCTTGGTTCTGATACATACTTCTGGCTTGAATTAAAACCTTCCATCAGCACTTCATTTTAATCTTACGTTTCAAACACCACCTTAATAGTTACAAGGTTATTTTACTAATTTTTCAGGATGCTCTGTAAGTATTGTTTCTAGAATAAGAATTGGGTGGAGGCAGTTCAGAGAGCTGTTACCTCTGTTGGCAACAAAAGGACTCCTTCTCAGAGTGAAAGGTAGATTGTATGATGCTTTTGTGAGAACATCTATGCTTCATGGTTATGAAGCATGAGCTCTGAATGCAGAAGACATGCTTAGACTGAAGAGGTGTGCAACATCAGTGCACATGTACGGCAAAGTGCAAATGTATTGAGAGGAAAAGATGGACATAAGAGGAATCAAATGTAGCATGGAAGAGAGAAGACTACATTGGTTTGGACTTGTGATGCGTATGAATGAGGACAGCTGCATAAAGGAGTGCCGATCACTGAAAGTGGATGGTACCTGCAGAAGAGGAAGGTGTGGGCTGAAGTAGTAAGGACTGATGGGAGAAATGACAATGGACCGAGATGTCTGGCAATATGAGGTTCTTGAGAAAACCCACCCACTGAGTTCTAGAAGCACTGGATGTCCTACCCACACTTAACAAGAAAACTTCTCACACTCTCTACCACAACAAACCAAACTATATCTCTTCTCTTCTTCACATTTCCACTTCATGCACTATGCTAACCTTCCAATCCTATTTCTATACTACCCACAAGGGGCTAAACACAGAGAGGACAAACAAGGACAGACAAACGGATTAAGTCGATTACATCGACCCCAGTGCGTAACTGGTACTTAATTTATCGACCCCCGAAAGGATGAAAGGCAAAGTCGACCTCGGCGGAATTTGAACTCGGAACGTAACGGCAGACAAAATACCGCTAAGCATTTCGCCTGGCGTGCTAACGTTTCTACCAGCTCACCGCCTTAAAACCTCCCAATCCTGTCCCACTGTACCATTGCTCTCCACTGGTAACCTGACCTGTGTTCCACCCACACCCCCTGTTTCACTGTATCATTGCTATCTACTAGCCCTTGACCTGTGTGTTCCACCCACACATGACAAGAAAACTTTTCACACACCCTACCCCAACAAACCAATCTACGTCTTTACGTCTCTTCCTCACATTCCCTCCTTCATTTACTATACCTACCTTCCACTTTCCAATCCTATCCTCACGGGCCTTGTTCCTCTGTATCATGGCCTTCATTCCTGATCTCTCTCTCTTTCACTCACTCATCAGATAACCTTGTACCTCCTCTTCAGCAGGACACCAGTTTCTGCCTCTCTGCCTCACTATAACCTTTCATCATCTGACACAAGATCACCTCCTCCAGCACCCCCTCCCATCTCAAAAGATTTTTGTCTTGCAGGTTACTTGGTGACCCTGTCAGTGCAGGTGCCACTTAAAAAGCATCAAATCCTCATTGTAAAGTGGTTCGCATTTCGAAGGGCATCTAACTGTGAAGAAACCTTGCAAAAACTAACTTCGCCTCTGCTTGTGCCACATAAAAAAACACTAAGTTCACTCTGCTGAGTGGTTGGTGTTAGGAAAGGCATCCAGCTGTAAAAATCCTGCCAAAACAGTTGCAGTCATCTGGTGCAGGGTTCTGCTTGGCCAACTCCTGTCAAACAATCCACCCATGCCAGCATGGAAAGCAGATGTTAAACGATGATGATGATGACTATATATATATATTACAAATAAGAAAATGGAGAAACACATTAGTTGGTCTATCGGCTTTAGGATATTAGAATGTTGCCTTATCTAAGTATCGAAACTACAACCATAATAACATACATATATACAATATAAAATTCAATACATTTAAGATAAGTATAGAAGTAGTTATTCAAAAAAACATACATAAATTATATATATATATATATATATATATATATATATGTTTGGTGAAATAGAAAGATGAATAATCTTGTTGCAGATTAATCAAAAGTTTAACCGATACCTTGGTAGCAAAAATCACAGCAGAAGAAAGCACGGTTGGAGGTACAACCATATGGTGTTGCAACCGTGCGTTGGTGCGGATAATTGAATTTTAATATTATTAGTGAATTGAAGAAATGGAGTTGAACGAAGATTGAACAGAAATCCTTTTATTGCATTCTACACGTGTTTCGAAAGCCACAATTTACCAAATTCCGATTGAATAAGGAGACCATATTGTGTCTTTCTCTTCAGGAAGAAATAGGAATTCCGTTGGCAGAACAAAAACAGAACAGAGGCGCAGCAAAACAAATCGAACGAGGAGGCTCCTAAGAGCCCATGGCCTCGTTCGATTTGTTTTGCTGCGCCTCTGTTCTGTTTTTGTTCTGCCAACGGAATTCCTATTTCTTCTGAAGAGAAAGACAACAATATGGTCTCCTTATTCAATCGGAATTTGGTAAATTGTGGCTTTCGAAACACGTGTAGAATGCAATAAAAGGATTTCTGTTCAATCTTCGTTCAACTCCATTTCTTCAATTCACTAATAATATATATATATATATATATATATGTATATATGTATATATGTATAGTTGCTTGTTAATGGTAAGGCTGTGATTTCCTATTTCTATCTCACTGAATGTCATAGAATGTATAGATACTTCTTTGTTGGTTAAACACAGTCTTGTCTTATTTTAGCCTTCTATTTTCATCTACCTACACTACTTCCTGGACCTTACATCCCTTTAGCAGTGTCCCTTGATTAGCAGACTTAATTTATCACCTGGCTTAACACTACCACTTGCCTTTTGGGTGACTTTAGTGGAGTCCACTCTGTTGCAAACATTGGACCCAGGTTTCTGGTTTGAAAGTATCTTCCTCCCCCACCTTTCCTCCAATTTTAAAAACCCTATAAAAGGGCATATACTCTGCCTTTCCTCTTGACTAAGCAAGAAAAAAGCTATGGTTCTTCATTAATCATGGTTTCATGACCTATTTCTGCTTGTGACCCAGTTTGTGACAATTAATGGTCAACTTGATTCATTTCACTTAACAACCTTATTTAATATCACCTAAGTATTGTTTGTCATGAATCCAAGTTTAGGCATAGTGTAATCTACTCTCTCGGCTGGGATATGTAACCAGTACTGGTCTCATGGCAAAGATAGGTTACATATACAGGACATGTAGATATTCTTGCCATGACACAGATATACAACTCCTGTCCTAACTGCATTTTTCTCTTCTTCACATTTCCTCTTCATAAACTTTTTTTCTTTTTCTTTTACTTGTTTCAGTCATTTGACTGTGGCCATGCTGGAGCACCGCCTTTTAGTCGAGCAACTCAACCCCGGGACTTATTCTTTTTGTAAGCCCAGTACTTATTCTATCGGTCTCTTTTTGCCGAACCGCTAAGTGACGGGGACATAAACACACCAGCATCGGTTGTCAAGTAATGCTAGGGGGACAAACACAGACACAGAAACACACACGCACACACACACACACATATATATATATATATATACACATATATACGGCAGGCTTCTTTCAGTTTCCGTCTACCAAATCCACTCACATGGCTTTGGTGGGCCCGAGGCTATAGTAGAAAACACTTGCCCAAGATGCCATGCAGTGGGACTGAACCCGGAACCATGTGGTTGGTTAGCAAGCTACTTACCACACAGCCACTCCTGTGCCTATGACTGTTTTCCAATTTCCTTTCTTGCCTTCACTGCCCTGCTCACTGTATTACTGCTCCCCACACACCCCAACATCCACACCCTATTTTTCTAACAAGGTTCAGTGCTCATATTCTTGTTACTTGTGAGTATACCCTAATACTACAACATCTCTCTTTTACTCTCTCTTACACTTTTGCTATTTCCTACTCTCTTTCTCTTTGGTCACACTCTCTCTCCTCTTGTTTTTCCTCTGACTAGCTCTCACTCTCTTTCTCTTTCCTCTCTCTCACTTTCTCACTGGGTAACCATGTACCTCCTCTATAGCAAGATGCCTATTTGAGCCTTTCTATTTCTCTATTCTTTCATCATTTGATACTGGATCACCTCCTTTAATGTCTCCTCTGTTGTGGCAAGACACCTGCTTCTGTCTCTCTGTCTCTTCGTCACACTCTGACACAAGTTGCCCTCCTCAAATGCCCTCCCCATCTCATAATTCCTTGTCTTGTGAGTTACTTGGTTACCATGCCAGTGCTGGTGTCATGTTAAAAGCATCCAGAGTACACTGTAATGCAGTTGGTGTTTGGAAAATCATGCCAGAACTAATTTCGCCTGTGCTAGTGCCACATAAAAAGCACTGAGTCCACTTTCAGAGTGGTTGGTGTTAGAAAGGACATCCAGCCGTAAAATCCCTGCCAAAACAGACACAGTAGCCTAGGGTAGTTTCCCTACCTTGCCAGCTCCTTTCATCCGTCCTACTTACGCATGCAAGTTGGACATTAAATGAAGATGATATACACACACACACACACACACACACACACACACAGATAGTGAAGCAGATCAACACAATCAGGCTTGATACATACATACATATATATATATATATATATATATATATATCTCAGTGCTGCTGGATTGACTCCTGTGCAGGTGGCATGTAAAAAACACCATTTTGAGCGTGGCCATTGCCATCACCGCCAGACTGGCCCTCGTGCCGGTGGCATGTAAAAGCACCCACTACACTCTCGGAGTGGTTGGCATTAGGAAGGGCATCCAGCTATAGAAACTCTGCCAGATCAGATTGGTGCCTGGCGCAGCCATCTGGTTTGCCAGTCCTCAGTCAAATCGTTCAACCCATGCTAGCATGGAAAGCGGAGGTTAAATGATGATGATATATATACTGGTTACCACCATTGCTGCCGTTGCCACCATCTGTGGTTGCTTTCATCTTAAGAGGCAGAGAAAAAATAGGGTTTGTCAAGAAATAGAAGAGGGAGAAAAATTTCCTTCAAGGGGAGAGAATTGCTGAGAGAGATTTTAATTATCATATACTTATTTTATTATGTCTGTAGATATTTCTGTATAATTCATTCCTTTTCTTTCATGTTTTGGTTGTCCTAGTAGCTGCAAGTAGATGCAGATAAATTTATTTCGCTCTGATTTGGAGTTTGTCAATGCACCACAATTTGGGATACAACTACATTCAAAACATTTAGGAACTATATAAATGGTCAACTTTTTTCTTTATTTTTTTTAAGTAGTGGAGAAATGAGGTGAGAGAGGGAGGGCATTAAAAGCCCCTGAGTCACAATTGAGATTACCATTAACTTTATACAGAGTATGATCAATATTTTATGTGTGTGTGTATCTATATATATATATATATATATATATATTATATTAAATTAGAGACAAAACCACAATTAGGCAAATCAAACAATGAAAGACTTAAGCCAATACATATGATTAATTTATATTATTTAAATATGTAACAAAATTATTAAAAAAATATAATTAATATCCACTACAATCGTTTCGTGCCTGCTGTCTTCAAATTTTTGAGTCGCAGTCATTCATCAGGTGGTTTAAATATTTTTCTTGGCAATGTTTAAACATTGCCAAGAAAAATATATTCTATGTAAATATATTTTTATAAATATTTGTATATAAGTGTGAGTGGATATATAAGTGTATCTCTCTCTCTCTCTCTCTCTCTCTCTCTATATATATATATATATATATATATATATATATATATATGTGTATATATATATAGAGAGAGAGATACACTTATATATCCACTCACACTTATATACAAATATTTATAAAAATATATTTACATAGAACATAAAAAATACAGTATACAAAGAAGAAAATACATAGTTACTTAACTTGACAGCTGTTTCGGGAAGCTCAGAATTGCATAATAATCATAATGTTCATAATTTGCATATGGAATGTGCAAAAAGTCTTGAGCATTCAATCAATAAATAGTTACACAGAGATATTACTCTAAGTCTGGGTTCCTTCAAGAGAAAATTGGCAAAGCCTAATTGTGTTTAAGTGCATCACTATCTCATATCAGTCAGCTCACCTGGATTTCTCTTTAGCCCACTCTTGATGCTGTAACAATTCCTTTGAGCTCTACTACATATTTGCCCTGCATGCTTCAGCAAAAGCAGGGTAGTGTAGTTGTTCATCTTTGTCTGTGTGTTTGCAAAATTACTGGAAAACAGTTGAATGGATTTTCACCAAATTTGGCAGAAATATTCATTGGGTGAGTGACTTAAACTCATTAAATTTTGGTTAGATTATCTTCAAAACTGACAGATGGGCAAATCAAAATGTTCTCTTTTTATATTTTTGGTTACATATGCATAAATGATAAACAAGAGAAATAACTCTTGGTGTCATTTTGTTGAAATATGAACCTATGTGAGAATATATATTATATTAAATTTTATTTTATCCTTGTGTGCACACAGGGTATGGTTCACCCCTCCAATGCCTTTTTTTCTATACTGAGCATATCTAGCTCTCACTTGTGAAAAGTATGTGAGTGTGTGTGTGTATGTATATACATATATATATATATAATATATATATATATATATATATATATATATACACACATATAAAATCAAAAACAGAACACAAAGGATATCATTTGATATATTGCCACTATCTGGCATATACAGGTGCTTACACTTATCAAGTATTCACCCTAAATTTACAGTTCCTATATATATATATGGAGGGAGAAAAAGGATTAAATAAATCCATCACTACCCCCTTACATACGCTATGTGTAACTAAATTGTCTAGATAGGGCTACAGTAATTCATGCTTTCAGCTTTGATAAGAATAGAATGGAACCTAATTCTCTTCTCACTGTAGTATTTTAGTCAATCATATATGGGATCGATTATATACGGGATCAGTTAAATACGCATATTGCAACATGCTGCAGTTTGGTTCACCATTCTATTTGAAACGCATATAACCGATTAAACCATTGATTAATTATATGTGATTAGGTTTGTTTTAACCCCCATCTTAACATGTTTGTAAATATAAGCCTCACTGTTTATGCAGATGGTGTAATATTCTTTTTGCAGTTTGCCACTAGTGGTTGCTAAGAAGAAGAAAAACTAAGTCTAGTTGAACAGCTTTTGAGTGCCATATAAGTCATATACAGAAATGTTGTCAACAAGGAAAGAGTTATCAACAAGTTCAGATAGATCCCTTTGAGGGCTCAGTTTTCAGACATCTCTTGTTTATTGTAATTCTCCATACCATAACAGGCTTTTCAGACAGGCTGTTGACCAAAGACTAAGAATCTTGCAGAATCTTTCAAAGACTTAGAGAATAAGTTCTAAACAGATGAAACAGATGAAAGGCAAAATTGTCCTTAGTGGGATATGAACTCATAATGTAAATAGCCGGAACAAATCTTATTCTCTTTAATGATTCTACCAATCCGCCACCCGATATATATGCCAACTACATGGTTTCGGGTTCAGTCCCATGGCATAGTATCCGTGGCAAGTGTTTCCCACTATAGCCTTGGGCCATAGGTACTAAGTGAAAGAAGTGGATTTTCTAAGGCCAGATACCCTTTGTAATGCCAACCCTCATTTGTTTCTTGGCAAAATGATATTTCCCATGATCAGATATGTTTTTCACAGATGACTGAAAATGAGCATGATTGCTTGTAAGATGGTGAAGCTTGCTTATGACCACCACTTGATGTCCGGACAAGTGTACACATACATACATTCACACACACACAGATATATATATATATATATATATATATATATATATTATATAATATGCACAGGCATGGCTGTGTAGTAAGAAGCTTGCTTCCTGACCACATGGTTTCAGATTTAGTCCCACTGCATGGCAATGTGAACAAGTGTTTTTTTTTTTATTATAGGCTCAGGCGAAACAAAGTTTTGTGAGTGGATTTGGTAGACGGAAACTGAAAGAAGCCCATTGTGTATATATGTGTGTGTATTTGTCTCCACCTACCCCCATTACTGGGGGGGGGGGTGACAGGAAAAAACAAGGACGGGTCACATTTGGAGTTTTCTTTCATCAGTCAAATTCCAGATTATCTTTGCAGTTTTGACTGGTTATACCCGATACTTTTGTTTCTCTCTCTCTCTCTCTCTCTCACTATATATATATATATATATATATATACGAAAGAAGGTTTGAAAATGCAATTTTAAAGGATGTTTATTTACTTTACCGGTTTCACTCTTTGGAAAAGATTGTCAAAAGTAACAAGTAGAAATTTGGTTGCGCCATTAACGCAACCAAATTTCTACATGTTACTTTTGACAATCTTTTTCCAAAGAGTGAAACCAGTAAAGTAAACAAACATCTTTTAAAATTGCATTTTCAAACCTTCTTACGTATATAATTCCACTTGTGCAGTACCCTACAACTCCACTTTGTTTTATATATATATATATATACATACACAAACACACATGTGATGGCTATTTAGTCATTATACAAGCATGACTTTCACTGAAAGATGTCCCAGCAATGCCCAAGCAAGGGTTTCAACTTGAGTGTGTCTTGCACAACACCACAGTGACTCTCACTAACAATACCAAGAAGACCGGAGACAAGCAAAGTGCAAGATATCTGCTTCAGCAGAGCAGTGTGTTTTATATATGAGTTAGCTTTCTCCTAGAGGGATGCCTTGACAGAGACCAGAGACCCCTCATTCCCAGCGGGCATCCTGCACCCTTTAGACACCAACTCTTCTACATCCTATTGCATGCCTGCCCAGAATACTGTTGAGTCTCTTAAGTTCCTCCACCCTTTGATAGGCTTTGTTTTTCGTCCTACAGTGTCCAATAAATCACCTTCCTCACCAAACAAGCTTGGTGGAGTTTCAGGTTCAGTCACCAATGACACAACCATGCGACAGGTTGTACTGGATTAAAAGGTGGCGAGCTGGCAGAAATGTTAGCACGCAGGGCGAGATGCTTAGCGGTATTTCGTCTGCCACTACGTTCTGACTTCAAATTCCACCAAGGTTGACTTTACCTTTCATCCTTTCGAGGTCGATAAATTAAGTACCAGTTACGCACTGGGGTCGATGTAATCGACTTAATCCGTTTGTCTGTCCTTGTTTGTCCCCTCTATGTTTAGCCCCTCGTGGGTAGTAAAGAAATAGGTTGTACTGGATTACATGTTACTAGTTGCACTTGAGAGCAACTTGATACTACATACATATAAGCCCAGTACTTATTCTATCGGTCTCTGTGCCGAACCACTAATGACGGGACGTAAACAACACCAGCATTGGTTGTCAAGCATGCTAGGGGGACAAACACAGACACACAAACACATACATAATATATCTATATATATATCATCATCATCATCATCATTTAGCGTCCGTTTTCCATGCTAGCATGGTTGGACGGTTCTACTGGGGTCTGTGAAGCCAGAAGGCTTCATCAGGCCCAGTCAAATCTGGCAGTGTTTCTACGGCTGGATGCCCTTCCTAACGCCAACCACTCCGTGAGTGTAGTGGGTGCTTTTTACGTGCCACCCGCACTGGTGCCAGACAGAGCTGGCAAACGGCCACGAACGGATGGTGCTTTTTATGTGCCACGGCACGAGGGCCAGGCGAGGCTGGCAACGGACACGAAACGGGGCGGTGCTGGCAACGGTCGCGAAACGGAAAGTTCTCTTACATGCCACCGGCACTGGTAACACATCTGCAATTTCCATTGATCGATTTCGATTCTGATCCTCACTTGCCTCAACACGTCTTCACAAGTAGAGCTTTGTGTCCCAAGAAGGGAAGGTATGCATACGTAGGCTGGCTCCATCCCATGTAGAAGGCCACGGGTTGTGGACTCACTTGTCCTGCCGGGTCTTCTCGCGCACAGCACACTTCCAGAGGTCTCGGTCTCTAGTCATTCCTCAGTGAGACCTAAAGTTCGAAGGTCGTGCTTCACCACCTCGTCCCAGGTTTTCCTGGGTCTGCCTCTTCCACAGGTTCCCTCAACCGCTAGGGTGTGGCACTTTTTCACACAACTATCTTCATCCATTCTCGCCACATGACCATACCAGCGCAAACGTCTCTCTTGCACACCACAACTGATGCTTCTTAGGTCCAGCTTTTCTCTCAAGGTACTTACACTCTGCCGAGTGTGAGTACCAGCATTACACATCCATCGGAGCATACTGGCTTCATTTCTAGCGAGCTTACGCATATCCTCAGCAGTCACGGCCCATGTTTCACTGCCATGTAGCATGGCTGTTCGTACACACGCATCATACAGTCTGCCTTTCACTCTGTGCGAGAGGCCTTTTGTCACCAGCAGAGGTAAGAGCTCTCTGAACTTTGCCCAAGCTATTCTTACTCTAGCAGTTACACTTTCAGCACACCCGCCCCCGCTGCTGACTTGGTCACCTAGGTAACGGAAACTATCAACTATTTCTAGTTTTTCTCCCTGGAAAGTGACGGAAGTTGGTCTCAGAGCATTTTCAGTGTTTATTGTTCCTGAGCATCTGCCACATACAAAAACCATCTTCCTAGTTAGCCTTCCTTTGACATTGCTGCATCTCTTATGTGTCCATAGCTTACACTTGGTGCATCTTATAGAGTTTCTACCTACACACCTTTTCTACAGATCGAGCAGGGCCATCTACCTGAAGGTGTTTGTGATTTGTCTACCTTCCTACTGATTACGACTTTGGTTTTAGCTAGATTGACTCTGAGGCCCTTCGATTCTAATCCTTGTTTCCACACCTGAAACTTCTCCTCCAGTTCTGATAGCGACTCAGCAATTAGAGCAAGGTCATCAGCATAGAGGAGCTCCCAAGGGCATCCTGTCTTGAATTCCTCCGTTATTGCCTGGAGGACTATGATAAATAGGAGGGGGCTGAGTACTGAGCCTTGGTGGACCCCTACCTCTACCCGGATTCTTCACTGTACTCATTTCCAACCCTCACCCTACTAGCGGCGTCCCTATACATGGCCCGCACAGCTCTCACTAACCATTCATCTATCCCTAGTTTTCTCATTGCCCACCAGATAAGGGATCGGGGGACCCTGTCGAAGGCTTTCTCCATGTCAACAAAAGCCAGGTACAGGGGCTTATCTTTGGCTAGGTATTTCTCCTGCAGCTGCCTTACCAGGAATATAGCATCAGTAGTACTTTTCCCTGGCACAAACCCAAACTGCATCTCATCTAAACTAACTCTCTCTCTAATTAGTTGGGCTATGACCCTCTCCGTAACCTTCATCACCTGGTCCAACAGCTTGATACCTCTGTAGTTATTTGTATCTAGGGCATCACCTTTACCTTTGTAGCAGTTGACTATTATACTGCTACACCAGTCATTGGGTATGACCCCTTTGTGTATCACCTGATTAACTATATGGGTGACTAGGCTATAGCCGACACTACCAGACATTTTGAGCATCTCTGCAGTGATTCCTGATGGGCCTGGGGCTTTCCCTGTCTTCATGCTTCTAATTGCCTTAGCTACCACAGAACTATCAACTCGGATAGCTGGTCCCTCTGTTGGGTCAACATTCGGCAGACTCTCTTTATCCCATTCATTTTCTTCATTCAGCAACCTTTCATAGTGGCATCTCCAACCTCTCTCTTTGCATCCTCATTTAGCGCAAGTGAACCATCTTCCATGCGAACACACTTCTCTCCTACCACATCACGATTCTCTCTCACACACTGTCTTGCAACACGAAACACCTCCAGTCTTTGGTCCTCACGGCGCAGAACATTGGCAAATTTTTTCTTATCTGCTTCCCCTCTGGCTAAATAAACCTGTCTCCTAGCTTCTCTTTTGGCAGTCTGATACAATTCCCTGCTACCCCCATTTTTCCAGACCTTCCAAGCCTGTCTCTTTTCTCTAATAGCCCTGTCTACAATATTGTTCCACCACCACCACGTTATTCTAGGTCGAGAGGGGACTTTGCACCAGCCACAGATCTGGTCAGTGGCTCTCAGCAGGTTGTCCCTTAGAAACGTCCAGCTGTCTTCTACCCCCTGTGATGCTCTATCCCCTTCTACTTCGTCAGAGGCTTCAAGTAATATGTCCCTAAATCTCTGTCCATTTGCAGGATCTTTAAGCTTCCAGATCCTTCTTCTCCATATTTGTCGTCTTCTGGTTGTCCTCCTAGTCCTGATCCTAAAGTCACTAACTACCAGTCTATGTTGTGGGGTACATTCTTCACCTGGGAAGGTTTTGGCATTTATAAGCAGCCATCTCTCCCTTTGCCTTGTAAGGATGTAGTCAATTGGCTGGTATGTTGGCCCGATTGGTAAGTGACTAGGTGGCTGGTAGGTTTCCTGAAGTTAGTGTTGCAAATCATAAGATTATTTGCATCGCAGAACTCCAGCAGCCTGGTTCCCTCCTCGTTGCGGGAGCCATAGCCATAGCCTCCATGTACGCCATGGAACCCCCAGCATGTCGTCCAACGTGACCATTGAAGTCACCAGCCACAAGATAAGGTCTCTGTCGTTCGTCAATGAGGTAGTCTGCAGTAGAGTGTCATAGAATCGGTCTTTCTGTCCATCGGGTAGCCCCGACTGAGGAGCATAGGCTGATATAATGGTTGCTAAACTATGATGAAGCACTATCTAATCTTAAGTATTCTGTCACTTACTCTGATTACTTTTCTACCCTTTCTGAGCGATAAAAATTATCCCACACCACCAACCCCGTCAGTGTTCCCTGCCCAGAAAATCTTGTACCTGCGTTCCTTGCCTGTGAGGAACCTAGCTGATCCTCCTCTCCACTTATTTCTTGCATGCAACATATATCCACACATCTCCGTTCAAGCATCTCGACTATCTCACCAGACCTACCTTTCAGAGTGCCAACGTTGAGGGTGCCAACCCTGAGGGTGTGGAAGGCATGGGCTCTAGAGAACTGGGACGGTGGACAGTAGCTTCGTGTACCTGAAAAGAAAGCTCGCATTTGGCAGAATTCATGTGCAAGAAATGAAGTAGTAAAGTAGCCTTCAGTACAACCTGCATAACGCTAGCCTTTCATATTTTGCACTGTATGAACATTACCTTACATAGGTCGAGACTAGGGGTAGGGAGGGGTAGGGATGGTGAGAGCATTTGCAGTCTTCATGGGAAGCAACCCCGGAATGGAAGAGAATAGGAACTTCCGGCATGCGTGGTGAGGGTGGGATGGCGGGTGCACCGTAGCTGAGTAAAGAGGTTCTGTTAATCGTGAGCTAGCAAATGGGTTTGTATGAATCGGGAGACAATACTAAACGAAAAATTGAAAAATTGAAAAATCAGAGTGGCTATGAACCTGGAGACAAGTCTAAACGAAAAAAAATGTTTGAGCTAGACAGGGTAATGAGGGAATACTGAAAGAATGAGGGACAATACAATGAGATGGAAATTGAAGAATAGAGAAAGAATAAGGATAAGTGCAAGAAAGAAGGTAGTCGTAGCGAGGTTGGACGATTCACTTAACTTTTAGCCATTCATGATCTGTGCGTATTCTTTAGATATTTTGAAGCGAGAGGGGTTAACGATAAATGCGATCGCTCTTTTATGTATGGCGATGATGGTTTTGGGGAGGGGGGGGCATAGAAGACCATGGCGATGATGGTTATGGGAAGGGGGGACATATATATAGTATTTATATACAATATATTGCATCTATATACAATAGATATATTATATCTATAAACAATGTATATATATTGTATGTATATACAATATATGTATTGTATGTATATACAATATATGTATTGTATGTATATACAATATATATATATTCTTTGTATATACAATATATGTATTGTATATATTTATGATTATACTAGCAGCTAAGCCTAGATTCACCCTGCACACACACACACACACACACACACACACATTCACATATCCTCCTTTTACATACATACACATATATTCACACAGAGTTGAAACACTGTTTGATTTATTTTTCCAGCATACAATTTTCATCATTCTGCTACCAAGTATGGCATCACCCCTTCCTTCCTTATCCATCTATTACCCCTTCCTTTCTCATTCATAAACACAAGAGTATTATTATAGTAGATTATCTGAGTAACCATCGGAGCTATGAAACAATACAAAGCCCAGCGTCATCACTGGATCATTCTATACATCTGTGTAATTTTTCACACAATTCCACCTAACCGTTTGACCGTGAATCCCAAGACAAGAAAGAATCGCCCCTGTCAAATTTATATGTATAGATATATATATTATACATACACACAATGGGACTCTTTCAGTTTCTCTATCAAATCTGGTCACAAGGCTTTGGTCAACCTGGGGCTATAGTAGAATACACTTGCTCAAGATTCCATGCAGTGAGACTGAACCTGAGACCATATGACTGGGAAGCAGTTTTCTAAACCACGCAGCCATGTCTGCACTAATATCATCATCATTTAACTTCCACTTTCTATGCTGGCATGGGTTTGATGGTTTGACCAAAACTGGTAAGCCAGAGAGCTGTACCAAGTTCCAGTCTGATTTGGCGTGGCTTCTACGGCTGGATGCCCTTCATAACACCATTATATATATATATATATATATATAGTTAATCCAAACAAGAAAACACAAACACAACAACGCGAGGATGTGGAACAAATAATGTATTATTGGACGCTCAGGGAAGAAGGAGGGTTTAACGTTTCAAGCGGAGCTCTTCGTCGGAAACATAGAAGGAAAGATCCAGAGAAGGGAAGACAGAGGAAAAAAATCGCCAGCGGTACTCATGAGGTCACATATATATATATATATATATATATATATACGTAAAACATGTAGTTTGCACTGTAAACACTCCCTGTATCAACTGTCAAACAGGGATCAGTGATTTTGACACCTTCCAACAGTATTACTCTTTCCACCAATGTCAAGTAGCATGGTTGCTACCAAGGGATGTCTGGATTCTTTTGTCTCACATTGCACCATGTTTTTACTCTCCATTATCCATGCAGCCACCACAACAGCTGGTTGCATCTGTAACCTCGGAAACACACACACTGGCACAAAAGTCATAAAGCAGCCAGAGACTCTACATTTAATGAAATATATATTTTTGTCTCAGTTAAATTGCTTATATTACTTCTGGGATGCTGTGTTGATGTGAGTGTATATAAAACTAGCAGTATCGCCCGGCGTTGCTCGGGTTTGTAAGGGAAATAACTATATAAGCATTTTTAGAGAGTTATAGCAAAAAAATGCATTAAAAATGGAAAAAAAAATTATGGTAAATTTTTTTTTAAATCGTTGACTCATCGTAGACATTTTTAGAGAGTTACTTCCCTTATATAATAGCGAAAAAATGCATTAAAATGGAAAAAATGATGGTAAATTTTTTTTTAAATCGTGAACTCATCGTCGACGCGCACTAATACCCAGAAGGGCTCGATATGAATCACGACTATAAGATACCCGGTTTTGGTTAAACTGCACCGCAAAATGTGGGAGTAGTTAGGAATCTAAATCGTAGGAGACAGACACACAACTTTAGTTTTATATATAAAGATGTGTGAGTGTGTATAGAAATATAAAGTAAACTTACAAGCAAGTGTTTTCCGTAAACAGACTTTTGGCCACATTGTTAAACAGAGGTCATCAACATTTAACATCCGTGATCCATGAGTTGGACAGCTTGACAGGAACAGGCAAGATCAGAGGTCACACCAGTCTGTTTTAGCTTAGTCTCTACAGCTGGGTGTCCTTCCTTTTGCCAATCACTATACAGAGTGTGCTGGGTGCTTTTACATGGCACTTTGATTTTAGGGTCTCAGCCCTGTCATGGTGGGCAGGTCCAATGCACCACGTATCTCAGTCCTCTGTCATCTCTTTCATAAGGTGCAGTGTTTTGAGAGATACCAATAGTTAAAACAATATTTTGTTTCTCTTTCTTGGTGGCCTATAAAATGATTGATCTTACATGTTTCAGCATTTTACTCTTTTACTTGTTTCAGTCATTTGACTGTGGCCATGCTGGAGCACCGCCTTTAGTTGACCAAGTCGACCCCAGGACTTATTCTTTGTAAGCCCAGTACTTATTCTATCGGTCTCTTTTGCCGAACTGTTAAGTTATGGGGACGTAAACACACCAGTATCAGTTGTCAAGCAATGTTGGGGGGACAAACACAGACACACAAACGCACACACACACATACATATATACATATATGTACATATATACGACAGGCTTCTTTCAGTTTCCGTCTACCAAATCCACTCACAAGGCTTTGGTCAGCCCAAAGCTATAGTAGAAGACACTTGCCCAAGATGCCACGCAGTGGGACTGAACCCGGAACCATGTGGTTGTTAAGCAGGCTACTTACCACACGGCCACTCCTACGCCTACTATTTATTAATATTTCAGCTGAAAGAATAGCAGCTCATAGATGTCATTGATGAAGTGGTGATAAAAGTTGAAATTGCTAAAATCAAAATCTCTAGTGTTTTTTGGGGGTTTTTTTTGGTGGGGTGGCATAAAATAATTAAGAAAAATTCTGTAGTTTATGCTAAAAATGTATTTATTTAAAACCCACATTTATAAGTCTATCTTATATTTGTTTTTCCTCTTGTTTTATAGTGCTGTTTCTTAATTCACAAAGATATGGCTATGTAGTTATCATGTGGTTTGGGGTTCACTCCCACTGCTTGACACTTTGAGTAAGTGTCTTCAACATAATTATATTTTTAATGTGTGTGTGTGTGTGTGTGTGTGTGTAACTGCTATATTTTTTGTTACACAAAAATGTTTATACAGGTGTGGGTGTATATATGTTTGTATATTGGTGGTTTTTGTGTATTGGGTGTGTTACCATACCCAATGCCACCAAATTTTAAGCTGAGGTATACCAAAAGTTTTCCATTAAGATTTGTGATTGAATTAATAAGTGAGGTTAATATTTATAATGAATTTGCCATTTTTGATGGGTAAGCATCACACACCTAGCACACCCAAAATATATGCTCCTGATGTACATATGTATGCAGGAGCATAGTATTTATATATAGTTTAATTTCATAGTTGATGATACATGTGTCTTTTAAAATTCAGATGTGTTTTTATTGTTGTTGTTCCTGTCTAAATGTGTGTGTGTGTGTACTGAGTATATCTGGGTTTAAATGAGACACTTGCACTCATTCACCAGGCTATACTGCTAGATTGAGGTTGTTTTTATTGAGAAGTTTTAAAGCTTGTAACTAAGGTAAATGAAAATATAGCATCAAAAAGAAACTTTTGTATGCTTATTACTTCCGCCTTAGCAAAGGCAGAGATATTGTTTTCAGCCGTGTTTGATTGTTTGTTTATCTGTGGACAAGATATCTCAAGAACTGCTGGATGGATCTGGATGAAACTTTTAGAAATGTTTGGCCTCGTGACTGGCACAAAGTGCTTAAATTTTGGGATTGATCCAGTACCGGACAAGGATTCTGGATTATTTGTTATATTTATTTCATTTTACATGATTGCGATCTTATGTTAACTTTCAAGTCTTTCTCAATTATCTCCCTTTAGGCTGTAATTATTTTGAATAGTGAATTTAACGTTGTCTTGTATTAGATAAAGATAAACTATTTATTATTGTTACTAAATTTTCTGCAGCCACCTTCATATTTCCATGACTACCATTGGGACCAATCAGGTACCAAACAAGGATTCTGGGCTATTTTTCCATTTTTTTTTACTTCATTTTTTGTGAGTGGTTGGGTTCATGAGTTTATTTCAGATATTCTCATTTTAAGAGGACATTAGTGGCAGAGGTTTGCATTCTCTGAATGCGCTTGTTTATCATAAGATAAGGCAAGATATTAATAAAAAATGTATATCATCAACAGATGTAACCAATTCAATAGAAATGTGGAAATCTGAGCATGTCTCTTTGTCTCATTCACATTTGCAGACCTGAATGTCTTCCTAATAATCTTCACTGTAGAAACACTGCAGTGAGGTGTTGCGTTGGACTTGGACTTAATGGTGTCCCTCATTCAACAGTCACATGTATTCAGATGTGGTGAGTTTCAAAGCCAGGCTTCTTTGGGGACAAACAGTAAAAGTCTCATCTTGCACATGCTTTAACCCTTTAGTGTTTAAACCGGCCAAATCCAGCCCAATATATTCTACATATTTTATATTCAAACTGACGATATCTAGCCTCTCACTCCTAACCTACAATGCCATTCTGAAAATAAACAATCACATCATTGAAACCTCAAAGCTATAAGATAATGCATGATTAATTCAAAACAATTTGAGTGAAAAAGTATTACATTTAACAGAGTAATCTGAACACTAAAGGGTTAAACTCTGTACTGGTGCAGAATCTTGGATAGATATAACTTACTCAGATCATAATATTGAGTTTTCCATGATATCAGAAATTTATCCAGGATGTTCAGATATTCAGATGTGCTGATACTGATGTGAGGACCTGTTTTGATAAAACAAGACAGTATCACACATCTGTTGTTTGCAACATCTCCAAACACCATCACAGAGGCTGGAATCTTATTTGACACTATAGTAGAAGCTTTGAAAGTCTTGCGTGCAATAGGCGCAGGAGTGGCTGTGTGGTACGTAGCTTGCTAACCAACCACATGGTTCCGGGTTCAGTCCCACTGCGTGGCATCTTGGGCAAGTGTCTTCTACTATAGCCCCGGGCTGACCAATGCCTTGTGAGTGGATTTGGTTGACGGAAACTGAAAGAAGCCTGTCGTATATATATATATATATGTATGTGTGTCTGTGTTTGTCCCCCTAGCATTGCTTGACAACCGATACTGGTGTGTTTACGTCCCCGTCACCTAGCGGTTCAGCAAAAAGAGAACCGATAAAATAAGTACTGGGCTTACAAAAGAATAAGTCCCGGGGTCGATTTGCTCGACTAAAGGCGGTGCTCCAGCATGGCCGCAGTCAAATGACTGAAATGAGTAAAAGAGTAACCCTAAAATTGTGATGATCAGTAACTTTATTGAATACAAATTTCCTCTGTCAAAAACAATTCTCACTTTGGCAATCTTACGGTACAAGTACCATAACTGCCAATTATAAACCCACGTGGGTTTGTTTACATTTCCGATGCAAAAAGAAACCTTTTCTCCCACCCCTCACCCTAACACAAATCCTAACCTTAACCCCCCCATATATATAAAAAAAAAAAAAGACTTTTCGGAGAGTGACGATCTTCTTCTTCAAATGTAAACAAACACACATGGCAGTTATGGTACTTGTACCGTAAGATCGCCCTCACTTTCTTTCCTCTGTGCTTCAGCTAGTCAAAAACATTTTGGTGCTCTATCAGCCCTTAAAGTTTCAGAATGGACTGTGGAAAAACTTTGATGCCTGTGAACTTACATGTCATACCTAAATAAATTTTAATGGCACTGACTATCATCACCTTAGTTTTCTGCAACCCTGGTCATACTGATTTGTGGATTTATAACAGTAGACCATTTAAAAACCAACCTGGAAAGGGCAAGTATACTTGCAGGTACAACAGATTGTGTGTAATTAATAGCAAACATCTTGTGCATAGCCAGAATACAGTTGACTGCTGACTTTGCATGATGATATGATGTGGGGTGTGGTTGGCATGACTCATCTGCAAATTATTTTTCATTGCAGTGATTTTATTATTTTGGTATTATCTAACACAATCTATAAAAAAAATGTTAATACCTTATAATTATTACCTGCAAAATATTAGCTCTTAATTCACAATACTTATTTAAGATTTAGCAGACATTTTGTTATTGGTCTCAGTTCAGTTGTGCAATCTGTATTATATATATGTATATATATATATACACACTCACATACACACACACATATCATATATACATATGCACACAGGCAGAGAGCAGGCAGAAACGTTAGCACGTTGGGCGAAATGCGTAGCTGTATTTCGTCTGCCGTTACGTTCTGAGTTCAAATTCCGCCGAGGTCGACTTTGCCTTTCATCCTTTCGGGGTCAATAAATTAAGTACCAGTTACGCACTGGGGTCGACATAATCCATTTGTCTGTCCTTGTTTGTCCCCTCTGTGTTTAGCCTCTTGTGGGTAGTAAAGAAATATATACATATTCACACACACACACACACACACACACACACACAGTAACTTGAGGATATTCCCTGACATATCTTCCCCGTCCTTTCTCATCCAGCTGGGGTATCCATGTATCTCCTCTACAGCAAGAACCTGTTCCTGACCCTTTATCATACTTTAACCTCTCATCCCCTAGCCATAAAACCACTTCCCTCTATCTTCTCTCCCCGCCCCCCACCATCAATTGAGGAGTCTTCTCTTATGACCTCGCTTATACTAGTGCCAAATAAAAGGCACCCAGTACACTCTGTAAAGTGGTTGGCATTAGGAAGGGCATCCAGCCCTACAGAACCATGATGAAGCAAACATTGGAGCACAACGCAGTCTTCCGTTCGCCAGTTCCTGTCGAAACAACCAGCCTATGCCATGGAAATCTTCAAAGCCACAGTCGAACCAATTCTACTATATGGCTCAGAAACCTGGACGTTATCAAAGAAGCTTGAGAGGCGGTTGGATGGAACCTACGCTCGCCTCCTTATGAGAGCTCAAAATCTCTCGTGGAAGCGCCATCCAACCAAACTGCAAATATATGGGAAACTACCACCTGTGTCATCTCTTGTGAAAGGTAGGAGAGTCCAGTTTGCTGGACATTGTTGTAGAGCTGAAAAAGAGGTAATTTCTACTCTTCTCCTCTGGAAGCCATCTACTCGCAATACCAGAGGGCGCACACTCTCCTACCCTGATGTAATCTCCAGGGATACAGGCATCCAGCAACAGGACCTCCATAATGCTATGATGGACCGTGAAGTCTGGTGTAGCATGGTAAATTCCATTGTCTCAACCACGGTCAAACAATGATGATGATGATGCCATGGAAAGTAGACATTAAATGATGATGATTGAAACAGAATATTTATTATATAAAATCTGTTCTGTCCGTCTGTGTGTGTGTGTGTGTCTTCTAGGATCTTGGGCATCCTCCATCCGATTGCGCTCATATTTGATATGTAGATACCAATGGTATCAGGGCATGTGTAAGTGTTGAAAAAATTACAAAAATCAATTCCAGGTGAGAATGCGATCAATAAAGTGAATAAAATCGCTTTTCTTTGGATTAGAAAAAAAGTCTATATTTATTTCTTCTTTTGCTGGTGTCTCAAATTTAGGTTAAATCAGTGTTTCTCAAAGGGGAGGCCTATAGGATGGTCGGACAAGTTGTTTTGAGAAAATTTGGTTTAAATGTTTGGCAACTCAGCACCGTCCATTGGACGGGAGTGGGGTGTTTAGCTCGTACATATATGTATATACACACACACATTGTTATAGATATATGTGGTGAATACATAGTTTCTGTTTAATGCTGCAACTTTTAACTGAATAAAATTAATACAAACCTTAAAAAGGAAACCCAAATTCTTGTTTAATTACAGATGAAATACATTCAAATGCAGACTCACACAACGTATGTACCAAGCCGGTTGAAAACACCTCTTCATTTTCCACCAAATTCTACCAAACACGATGCTCGTGTGTTGAGTGATAAAATTACAGGTAGACATCTTTTTCAACATTGGTACTAATTTAATGGTCAGCATGTGATACTGTGAAGGTAATACTTTTAAAACTATCTATTTTGCTGGCAGTATAGATGGTTTCAGTCAATGAGTTGAGCTGGCAGAATCATTAGCACGTCGGGCGAAATGTGTAGCCGTATTTCGTCTGCTGCTACGTTCTGAGTTCAAATTCTGCCGAAGTCGACTTTGCTTTTCATCCTTTCGGGGTCAATTAAATAAGTACCAGTTATGCACTGGGGTCGATATAATCGACTTAATCCGTTTGTCTGTCCTTGTTTGTCCCCTCTGTGTGTAACCCCTTGTGGGTAGTAAAGAAATTGGAGGTGAGAGGTCAGTATGTATCCTATCATTGTAAATTAATACTAATACTGGAGATTAGGTACAAGTCACTAACTGTAAACTGTGCTAGTCTTGTGAAATTGAAAGTGTTTTGATAGTAGGTAATTCAACTCCTCCTGTCGGTATAAATCAGAGAGGAAAAGACTCCACCAAGCTGACTTATCCTATTACACATATATTAGGTTTTCAGCACAAACTACTTCTCTCCTAAGTTACTTTGGTATTTGGTACATGATCAAATGTGAAATGGCTATATGCATCAGATATGTATTGCCAGCTCATGGGTTATGATTTCTGATCCACTACAATCATTTCGATATGTCTCTGGAAAGGACTTCATTATTTAGACTTATCTGTTATTTTAGCACCATGTAAATAATGTTAAGCAATGTCTCTTGTGAAGCTCTTTGAACCTTAGATTAAAAAGAAAAGCAATAAAAGAAGAGCCATTTGTGTATCATACTTAATGTAAATACATTGCAAAAAACAAATTTACTGAGGTATCTCTTATGGATGTGCAGTGTTTAAAAACAGAATATATATTGGAGGTGAACAAAAACATCGTAGCAGCAGTTGGTGAAAATGTTAGATACATTTCTGACCGTTTAGGCAGAAATATACTTATGTCTTGTGTTTAAATTCAAATCCCATTGAAACAAGCTTGTGCTTTTTATCTCTCCAAAATTGATTAAATATTTCCCAATTTTATAACAGCATAAGGTTTGGGATAGAAGTGGCTTCCAGTCAGTTACCTTTGCTAAAGAGAGTTCTAGAAATATCAGCTAAATCTCTCTGAAATCCTATTCAAGAGGATAAGGACAGGTTGGTTATATAGTTCAACATAAATATAGAATGTAGACAAGATAATTACTACTGGAATGTCCTTTATCATAGTCCTACTTAATTAAGGCTGACCAAGGAAGTAAGTTTCTCTTGACTGCTAGAAACAGCATACAAAACTGCCCTCAAATCATATTCAACTGTCTTTTAAAAAAAAGGACACTTTGATAATGTAGTCCTAGAAATACTGTTTCCGGACAGAATCATTAAAACATCTGGAAGAATGAATTGCAATAATTGTTCCTACCCTATACCTTCATGAGTTCAAATCCCACCTAGGGCTACTTTTCATTCTTTCAAGCTTGATAAGTACAGTACCAGTCTCATCATATCCTGGATGTTTCGCAGAATCATAGGGAGGAGGCCAAGAGAGTGTCTGTGTTTATTTATGATGACGTAGGTACCTAAAACTGTCGGCATGGAGCATGCTGACACTAACTCATTCTTGATTGCAAGTGACAGGTGTTTATCTTTTGGGTTTTTTTTGTGTTTTTTTTTATCATGTTGAATCAAGAAAAAAGTCAAAGGCAAAATTCTAATAATTCTGGCAGGATTTCCACCTCAAAACATTTAGTTACATCCCTTTACATTTGAGTTCAAATCCTAATGAGTTTGACTTTCACTTTTGTCTCAACGATATTTGTACCAGAGAAGCACTAAGGAAAAGGTAATCAACTAAACTCTACCTCACCATCTTATAAAACTTCTGGCTCTGTGGTAATGTAAAAGGGTAAAGACCCCCTTAGTCACAAATGGCCATGGATTTGCTCCGAGAAAGTTCCCCTCCAAGGCACAAGTACAGGCAAGGTTGTTTGTGGAAGACCAGCAGTTGCCTATACATACCAGCCTCCCCTCACCATTCCACCAATGTTGTCCATGGGAAAGGCAAAGACCGATACAGCTTGGTACCACTGGTGCCTCAACTCAGTTCTGTAGCTGAGTGAATTGAAGCAACGTGAAATAAAGTGTCTTGCTCAAGAATAATATACACAGCCCAATCCAGGAATTGAACTCACAAGCTCGTAATCGTAAGGCCAATACTCTAATCACTGAACCATGTGCCTTCACTGTGGTAATGTAATAAATTATTATTAGCACTGTCATTATATCCAAATGAGTCTTTGGGTTTGCTAGAAACATAAACATAGGCGCAGGAGTGGCTGTGTGGTAAGTAGCTTGCTAACCAACCACATGGTTCCGGGTTCAGTCCCACTGCGTGGCATCTTGGGCAAGTGTCTTCTGCTATAGCCTCGGGCCGACCAAAGCCTTGTGAGTGGATTTGGTAGACGGAAACTGAAAGAAGCCTGTCGTATATATGTATGTATGTATGTGTGTGTATTTGTGTGTCTGTGTTTGTCCCCCATCACTTAGCGGTTCAGCAAAAGAGACCGATAGAATAAGTACTGGGCTTACAAAGAATAAGTCCCAGGGTCAATTTGCTCGACTAAAGGTGGTGCTCCAGCATGGCCGCAGTCAAATGACTGAAACAAGTAAAAGAGTATTTGTTGATTCATTCCATAACCTTAGTTTTTTTTTATTTATTTAACTGCACTAAGGCCTCATGGGATAAAAACAGCATGATTTGAGGCTTTATTATTTCAATGCCTGGTTATGCAAGTGAAAGGTATCAACCATCCCAATTTACCACTGGCACGGAACTAGATACCATAAAAATCAATCTAATGAAATTTGGTTTCCTTTACACACACACACACACACACACACACCACTCTCACCACCATCCTTCTTTTATGAACTATACTACTACTACTACTACTGTTGCTACCACCAAGTACAACACACCACAAGTTCATCACTTAAAAGGCAAGTAACGGCATTGAACAAGGGCCATTTCTTGGGGTCATATGACGGTTGGGTGTTTTCCTCTGAGCTTCCGGTGCTTTCCTAATCCATTTTCTAAATAGTCAGCAACCCTGGCATTGGTCCAGATGATGTCCTCCGATGGAAAGCTCACAGATCACCACCACCAACCATGAGGATGGTAAGATGTCTGAAATAGATACAACCGACCAATGGAAAACCAGTGAAACAAACTGGCTGTTTCGTTTGCTTTTTCCTCTCTTTTATGGATTTTCATTTTTGTCTGCCTCAATGGTTTATTTCATTTGTCGGTAGTGGCAGTGTTCGGGAGGGGGGTGTTGATAATGTTGATGGTGGTGGTCATATTGTTCTTGGTGGTGCTGTTGGCGGCGGCGGTGATGGTGGTTGTGAAGATTATTTGTGCTAGAGAGGTTTTGTTAAAAAGAATAGTGTTGGCAGTGGAGCAGGGTTGGTGGGGTAGATGGAAGTGTTTTATGATTGTGGGGGAAAATGTTATTTGATGGAGGAGGAGATGGTGGTGGTGGTGGTCGCCG
Organism: Octopus sinensis; assembly: GCF_006345805.1. NCBI lineage: Eukaryota > Metazoa > Mollusca > Cephalopoda > Octopoda > Octopodidae > Octopus > Octopus sinensis. Next base: position 18,036,034 of record NC_043000.1, on the reverse strand, counting down.
CCGTCGTCAGAATGATATTCCTCTGCCTTATTGATCCATTTTTAAAACTCCATGATGCAGTCAGTTTCAGTGAAGTTACAGTCTTAAAGATTCTGAAAGCATTTGCTACTGTCTGTGCTCCTACCATTGAACATGCCTCTACCATTAACCAGCTGTATCTCTTCTGACATCTCCATCACCATGACCACCACCACAACCACCATTATTATCATCATCATTTGCTCACTGGTGACATTGTAGCTAATCCCGTAAGCAATACAACCACCTCAAACATTGCCTCTGACACCACTACCACTGCTGTTACACATTGTCTTTGTCACAGTGTAACACAGTTGGGTCATTGGCATAACAGACCTATTTCTTTACTACCCACAAGGAGCTAAACACAGAGGGGACAAGCAAGGACAGACAAACGGATTAAGTCGATTACATCGACCCCAGTGTGTAAACTGGTACTTAATTTATCAACCCTGAAAGGATGAAAGGCAAAGTTGACCTCGGCGGAGTTTGAACTCAGAACGTAAAGCATTTCATCCGGCGTGCTAACGTTTCTGCCAGCTTGCGCCTTACAGACCATTCACTCACTTTAGCATTGTCATGTGATCTTTGGGTGCCTTCAGCAGAAGTCACTCTCTTGTAAACATTTGGACTCAGAATATGTCCACCCACCACCCACATTTTTCCTACAGATGTCCGAGCTGGACATCAACTAGGCATAAAGAGTAGTTTGGTTATGAATTGCCCATGAATTACAGACAATTCGTAATTGTACAATTCTTTATGAATAATAATTTTTTTCTTATTACTTTATAATTATTATTATAAGAGCATTATTAAATTAGTAGGATTAGAATTAAATTTTATTAGGAATTTACCACCAGATGGGGCTGAAAATATTATTATAAATACCATAAATCCTTGAGTATAGTCCGCACTTGAGTATAATATGCAGGGGATTTTTAGGGGGCTGTACCTCTGAAAAACCTAAACCATGTGTATAATACACACTCCTTCTCTAACTTGAGTCAAGAAGGTCTATACAACGTTCTTTATTATTATTGTATGTATAACATAATGCAAATGTGTAGCTTTTTTGTGCATTTTGTTTGCAGAAGATAAAAAAATAACAGTAATAACGTTTAATAAATGTTGCTTACTGCAAGTTATGGATGGTTCTTTTATGACTTCATTACTTTCAGGCTTAGCTTAAGGTATTTTCGCACCCGACAGCACAAAATGTGTCTGAATAAACATTGCTGGACAGCAAATAGAGACTTGGACATTGCTTAGAAAATATTTTTCATTTTTAACCTCGTATATAGTACGCACTAGGGATTTTGACCTTTAAATTTTTGGGAAAAAATACGGATTATACTCAAGGATTTACGGTACTGGTTTTTATTCCATGACAAACTTTAACACTTTAGCATTTCAACTGGCCAGATCTGGTCTCTCACACCTACCCTACAATGTCATTTTGTATATGAGCAATCACATCATCAAAATCTCAGGGCTACAAGACAGTGTAGGATAAATTCATAGCAAAGTGATTAAATAAGCATTGAATTTGACAGAGTAATCTGAATACTAAAGATTTAAAGAAAAATGTATCTTGGTGTTGTAACTGTGTAACACCATGTCATAGTTGCGTAATTGTAGCACTATACTCTTTTTAGTCTTTTACTTGTTTCAGTCATTTGACTGTGGCCATGCTGGAGCACTGCCTTTAGTCGAGCAAATCGACTACAGGACTTATTCTTTGGAAGCCTAGTACTTATTCTATCAATCTCTTTTGCCAAACTGCTAAGTTACGGAGACGTAAACACACTAGCATCGGTTGTCAAGCAATGTTGGGGAACAAACACACACACAAACAGATACACACATAGGAAGGGCATCCAGCTGTAGAAACTCTGCCAGATCAAGATTGAAGCCTGGTGCAGCCATCTGGTTCGCCAGCCCTCAGTCAAATTGTCCAACCCATGCTAGCATGGAAAGCGGACGTTAAACGATGATGATATATATACACACATATACACGACGGGCTTCTTTCAGTTTCCGTCTACCAAATCTACTCACAAGGTTTTGGTTGGCCCGAGGCTATAGTAGAAGACACTTACCCAAGGTGCCACACAGTGGGACTGAACCCAGAACCATGTGATTGGTAAGCAACTACTTACCACACAGCCACTCCTACGCCCATGTGTGCCATTGTGTATTAACTTTGCAATATATTCTGTCTCAATGTAGTAATTGTGTAATATAGTTTGTGTGTCATGATGTTCTTACTAAGTAACATTGTGTTGCATCCGTAACACAGTCTGCATCATAGTATAGTGGCACAATGTATCATATAACTTTGACTCAATATGTCTCGTAGTGTAGTAACTGTAACTCCCAATTCTACAGGAATTTGGTGTAACACAATGTGCCTTGTTGAATGACTGTAACACTATGTAACTTCAGGTTAGAAAGTGTAACACAGCATGCTACTAGGATTTTGTGGCACAGTATATAGTTTCAGTGGAGTAAAAGTAATGCAGTGAGTGACTACTTGTTAGTATGTGTAATAGTATATGAGTTTTGTTATTGATTGTGTGTGTGTGTGTGTGTGAGAGAGAGAGAGACAATATCTTATGAAGTAAAAGGCGGGGTTGAGCTGGCAGAAACGTTAGCACGCCGGGCGAAATGCTTAGTGGTACTTCGTCTGTCGTTACGTTTTGAGTTCAAATTCCACCAAGGTCGACTTTACCTTTCATCCTTTCGGGGGTCGATTAAACAAGTACCAGTTACGCATGGGGGTCGATGTAATCGACTTGATCCCCCTTGTCTGTCCTTGTTTGTCCCCTCTATGTTTAGCTCCCTTGAGGGCAATAAAGAAATAGGTATTTCGTCTGCCGTTACGTTCTGAGTTCAAATTCCGCCGAGGTCGACTTTGCCTTTCATCCTTTTGGGGTTGATTAAACAAGTACCAGTTACGCACTGGGGTTGATGTAATCGACTTGATCCCCCTTGTTTGTCCCCCTCTGTGTTTAGCTTCCTTGAGGGCAATAAAGAAATAGGTATTTCGTCTGTCGTTACGTTCTGAGTTCAAATTCCGCCACGGTCGACTTTGCCTTTCATCCTTTCGGGGGTCGATTAAACAAGTACCAGTTACACACTGGGGTCGATGTAATCGACTTGATCCCCCTTGTCTGTCCTTGTTTGTCCCCTCTATGTTTAGCTCCCTTGAGGGCAATAAAGAAATAAATATCTTATGAAGTATCGGGTCTTCTGTATTGCAGGTCTCATTTTTGGTGCTGCTGTAGGTGATGCAATTGGTCTGGCTGCACGATGGATGGACCCTGACGAATGCCAGTTCTACTATGATAAAGAAGATCTGAAATATTGTAATATCCGCCAGGACAAACACCGAGTGTTTTGGTCACCTGGAGATTGGACATCGAATTTTGATACAATGGTTGGTATATATCATCGTCATCGTTTTCAGTGTCTGTTTTACCATGCTTGTGTATAGTCTCTCAATGCAGATTTTCTACAGCTGGATGTCCTTCCTGTCACCAAGCCTCATCTCTTTCTGAAACATGTGATTGAGAAGCCAAATTTTTAATCACATAGCCACACCTGCATCAGTCTCTCTCTCTCTCTCTCTCTCTCTCTTCTCTCTCTCTCTCTCTCTCTCTCTCTCTCTCTCTCTCTCTCTCTCTCTCTCTATATATATACATTTCTCATTGAGTTCTACGTCTATTATTGGTGTCCTGTACTCACGTATGTATATTTATATATGCATGTATATGTAGATGTAGGTACGTACATATATGTATGTATGTATGCATATATTTTATTTATTACACTATATATATATATATATATATGATCAACATCAATGGAAATTGTAGCTGTGATACCAGTGCCGGTTGCACGTAAGCGAACCATCCGAACGTGGCCGTTACCAGCGCCGCCCCGACAGCCATCCGTGCCGGTGGCATGTAAAAAGCACCATCCGACCGTGGCCGTTTGCCAGCCCTGTCTGGCACCTGTGCTGGTGGCACGTAAAAAGCACCCGCTACACTCACGGAGTGGTTGGCGTTAGGAAGGGCATCCAGCCGTAGAAACACTGCCAGATTTGACTGGGCCTGATGAAGCCTTCTGGCTTCCCAGACCCCAGTTGAACCGTCCAACCCATGGAAAATGGATGTTAAACGATGATTATATATATATATATATGGCACTCTGTTGGTTGCAACAATGAAGGTTCCAATGGAACAGCCTGCAAGTGGCTGAGCACTCCACAGACACATGTACCCTTAACGTATGATAGAATAAGTACTAGGCTTACAAAGAATAAGTCCTCGGGTCAATTTGCTCAACTAAAGGCAGTGCCCCAGCATGGCTGCAGTCAAGTAACTGAAACAAGTAAAAGAATTAAAACGCTGATGATAATGTTATTAAATAATTGGAAGAAGAGATTACAAGTGAGAGGTGTTGACTATTCCAACTGACCTAATGATAAAGCTATGCTTATCATTATACAGACCAAATAAGGATAGGAACTGGCAGAATCATTAACTGGTTGGACAAAATGCTTAGCAGCATTTCTTCCTGCTCTTTATATTCCAAGTTCAAATTCCACTGAGATCAGTTTTGCTTTTCATTTTTTCAGGTTGAGTAGGATAAGTACCAGTTGAGCACTGAGGTCAATGTAATTGACTATCTCCCTTCCCTAAAATCTCTGGCTTTTGCTAAACTTTGAAACTGTCATTTTACAGACTGATCCTAGCCATTACAAGTTGACCTGGAAACAAAATAAGCTTGAAAACAAACCACAAAAATACAATAATGTGTTAGAAACTCTAATGATGATGATGGTGGGAGCAGAAATTTTTAATTCCATTTTATTGAATTATTTTGGCTTTTGGCTTAGATACAGAAACCACAAATCTATAGGAGATGGAAATGCAAGATTATAACCTGAAGATGCAAAAGTTCAGGAAAGAGATCAATAAAAGCTCCATTAAATAAATCAGAAATAGTGTTTCCTTTAAGGAGTCTATTGACCCAAGAAGTCATCCTCAATTTTAGTATTATTTGGCTTTAATTTGTAGCTAATGTCAAAGTTATAACTAAGTCTTTTGGCTAAAAGATTCTTAAGGAGAGTATTTATTATTTTTTTCTTTTACTAGGGCAATGGATTGACACAGTCATTGAACAAAATACTCTGCAGTACTTCATCTCTTCATGTTCTGAGATCGAATCCTGCCAAGGTCAACTTTGACATTCATCCCTTTAGGGTTAATAAAATAAAGTAGCGGCCAAGTTATGGGCTCAGTGTAATTAAGCTACCCCTCCCCTCAAAACTGCTGTGACCTTGTGCCTAAATTAGAAGGAATTTAATTTACTCTTTTACTGGTTTGGGTCATTGCAATGTGGTTATGCTGGATTATTACAGTCAAAGCTTCAGTCAGCAGCGTTGAACCCCCTAGTACTTATTTATTGATTTCAGAGATATGAAAAGCAAAGCAGACCTAGGTCTGACCATCACAATCTCTCATTTTTAACTCTCTGCTAAATGATGGTCTTGTACCAAAGTTAGAGGCCATTATTAAGTATGTAATATAATTGAGTGGAAAAGGAATCGGATAAGTTTCCCTTTCTATGGGAAAGATAGAAGAATATATGGTCTTCAATGAGTGAAACTTTGGCAAAGGAGACCAAGAAGTTATGTGAAACATTCCATAAGTAATATGGTCTAATTTAACCCTTTTGATACCAACCTGCATGAGACTGCCCCTATTTCTATAATATAAATTTGCTCTTTATTGAACTAAATTAAAACCTTCCCTCAAAATTCTGTATCATTTTATGTCCCAAACACCAGCTTAAAAATGACTGAATTATTTTACTAGATTCTTCATATTTTCAGAATCAATTCCATGAGGGATGTAGTCTAACTTAACCTTTTAATACCGGTTTAGCTGAAATTGTCCCTAGTTCTGTGACATAAACTTACTGTTTTAACTAAGCTAAATTAAAACCTTCCTTCAAAATTCCATGTTATTTAGCTTAAAAGTGGCACCAGCCATATGATTCCAGGTTCAGTCCCACCGCGTGACACCTTGGGCAAGTGTCTTCTACTATAGCCTCAGGCAGACCAATGCCTTGTGAGTGGATTTGGTAGACGGAGACTGAAAGAAGCCCATCGTATATGTGTGTGTGTGCATTTGTATGTGTGTTTGTCCACCCCACCTACCATCGCTTGGTGTGTTTACGTCTCCGTAACTTAGCGGTTCAGCAAAAGAGACTGATAGAATAAGTACTAGGCTTACAAAGAATAGGTCCTGGGGTCGATTTGCTCGACTAAAGGCGTTACTCCAGCATGGCCGCAGTCAAATGACCGAAACAAGTAAAAGAGTATTTTCAAAATTAATTAAAAAATTTTTTAAAGCAGTGCATTTTAACAGTAATATAGTAACAAAAGAGTTAAATGTTTTAAATTTGCTGAAACCTGAATAAAATAATGAAAGAAATCCTTTGAAAACAGCAAAAAACAGCTTACTTGAGATATTAACAATTAAAAATTTGCTATGTTTGTATGTTTTCCTGTTTAGGTTTTAGTCCTGGATTCACTAATTGCTTGGGCTGGAGTAATTGATGAGCTGGATTTCTCCAAACGTTTGAAATATTGGTCTAAACATGGTTTTCCAGAGCTGAATGATACCAAAGGAACTGTTTCCAGTTTTACGATCCAAGAGGTCTGTATTGTTTCCCTGACCCCTTGAAAATTTTCATTTCATTGAAACTAGAATTTGATGAGGTCTTATAAAATCTCAACATGTATGAATTTTATATAATTATCAATTGTGTTACTGTTAGACTAGTACTAATACTAACTCTAATTATTGCTAATTGATGGGAGTGGGGCCTGGTACAGCCTTCTGGCTTGCTAGCCCTCAGTCAAACCATCCAACCTATGCCAGCATGGAAAGCAGACGTTAAACGACGACGATGATGATGATGATGATGAGGTCATCACTTGTAGATTATAAGCTAATGACAGTCTCTATGCTGTTGCTCAATCTGCTAGAAATAATTGCCAAACTTCCCACAAATCTTTATATATAAAAGTGAAGTTGTGTGTCTGTCTGTCTCCTACGATTTAGATTCCTAACTACTCCCACATTTTGTGGTGCAGTTTAACCAAAACCGGGTATCTTATAGTTGTGATTCATATCGAGCCCTTCTGGGTATTAGCACACGTCTACGATTTTAAAAAAATTTACCATCATTTTTTTCCATTTTAATGCATTTTTCGCTATTATATAAGGGAAGTAACTCTCTAAAAATGTCTATGATGAGTCAACGATTTAAAAAAATTTACCATCATTTTTTTTCCATTTTTAATGCATTTTTTGCTATTTTTTGGCTATAACTCTCTAAAAATGCTTATATAGTTATTTCCCTTACAAACCCGAGCAACGCCGGGCGATACTGCTAGTGCTCTATAAAAAAAGAAGTATATTTTGAGTAAAATATATTTCTTTACTACCCATAAGGGGCTAAACACAGGGGACTAACAAGGACAGACAAACGGACTAAGTCGATTACATCGAACCCAGTGCGTAACTGGTACTTAAGTTATTGACCCCGAAAGGATGAAAGGCAAAGTCGACCTCAGCGGAATTTGAACGCAGAATGTAACGGCAGACGAAATACGGCTACGCTTTTCGCCCAGCGTACTAACGTTTCTGCCAGCTCACCCGCCTAGTGATAGTAAATCTCTTACATTTTAAATAGAATAGAATATATTGTTTTTAAAATGTCTTTATATTTGAAGGTCCTCAAACAGCAGTCCTTTGAGGATGACCCACATTTAGCAGCTGAAGCTGTTTTACAAGAGGGCTATCTTCAAGACCCCATCAACTCTACAACAGAAAACTGCACTTTGAACCCTTGCATAATCACTCCACCAGATGAATATTTCTTCAATGACAACTCAGCTGTTGTCCGAGCTGCTGTCCTAGGTAAACCTGTTATGTCATGATTCTACTCCATACCTCTTGATGAAACCCTAATTACAGTTTTAATTTAAGGTCCTGTAGAGACAATATACTTATGTCAGGCGGTTTTTGACATTAATATATTAATTCCCCCTATTGAGGCATAAGTGAATCCAAATGCCTAGTTTTCATTTCTGCTACAGTGTTAAAGATGATGTCATATATGAACACAAGGTCAGGGATTTATAAATGAGGACTAGAGATAATTGAATGAATCCTAGTATGTGATTACCACCACAAAGTCCAGTCCTCGTTGCAGTATTGTGGTTTATGTGCGCCTCAATGAATCTGAGAGCTATGCCAAGAGAGCGTCATAAAGGGAAGCAACTTTGCTTGAATTAATAGCAATATTTTGATGGCAAACTAAATTTTCTTTTTCTTTCAAAGATGGGTATCTGTACTTGATTCGTTAGACTGAGTAACATCTCCCTGAAATTAAAACTTGATCTTACAAGTTGAACCTCTTACTACCTCATGTGTTGAATGTTGGTTGTTCAACCAGTTCAAAATTACATAACTTGTACAGGAAAATAATTGAAGTCTTTACATGGAGGTATGATAGAAAGGTTTCTTCTCTCTTCAAAATGTGGCCTGATATGCATAGTACCACAATCATTATATGCCAGGTCTTTGTGTCTTCTTATGCGGGGTTCCTTTTCCTTCTGTCTTTCAGAAACCAGATATATTTCAAAAGGAATGTTATATTACATTTATATCAAGACCACAATAAATGTGTGTGTTGTGTGAATCTAGCTTTAAATGCATTCTCAGCTAACCTGAAATGTTTTTACTATATCGTTTGCTAATTCTATATATGCTTCCTGTGCTATTTCTATTGACAGGCTTATGTCGTGTGTGTGTGTGTGTGTGCATGTAATGTTTCTGGTTTCTTATCTTGCTTTTTATTGTCTAATGTCTAGAGGGTGATGATTAATTTAATGCTCTTAATGTATTTTCTGTGTTGCTTTCTTTTGTTAAGGATTTGTTGTATGTAGGATATTATTGTCCCTGCCATTATAATTTTAGTGCATTTACCCACAAAGCAAGATATATGTAAGATAGCTGAAGGAACTAAGTCATAAATTCAAATCCAGTCTATGTGCTTCATTGTCTCTGGACAGGGCACTTTATTCTACATTACTAGAGTTTATCCTAGATTTTGGAATAAGCTCTAAATTATCTAGGTAGATCACCTATGTAGATTAGGCACCTATCCAGAGAAGATTTATGGCACGTAAAAAGCACCATCCGATCGTGGCCATTGCCAGCCTCGCCTGGCCTCCATGCCGGTGGCACATAAAAAGCACCATCCGATCATGGCCGTTTGCCAGCCTCGTCTGGCACCTGTGCCGGTGGCACGTAAAAAGCACCCACTACACTCATGGAGTGGTTGGCGTTAGGAAGGGCATCCAGCCGTAGAAACATTGCCAGATCAGACTGGGCTTGGTGCAGCCTTCTGGCTTCTCAGACCCCAGTTGAACCGTCCAACCCATGCCAGCATAGAAAGCAGACGCTAAACGATGATGATGATGATGATGATAATCTGTTGTGTTTCTGGATCTGTGACATTATTCTACACTACCTCATTTAATCCTTGCCACTGAGGGAAGAGATTCTAGATTACCTGGATATGTTACCTGTGATAAACTGATATCATACTCAGGGGTGTATTTATGTCATTCACTTTACATCATTAAACCAGAGCCAAGCACTGACCCTGAAAAGCTCCTCAAGATTCAGGTGGCATTTCACTTTTAATGTTCCATTCAAAGATGGTAGGTTGGCAGAATTGTTAGAGTAGTTGTAAAAGTGCCCAGTAGTGTTTAGTTATGATCCTTTATGTTCTGAGTTCAATCTATGTTGAGGTCAATTTTGTCCTTCATCTTTCCAGGATCAATGAAATAGAGTACAAGTCAAATACTGGATGTCAATATAATTGACTCTATCTCTCCCCCAAATCTGAGGCTGTATGCCCTATTTTATAAATCGGTATAGTTACAGTTTAGCACATTTTCAGAGAGGGGAAATGATGATAAAATAAAGAAGAGAGGTGTGGAGCATGATAAAGATAAGTTAAACCTATGTCTAATCAGGCTTCTAGAACCAACTTGAGTGAAGACTGAGAGAGGAAGCAACTACCTGGTAACAGGGTAACAATAGTGAGCATTTTCACCGGTAGATAGCTGAAGTTGGTCTCTAGCAGTAATTACTTGGGGGTTCACAAGACAACAAGAAAATCTCTACATGGTCACTTGATCTACTTGATTGTAACTAAATCTCCTCCAAATTACACTTTACTGTCTTTAAGAAAATAACACTCTGGCTGATGCAGTTCTAGATAACTGAAAAAATAAGAATGGATGGTCATGATCAAATGCATTTGATCATACGTCTGCTCAGTCAGATTTGACCTAGGGCTAAATAACAGTAACACTTGGAGGGTTCATAATCTGAGACCCCCTTCGGTCACGACACAGACCATGGGATTGCACCTCAAAAGTTACCCTTCTAGGCACAAGTCTGGGCAAGGTTGTTTATGGAAGACCAGCAGTCGCCCATGCATACCGGCCTCCCCTCCATGCCACCAGTGTTATCCAAGGGAAATACAAAGGTCGATACAGCTTGGCACCAGTGACGTCGCAACTCATTTCTACAGCTGAATGAACTGGAGCAACGTGAAATAAAGTGCCTTGCTCAAGAACACAACACGCAGCCCGGTCCAGGATTTGAGCTCACAACCTCACGATCGTAAGCTCGATGCTCTAACCACTGAGCCATGCACCTTCACTAAGCAGGGTTCATATCTTACTGATAAATGAACACTTGTGGCTGTGTTTTGATTCATTGGTTCAACAAGAGAATAGCTTCTTGGAATTTAAATGATTAACAGTTAAGACAGGTGATACAGTTTGTAGACAGGTAGATGAGTTAGATAAGTGGGAGACTTAACCCCTTAGCATTTAAACTAGCCATATCCAGCTCAATTATCCCACCCATTTTATGTTAAAACCAGCCATATCAAACCTCACACACACCCTACAATGTCATTCTAAAAATAAACAATCACATCATCAAAATTTCAAAGCTATGAGATAATGCATGATTAATTCAAATCAACGTGAATAAATAAGCATTACACTAGACAGAGTAATCTGGATGCTGAAAGGTTAAATTTTTTAATGTTAAATAATTGGGTGACCTCAGACTTTAGGCTGTAGGGTGCTGGCTACTCCTTTGTCCCAAGGAAGGGTTGATTCAAAGATAGAATTTATGATAAACAATAGAAAATAAACAAATACTGAGTAAACATTTGGATTTGTACCTTATTGCAGGTGTCCCTTTTTTCTATAATCTGTCTGAAGTTGCCAACAATTCTGTACGCATATGTCGCTCGTCTCACAATCACCCAGAATGCATTGCTTCCTGTATTGCCATTACTGTTATTATTGCTTTACTGTTACAAGTAAGTACCTGGTTTTTTGTTTTGTTGTTATTAAACCACTTGTCTTAACTATTGCTCATAGCATGGGTTAGCTGTTAGTTAGAATTTAGACATTTGTGTTAATATCTATTGAAAATGACATCTCTCCAAGTAAGGATGGTGTCAGACGACTGACTCGAACTGTTGGTGGTTTATACTGTATGCAGTGGCATAGCTTATAGGGGAGCAAGGGGAGTGACCACACCCTGCCAAGCACATTTTCAAAATTGGCACCTTTCCAGCAATTTTCTTTTTAACTCTTTAGTTCACTTGTGTGATAATAGTCAATTTTTTTTTTAATCTCATGACCTTAGAAGAACTTCCTAGAGTCATTATTTTTTTTGACCAACTTCCAGTGTTTTTTAACTGTCCGCTCAGTTTCCCGTAATGCGTAAGTTGCCACTGACATCTGAAGAACCAAAACAAACCCTAAAGCTCAAAAAAGCTCTATCTGCGACGATTTCATCTCAATTGAAGGAGAGGTGCTTTCTCCGTCCGGGTTGCAGATCCATGGAATAGGCTGCCGGACAAGATAGTGAAGATGCCGATGACCACTCGGTTCAAACTCTCTCTTGACCAGAAATGGCCTGAACTCTTTGCATGAACACCCTCCCTGTACATAACTCCTAATCCTCCTACATGGCCTTGCTTTTTGAGCCAAAAAATTAACTTAACTTAAACTCTGACGTCATAACCTTTTGACATTGGACAATCTCATAAAGTTTCATCGTTTTCAAATCACACCAATGTCAGTAGTTCTAAGTTTCATACATAATGATATTGTCACTGCAACATGAAATTAATGAATGTAGAGACTACAATCTCATGTATTATGACTAATGAAATACTTCATGTAATATAAGAGAAATTAGTTTTTAAATGTTTGGTGTGTGTTGTGGCGCTTTTTTGCTTATGTGCCCCACTCCCGCTAACTTTAGAACCTGTCTATGTTACTTGTTGTATGACCAGTACTATGCCAGACCCTTAACTAAGTCATTTAAGCCTTGATAGCACAGTTGGTCTTACTGCAAATATATATATATCATAGTATGATATGGTTCACTATTTTATTGGAGAGAAGTATGTTATTGGTGTCAGCTTTTGTCATCTGGGTTTAAATCTCCAAGTGCGAAGCATGTGTACTAGAAATGATAATTTCTGTTGAAAACAATTAAATATGAAATGGTTTTAGCTGGAAACCTTAATAGAGTGGTTTATTTGATCCTATGCTTCTATACCTTATAGCTGAGTGGGGTAACCCAACAAAAACTCTAGATTTTCTTTCATAACGCTAAATTAACTTCTGTTCTTTGTACAGGGTTCTCATGACTTGAACAATATGGGGTCTGTCCGAGCCCTATTAAACACATCTGCTTTCCATGCCAATCCATATTTAAAAACTGATGAACAAAGCAATGAATTTGAGTCGGTTTTAAGTGTTACATCTTTAAAAAGGTAAGTATATAATTGCAAAGCAAGCTTCTTAACCACACAGCTTACTTTTGGCAATAGGTCGGGTGAGTAGATTTGGTAGACAGAAGCTGAAAGAAGTCCATAATGTGTGTGTGTGTGTGTCCTTGTCTGACATCCTGTTCTGCCATGGGTTAAAATTACCTTACTAGGAAAAAAATAAGGGTTGGCACCAGGAAAGGTCTCTGGTTGTAGAAAATCTGTCTCGGTATATTTCAACCAGCCCTAGCAAGCAGGGAAAAGTAGATGTTAATGATAATGATGAACATAATTTTAAGTGTCAAAAAAAAAATTAAGTTTGGATCAGCTTGCTACAGACTATGTAAGAAGAGGATGATAGCCTTGTTTTATTGCAAAATTTAAATGGTTTGGAATTAGAATTGAATGCTTGCAGCACAGTAATATATCCAATTCATTGTATAAAATAGTTATTTTTATGAAGGGCATCCAGTCACAGAAGCCCTGCAAAAATACTATGTACAAGTGAGATGTGAACCTCAGAGCTGTTACAAACAAGAACTCACTGAGATCATGGCAATCCATTTAACCCATGCCAGTATGGAAAGTGAACATAAAAATAATGCTGAGAATCAAAGTTGTAAAAGCAAAAAAAAATTTTTTTTTAATAGATAAAAATAACAGTTTTGCTTCTATGCTAAAAAAAAAAAGTTGATTTTCTATTTTTTTTTTTTTTTTATTGCAGTTTGAACATTCGTGAGGAGAAAAAAATGACACATACTTATAAACCTTTGGGATGTGCTGCACTTGCTGTGAAAACCACAAAAGGATACAGGTGAATTTTTGTTTTTAGCTTAAGGTCTGTCTCACAATATAAATTTTATTTCAAGGCAGCAAGCTGGCAGAATTGTTAGAACACCAGACAAAATACTTAGTGGAACTTCATCCCATTTTTATGCTCTGAGTTCAAAATCCACTGAGGTCAACTTTGCCTTTTATTCTTAGTAGGTTGCTAAAATAAGTACCGTCTGGGCACCAGGTCACAGTAATTGACTAACTCCATCCTCCCTAAATTTCAGGCCTTGTGCCTATAGCTGAAAGGATTATATATTTCCACTTATAATCTCTGAATAGCCCGACTAAGGTTTTCACCTAAGCTCATCTGTAAGTCATTTCATAAACCTTTTGGGTTAATACAGTTATCATCATCATCATCGTTTAGCGTCCGTTTTCCGCGCTAGCACGGGTTGGACAGTTCAACCGGGGTCTGGGGAGCCAGAGGCTGCACCAGGCTCCAGTCTGATCTGGCAGTGTTTCTACAGCTGGATGCCCTTCCTAACGCCAACCACCCCGCGAGTGCAGTGGGTGCTTTTTATGTGCCACCGGCACAGAAGCCAGTCGAGGCGGTGCTGGCATCAGCCACGTTTGGATGGTGCTTTTTATGTGCCACTGGCACAGAAGCCAGTCGAGGCGACGCTGGCATCGGCCACGTTCGGATGGTGCTTTTTATGTGCCACCGGCACGGAAGCCATTCGAGGCGGGGTTGGCATCGGTCACATTCGGATGGTGCTTTTTATGTGCCACCGGCACAGAAGCCAGTCGAGGCGGTGCTGGCATCAGCCACGTTTGGATGGTGCTTTTTATGTGCCACTGGCACAGAAGCCAGTCGAGGCGGGGCTGGCATCGGCCACGTTCAGATGGGGCTTTTTATGTGCCACCAGCACAAAAGCCAGTCGAGGCGGCACTGGCAACGGCCACGTTCGGATGTTGCTTTTTATGTGCCACCGGCACAGTTAGTAATATGATAATTTAGAGACAAATCACTTCTTGATAGAATACTAGTCTTTCATAGAGAATAATAGTTGCAAGCATGGCTAAGAAGTTTTCTGTTCAACTACATGGTTTTTGTGTTCAGTCATACTGCAAGGCACCTTGGACAAGTGTCTTTGACTCCATCCCTGGGTTGACCAAAGCCTTCTCAGTAGATTTTCTACATGGAAACTGAACAAAAGCCAGTTGTGTGTGTGTGTACATACTCTTTTTTTTTTACTCTTTTACTTGTTTCAGTCATTTGACTGCGGCCATGCTGGAGCACTGCCTTTAGTCGAGCAAATCGACCCCGGGACTTATTCTTTGTAAGCCCAGTACTTATTTTATCGGTCTCTTTTGCCGAACCGCTAAGTGACGGGGACGTAAACACACCAGCATCGGTTGTCAAGCAATGCTAGGGGGACAAACACATACACACAAACACATACACACAAACACACACACACATACACATTATATATATATATATATATATATATATATATATATATATACATATATACGACAGGCTTCTTTCAGTTTCCGTCTACCAAATCCACTCACAAGGCATTGGTCGGCCCGGGGCTATAGCAGAAGACACTTGCCCAAGATTCCACGCAGTGGGACTGAACCCACAACCCTGTGGTTGGTTAGGAAGCTACTTACCACACAGCCATAATTAATTAATTATATCTTTTAAGTTCATTTATGGCAAATGTTTTGAATATGCATATAAAAGTTCCTGTTCTATTAAGCTGGTTACGACCTAATGATTCCAGTTTTTTGGGGTCGCACTGAGCTGTGCCAATATATTGTAGGATAAATGTAGTAATAATCATAGTAATAATCCTTAGATGGAATTTATAAATATTTTAATGAATCACCATGTGATTTGTGGAAATGTGCGTAGTGATGCATTAAAATATTTATAAATTCTATCCAAGGATTATTGAACCATGCCAGCATGAAAAGCTCACATTAAATGATGATAATCCAATTCGCAAATTCGATGACTGGCACCCGTGCCAGTGGGGTGCTAATAGCACCATCCGAGCGTGATCGATGCCAGAGCAGCTGACTGGTTTCCGTGCCGGTGATACGTAAAAAGCACCATTCAAACATGATCGTTACCAGCGTCGCATACTGGCACTTGTGCCAGTGCGCATAAAAAGCATTCGAGGGAGGTTGTTGCCAGTGTCACTGGACTGGGTCCTGTGCAGGTGGCACATAAAAAGCACAATTTGAGTGTGGCCGTTGCCAGTACTGCCTGACTGGGCCTTGTGCCTGTGACACGTAAAAGCACCCACTACACTCTCAGTGGTTGGCATTAGGAAGGGCATCTGGCTGTAGAAACTCTGTCAGATCAGATTGGAGCCTGGTGCAGCCATCTGGTTTGCCAGTACTCAGTCAAATCGTGCAACCCATGCTAGCATGGAAAGCGGATGTTAAACGATGATATATGTATGTGTGTATGTATGTATATATATATATATTACGATAGTGGCAGTGGCCCGATAGTGGCCGTGGCCAGCGATAGTGGCCGTGGCCAGCGCCTCCCCGACTGGCCTCCATGCCGGTGGCATGTAAAAAGCACCATCCAATCGTGGCCGTTGCCAGCCTCACCGGTGGCACGTAAAAAGCACCACCCGACCATGTCCGTTGCCAGCACCGCCCCGACTGGCCTCCATGCCGGTGGCACGTAAAAAGCACCATCCAATCGTGGCTGGTGCCAGCCTCGCCTGGCCTCCGTGCCAGTGACACGTAAAAAGCACCACCCGACCGTGTCCATTGCCAGTGCCGCCCCGACTGGCCACCGTGCTGGTGGCATGTAAAAAGCACCATCCGATCTTGGCCGTTGCCAGCCTCGCCTGGTTCCCGTGCCAGTGGCAATTAAAAAGCACCATCCGTCCGTGGCCGTTTGCCAGCCCCGTCTGGCACCTGTGCGGGTGGCACGTAAAAAGCACCCACTACACTCACGGAGTGGTTGGCGTTAGGAAGGGCATCCAGCCGTAGAAACATTGCCAGATCAGACTGGGCCTGGTGCAGCCTTCTGGCTTCCCAGACCCCAGTTGAACCGTCCAACCCATGCTAGCATGGAAAGCGGACGCTAAATGATGATGATGATGGTGATGATATATATATATATATGGTGTAAGTGTTTGTGTCTCCTTGTCTTGATATCGCATGAGTTATAAATGAACATCACCATCATAGAAACAATGTGCCTGCTTTACAGTCTTTTGAGTAAACATGGCCAGCCATTGTGAAATATTATCTAGCAAGTGGTGACATGAAGGGCATCCAGCCACAGAAAATCTGTCTCAACAAATTCTGTTTGATCCATGTAAGCATTAAACTGATTATGACGATGGTGATGTGTGAGTGTTTGTTGTGTGCTTCTATACCAATTGTGAACACAAATAATGTCATGTATCTCCTTTTACTTTCAGGGAATTCATCAGTGATTTGGTTCTTGAAGGTGGAGACAGTGCAAGCAATGCATGTGTAGCAGGAGCCATACTTGGTTGTCGCCTTGGTTACCTTCAACTTCCAAGTGATTGGCTAACAGAACTTCTTCCCCAACAAGTCAGCTGGTTAAATGTCAAAGTGAACTCCTTACTTGACATGCTGGGACTTCCATAGCTACTCCAAAAATCTCAGTTACTTAGTTATGTGATGTTCTCGGAGACGTTTGTTGTCATATTTCATCTCAACATCATAACCCCTACCGTCATCATTATCACCATTCTCATCATTGTTATCTATGCTATCATCATCGTTCTCATGATTATGATCTCTGAGATGTTCTAGAATTTGAGTTCTATGTCAAACATATTTGGCTGAAGATGATGGGAGAGAGGATGAAGAAGTACAAAGAGGCTAGAGGTGCAACTTAATCAGAGTTTTCCCTCTGTCACAGTGTATTTTCTTCAGCGTCATATTCCAGTGCAAATTGTGTTTTATGTGTGTGGAGATTGAACAAGAGCTCGACTTCTACTTAAGAATGGAATATTACTTAGCTCAGATATTTATATAAATATTTTTTTTTTTCTGTACTGCTGATCTACTTTAAAAATGAGGTTGTGTCTGAAGAATTAGCACATTGGATAAAACAAGCTCAAAATCACTGAATTTAAGAGAGAGAGAGTATACAGTTTAACAGATGTGTCCAGCGTGTGTTTGTCAGGAGAACCAGTTTAAAAAAATATCTGGTGGTTTTTGAAGCCAGTTTTAGGCTTTTTTTATTTATTGGTTGGACCAAGCTGAAAAGTATGGAAGTCAGGGAGATAGTTCTGTGTTTAAAGATTAGACAAAGTAGTTTTGGAGGTGAAATATAATAGTATAAGGAAAGAACAGGCAGATATTGATGGGTCAGTACTGTTGATAATGGGACTGGCAATAAAATAACTTTCTGCTAATGAAAATGATGTTAAATTGTTGCTAATGAAAATGATGTTAATAATAATAATAAACATTGTGTACAGTGCTCAGGTGCACTACAATGTTAAACTGCTGTTAATGAAAGCAATGTTAAACTGTTTGTAATTGAAAATTTTATTAAACTGTTGGTAAATGAAAGGGTTGTTTGAAGTGTTGGGAATAAAACTTGTTTGAAACTTGTTAAAAAAATTGTTAGTAACGGAACAAATATAAAATAATTGTTGATAATGAAATGAAAATTGTTGATGATAAACCAGTTACCAACAAAGCTGTTGGTAAATGAACCTTTAAAACTATATATATATGTGTATGGAACTGTTGGCAATAAGGCAGTTGCAATTAAATTGTTAAATTGTTAGAAAATGTTTATTTTTCTAAAACTAACAACAGAAAAATTTATATTTCAAGATGTTGGTAATTGTCAATATAATAACTATACTCTTTTACTTGTTTCAGTCATTTGATTGCGGCCATGCTGGAGCACCGCCTTTAGTCGAGCAAATCAACCCCGGGACTTATTCTTTGTAAGCCCAGTACTTATTCTATCGGTCTCTTTTGCCGAACCGCTAAGTGACGGGGACGTAAACACATCAGCATCGGTTGTCAAGCAATGCTAGGGGGACAAACACAGACACACACACACACATATATATACACATATACGACAGGCTTCTTTCAGTTTCCGTCTACCAAATCCGCTCACAAGGCATTGGTCGGCCCAGGGCTATAGCAGAAGGCACTTGCCCAAGATGCCAAATCAGACTGGAGCCTGGTGCAGCCTCCATGGCTTACCAGACCCCGGTCGAACCGTCCAACCCATGCTAGCATGGAAAACAGACGTTAAATGATGATGATGATGAAGGAAGGAATTCTCCTCAATCTTGTAAGCTTCATCAAGAATCAGCGACAGCGTTTCCTAGTCATACATATTGACCAAATTAATTATGTGAGCTCTTTCATAAGTCTGGATTTTGATTTAACGTTTCATATAATTCTAAGCGCTCTGGTCTGCTGTTTGTGATGATGGGAAGCACTGAAGGTGGACAACTCTTTACTCTTTTACTTGTTTCAGTCATTTGACTGCGGCCATGCTGGAGCACCGCCTTTAGTCGAGCAAATCAACCCCGAGACTTATTCTTTGTAAGCCCAGTACTTACTCTATCGGTCTCTTTTGCCGAACCGCTAAGTGACGGGGACGTAAACACACCAGCATCGGTTGTCAAGCAATGCTAGGGGGACAAACACAAACACACACACACACACACATATATATATACGACGGGCTTCTTTCAGTTTCCGTCTACCAAATCCACTCACAAGGCATTGGTCGGCCCGGGGCTATAGCAGAAGACACCTGCCCAAGATGCCACGCAGTGGGACTGAACTTGGAACCATGTGGTTGGTTAGCAAGCTACTTTATTTCAATAATTTGCCACTAGGGCAGCACACAGAGTAGCTACGGGCTGGACAAAGACATTAATGGATGATGGTGGTGGTGGATGAAGATGGTGATGGGAGAAGTCAGAAAGCGCCCGCCGACTTTTGCTTCTCTAAAACAATGTTCAATAATTACATTTAATACAATGATTACAAATTACAAATTTTAGAGGAGGCAATAAACCTCCTCTTCAAAATGTTACAAAATGTTCACATGATATCAAATTACATATTTTCGAGGAGACAACGAACCTCCTCTTCCACATGTTACAAAGATGTTACACCGCCTAAGTGACCCGGCCGACCATTGCTCTTGCCTCATTGAGGCAATACTCGCTGGTCAGGCCGGTGTCCAGTGGTATAGTCTGGAAGGAGTCCGCTGGGCAGGAAGCCACGATCCTGTGTAGATCAGCCCTTCCCATGACCCCCGCAGCTAACTGCGAAGGCCACTCGGGGTTTTCCACACAGGACCGGATTACCTCCCAATGTCCTCTCTTTCTCACTTTTTTCACGGTGCTTTCCACCTTTTTTCCTTTGAAAAAGAGGAGCACAAAATCTTCCACGAATAGTCCCTCAGGCGGCACACCCACCTGAGAGGACCCGGGATACTCGGGAACCGCAGTCTGCGTGTAGCAATCCGCCGGCGACGCTCCGTTTCTCTTTTTCTTTTTCTTCTGGCCCTGGGCCACGGGAGGCTGAGGTTCCGGAGCTGTGCGCACCGGGTTCTCCTCTCCCGCAGCTTTCGGGTCCTTTGGTGGGTCGCCATTGCTCCCCGCCTTTCTCTTTCTTTTGGAGGAGGATTTTTCCCCCTCCTCACTTTGCTTCTCTCCCTCCATTGAAGAGGCAGGGAGAGGCTCCAATATCAGCCGCTCCAGGATCCTACTCTGGTCCCTGGGGCAGCTCTTCTTGATGTGGCCGGTCTCCAAACACAGGTGACACTTTGGGGGGCGTACCTCAAGCATCACCGGCTACTTGGACCCGGCCATTCTCAAAAAGTCCGGTAAAACCAGACTCTTGGCTGACTGGGTCCATAGGGTTAAGGTTGCCTTAGACCCCTCCCAATCAGCCGCAGGCTGTACATTGACATTTAGGATTTTTGCGTCCCTGTCACCCAGACCCCGGCGGATAGATTGTTCTATCCACTCGGGTTCAATGTCGGGTGGCAGGCCGCAGACCCACAGTCTTGTCAATTTTTCTCCCTTGTAACTAGGGAGAAACAAGATTTCTTTGCCCTCAATGGGCCTGCTTGCAAACTTGCAAGCATCTTTTAGGGTGTCAAACAGCAACCAAACCGTTGCGTATTTGGCTCCCCGTTGGATATATTTTACGGCTGGCATGTGGTCTGCCAACTCTTCAATAATTTTCGCCTTCGGAAAAACCATGATAGCGTTGAGCGACCTTGAATAAGTCCTCAGTACCACGGTCTTATCCTCGAGCTGTTTGACATATTTTTTGGGAGCTTCTAGCTCCTAAACAATCAGTTCCTTTGCCATTTTTAACAAAAAATGTAAATAAAGTTCGAATAGGAAAAACACAAAAGTAATAGAAAGAGGGAAGAAAAAACAAAATGGAAATGAGAGTTACAATAAAAACAGTTCGGAGTTCAAATGAAGGATAGCTAGAGGAAGAAGTTCAAATGTGGCAAAGAATTATTTTTTTTTGGCCGAAAGGTAGTCCAGGCCAAACGTCACGGCAGTCCTTGGTAATTCTGGTGCTTGTAAAAACAGTCCACGAATATCCTTGGTGCCTCCTGGTAATCCAAAGGTGCAATATTCCACATGTGGTAATCCAAAGCGAAATTGGTGCTCCAATGAATCAAATTATTTTTGATGTGGGCTACGCCTCTTCAAAAAACACACTTCTCACTAAAACGTGAGATTTTAAATACAACAGGCAGAAAAAATATGTCCGAAGCACGGCGAAGTCTATTATCCGCAAAAAATTATTAACGTTGACGTCAAAAAGTATTAATGGCAGGCAATAAACCTCGTCAAGCCTCTAAAAATATTCAAAACAGTCCTACCTGCTGTGCCAAACAGTTCAATATTCCACGTGTGGTAGTCCAAGTGTGAAAATTGGTACTCTAATGAGTCAAAAATATTTCTGAGGAGGGGCTACGCCTTCCTCAAAAAAACACAATTTCTCACTAAAAGGTGAGACTTTTAAATACGCCAACAAGTAGAAAAATATTCGAAGTAAAGTGAAGTATATTACCCGCAAAAATTATTAACACTAAATAACGTTGTTAATGCTAAAGAGTATTAACGACAGGCAATAAACCTCACTAGGCTTCCATCAATATTCGAACGTTCCACCCGTTGACGTAAAATGTTCAATAATTCACGTTAAAACGTGACATTTGCCGGAGCGAAGAAAAAACGCGTCCGTTCGGTGAGAAAGCTACTTACCACACAGCCACTCCTGCGCTTGTGTATAGGAGGCAGATATGTTCTTGATTAAATATTTCAAGGACAACAGCAAACAATTGGTTTCCTCAATTTTCAATTTTTTCAATTTTAAATAAATCAAATTTCGCATTTAATTTTTTCACTGAATTTCTTATTATAGAAGTAATATTCTTATTTTGAATATTTATTATTTATTTTTTTATGCTGAGATGGTTGAACAAATTGGTATGAAAATGGCGAATGTATTATCTCAAGATAATAAAAATTGTTTGTGGGAAGCTGCAAATTTGTTTCTGTTTTTCCTTATTATTCAAAGGTCATTGTTATTGGCTGGAGCAGCAGAATCAGTTGTGGTGTGCTGGATTGTGTGTTCGTTTCTCTTTTTGTCCATCTGTGATTTTATTTTTGATCTCTATAAGTGAAGATACTTCCTGTCTGGCTGCTTCTCTTTCTACAAAACAAGGAGTTACATTGCGGAACTGTTACTCTGAGTTGTATTTATCACCCGAAATCCAGATACTCCTGAACCAGTTGTTGAGTATCCCACCCATGAGGGATCGATGCTAGATGTGTCGAAACAATTATCATCATCATCATTTAGCGTTCGTTTTCCATGCTGGCATGGGTTGGACAGTTCAACTGGGGTCTGAGAAGCCAGAAGGCTGCACCAGGCCCAGTCTGATATGGCAATGCTTCTATGGCTGGATGCCCTTCCTAACACCAACCACTCCATGAGTGTAGTGGGTGCTTTTTACATGCCAGACGGGGCTGGCAAACGGCCATGGTCGGATGGTGCTTTTTACGTACCACCGGCACAGGGGCCAGGCGAGGTTGGCAGCAGCCTGAATTGTCATGATTAGTAATAAATTCTTGTATATTCCATCTTCTATCTATCTTTCATTTCCCATATATATATAGTTACCTTCTGAATTCAAAAACCAACAATGTTGACTTTTAACTTTTATCCTTCTAGAGTCACAGTTTTGGATCTTTCTACCTCTTCTTTCCCATAATTCACATCCATTTCATTTATTCACCTGACACAACAGCTCTCTAGTCTCCTCCATTCAGTTCTTCAAGTCATTTGCTAGTTTACAACATATTCTCTCATTCCCTCTCTTCCTGTCAGGCAAAGGACAAGAGCCTGTAATGTTAGATTCTTCTCCACCACCCCCACACACTTATCACCACATTTGGACATTCAAACTTTCCCTTGGATTAATTTAATAGTTGAAGATGTAGATCATAACTAATTTTCTCAGATTCCAGGTTTTGTCCACCTCTTCTCCCAGCTTGTTTCGTTGAATATAAACCATGCTTTCATTTTTTTACTTTACCATTGAGTGGCATTCATCCAACTGATTCTAACAAATTATTCTACTCATAAAAGCATGGTTAAAAGGAAGTAAAACTCAAAACAAAAAGAATAAAAGGAAACGTATCTTATTTAATACAATCATTATACTTATCAGAAGGTGGCAGAGACGAAGCAACCACATTGACTTGCATCTGTAACTCATTGGATTTCTTTCAAATAGCACTGGTTCATCATCATCATCATCATTTTAGCGTCCGCTTTCCATGCTAGCATGGGTTGGACGGTTCAACTGGGGTCTGTGAAGCCAGAAGGCTGCATCAGGCCCAGTCTGATCTGGCAGTGTTTCTACGGCTGGATGCCCTTCCTAATGCCAACCACTCCGTGAGTGTAGTGGGTGCTTTTTACGTGCCAGACGGAGCTGGCAAATGGCCACGGACGGATGGTGCTTTTTACGTGCCACCGGCACGGGGGCCAGGCGAGGCTGGCAACGGCCACGAACGGATGGTGCTTTTTACATGCCACCAGCACAAGGCCAGTCGGGGCGGTGCTGGCAACGGCCACGAACGGATATATATTGGGTTGGCCAAAAAGTCCGTTCGTTTTTTTTTTTAGTATCAACTGTCCACTCTTCTAATCATTGTTCCGATATTCTTTTTCTTTAGAAACTGTATTTGGTATAACGACCAAGGTTACATCAGTGTGTAACAAGCCTCAAAGGAGAGAGATTGCAAATTGTTTGATTGCATTTGAGCCTAGACATGGAAGACCGGGCAGAGCACTATCAGCATCTTATGCTATTTTTACTTCAGAAAAGGAAAGAAAGCAACAGAGACTTGCCAAAAGTTATGCAATGTGTATGAAGGGAATGCTGTTTCAGAACAGCTGTGCCAGAAATGGTTTGCTCGATTTCAATCGGAATTTTTCAGTAAGAGATGCACCTCGCTCTGGCCGGCGAAAGGAAATTGACATCGACCAGACAAATCACAGATATTCTTAACATATCCAAAACAAGTGTGGAAAATGAATTGCATAAACTTGGTTACATTTCTAAACTTGATGTCTGGGCTCCCCATAAATTGACAGAAGCAAATCTTGTCCAGAGGGTTTCCATTTGCAATTCATTACTGAAACAGGAAAACAACAAACCCTTTTTGAGAAGAATTGTTACTGGAGATGAAAAAGTGGGTAGTTTACAATAATGTGAAACAAAGAATATCATGGAAAAATGCAGGGGATTCTCCAAAACGAACACCCAAAGAAAGTTCTGTTATCGATATGATGGGATTGGAAGGGTGTTATCTTTTTTTAACTTCTTCCCTTGAATAAAACCATCAATTCAGAGGTTTATTGTGAACAACTGGATATATTAAACACGGCTCTTCATCAAAAACGGCCAGAACTTGTGAAACGCAAAGGCATTGTTTTCCACCATGACAACGCAAGGCCACACACTGCTTTGATTACTCGGCAGAAGTTTCTGCAGCTTGAGTGGGAAGTTTTGCCTCACCCTCCATACTCTCCAGATCTGGCCCCATCAGATTTCCATCTGTTTCGGTCACTGCAAAATTCACTGAATGGAAAAAATTTTAATTCTGATGAAGACATGAAAACTTTGGCATCTTAGAATCACAGTTAATATACGTCTTGCATGGATGAAATGTTTTTACATACACCATATTCTTCAGTTAGCTGTCAGAACTACTGTTATCATGATTCCATTAAACTAAGACAATTATAAGAAGAAGAAAAAAAACATCATGGAAGAAATATTTTATTTGTTTATTATTTACAGATATGTGGAATTTATTTGGTTGTTATGCAAAAATATCAATCTGTGGTTTAGGTAATTCATCATCAATGTTCTGGATGTTACGAAGTGTCTGCAATAAATAAATATCAATTTGGTTAAGCAGAGAAAAAAATATTTATATGAAATAATATTTAGAATAAAATAGAATTTAGAAAGTTTCAGTAGGTTATATATTAATGTTATATGTCTTTTTCTGTGACCCACAGCAACATTAGACTAAAACCTCTGTTTTCTGAAGCCGCATGCAGCTTACTGGGTAAACTCTCAATTTCATAGGAACCAAGAACCATCTCATGTCATAGTTTGTGCTTCCATGGAGTCAGGAACCATCCTAAGTTAGAACTTGTGTATCACTGGAGCCAGGATCTCCTTCATGATAGGGCTATGTTTTACTGGAGCTAGAAACCATTTCAGTTCTAGATCAGTATGTTTGTCCCCTACATCCCCACTCATAAAATCCCAAAAGATTTACATAAAATAGGAATCTACACAAAAGGAATTTTACTATCACTTCAATATATGAAATTTTGAAAAAACAAAATGCATCAAAAAAAGAAGCAAACAGAAATCAGAACTATTCTTCAGCCTGAACCCACTTCCATTACATTCAAAATATTTATCTTCGACAACAAAAACTATTAGTTGTAGAAAAATAATGTAGTCCATTGTTTGTGGCTTTGAGCTACAGCTGGCCTGGTCAGTTTGATACCAACTATTTGTACCACATAATCACACCAGCTGAGCACTCTGAAATGACACAGTCATCTACAAGTACAGCATTCTGCAGGAATTAAAAATATTCATACATAGTTTCTTTTGAAGAAAGATCAGCTCTACTACATCAATTCCACACTCTACTATGAGAAGTACATTTGCTAGAAGTTACAGACTTATGGTCATGGGTGTTAGGCCAACATTTAACCCTTTAAAATTTAAACCTGCCATGTCCGACTTCTCACACTTATGCTAGAATATCATACAAAAAGTAAACAATCACATCATCAAAATCTGGAATGTGAATAAATAAGCATTATGTTTGACAACTACAATTTCCATTTGATATTTATTTTGAAGTACATCAACATCAAAATAAATACCAAATGGAAATTGTAGTCGTGATACCTGTGCGGGTGGCACGTGAAAAGCACCATCCAAACGTGGCCGATGTCAGCGCCGCCTTGACTGGCTTCTGTGCTAGTGGCATGTAAAAAGCACCAACCGATCGTGGCCGCTACCAGCCTCCCCTGGCACGTAAAAAGTATCCACTACACTCATGGAGTTGTTGGCGTTAGGAAGGGCATCCGGCTGTAGAAACACTGCCAGATCAGACTGGAGCCTGGTGCAGCCTCCTGGCTTCCCAGACCCCAGTCGAACCATCCAACCCATGCTAGCATGGAAAACAGACGTTAAACGATGATGATGATGATGAGAGCAGTCAGAATGCTAAAGAGTTAAACAAGACTTCTAAATAATGAAGAAGTAATAGCAAGTACCTCAAGCACCAACTTGATGTTGGCTTTCACTTTTGCAGCCTGTTTAGTAAGAATATCTGCCTTTTCATTCAAAAGTTGAGTTTTCTGGTCTATAAATTTGAGTGCTTGTTGGAAGGTGAAGTCCACAAAGAAGCCATAACCCACACAAACAAAAATGGAACTAGTTTTGTGTCTGCAAGAAATGGGAGAATAAATGCCAAAGTATTAATTTTCAAATTCAAAGAATTTATTCCATGCTACAACAGTTACAAAGAGATTTTTAAGATGAATTCTTACAATAAAGTAAATCATTAGCAGTTGTGAGAATATACCAACAAATATCTTAATGAACTACTGTAAATCCTTGAGTATAATCCCCATTTTTTTCCCAAAATTTAAAGGTCAAAATCCCTAGTGCGTACTATATACGAGGTTAAAAATGAAAATTATTTGCTAAGTAATGTTCGAGCCTCTATTGGCTGTCAGGCAATGTTTATTCAGACGCATTTTGTGATGTCGGGCGTGAAAATACCTTAAGCTAAGCCTGAAAGCAATGAAGTCATAAAAGAATCATCCATAACTTGCTGTAAGCAACATTTATTAAACGTTATTACTGTTATTTCTTTATTTTCTGCAAACAAAATGCACAAAAAAGCTACACATTTGCATTATGTTATATATACAATAATAATAAAGGACGTTACCGCATACATTTTTACAAACCAAGGACGTTATATTGACTCAAGTTAGAGAAGGGGTGCGTATTATACACAAGATTTAAGTTTCTCAGAGCTACAGCCCCCTAAAAAACCCCTGCGTATTATACTCAAGGGCAGACTATACTCGAGGATTTACAGTAAACAAGTATCACAGTGAACTCTATATGGATGTTCAACTTAACAAAAAACAAAAAGAAGACAGTAGCAACCAAATATCCCTAATTCTCACACTGATTTCTAAAAATTAAAAAAAAAGTGTATAACTAGAAATACTTTATCTAAAAGGTTTGCGAGATTAAGCCTGAGCTGGGGCTAAACAATTACATATAAACCTATTTCTTTACTACCCACAAGGGGCTAAACACAGAGGGGACAAACAAGAACAGACAAACGGATTAAGTCGATTACATCGACCCCAGTGCGTAACTGGTACTTATTTAATCGACCCCGAAAGGATGAAAGGCAAAGTCGACCTCGGCGGAATTTGAACTCAGAACGTAACTGCAGACGAAATACTGGAAAGCATTTCGCCCGGCACGCTAACGTTTCTGCAATCACGCCGCTATATATTACATATAAACCATGTAATCATAGAAAAATGGATATGAAGTAACAACCATTGCACTTCTAACTGGGCTAAGCCAATATAAGTTGTGTTAGCCCTGTTAACATAACAAAATAGGGAGAATGAACTAACAGAATCTGTTTCTCTATTTTGTCTCTTTGTCGAAATAGTGATAAGCTGACAGGGCTGTAAGAGTATCGAACAAAATTTACCAATGTCAATTTTGCTTCTCATCTTTACAGGGTCATTATAATAAAGTGCCAATCAATGTAATTGACTATCCCATTTCCACTTAAATTGCTGGCATTCTGCTAAAATTTGAAACCATTACTATTGTTACTCTTATTAAAAGACAGAAAGGTGGCAAGCTGGCAGAATCGTTAGCACAGTGGAGGAAATGCTTAGGAAATGCCAGCATAGAAAAGAAACGTTAAATGATGATGATGATATTATTATGTTTCTAATAAGTATAATATGTTATCTAAATAGTATAATATCATTTATATACTATCTCGTCAATATCCATGTTTACCTTCAAGCATGACTATAGGTGCAGGTATGAACTGTGGGGTTAAGAAGCTTCCCAACCATGGGGTCTTGGGTTCAGTCCCACTGCATGGCACCTTGGGCAAGTGTCTTCTACTAAAGCCATGGGACAACCAAAATCTTGTGAGTGGATTTAGTAAATGGGAAATGAAAGAAGTCCATCATACGTGTGTATGTGTGCACATGTCTGTGTACTTTCGTCTGAACATCATGTGATGGTTGTAAATGAGCATCACTGTCATATAAGTGAGGTTGTTCATTTCCAATCTTCCATGAGAAACATGTCTAGCTGTGGGAAAATAAAAACCTTGCTTGGTAACAGTTGAGGGTTAGTGACAAGAAGGACATCTGACCTTAGAAAATCTGCCTCAATAAATTCCACCTGACCCATGAAAGCATGGAAAAGTGGACAGTAAATGATGATGATGATGGTGGTGGTGGTGATAGTGATGATGATGGTGATGATGATGATGATCTTCAATATACAGATTTACATTGTTGTTTAGTCAGTTAAGCTATAAAACAAGCTGAGTTTGCGTGAGTGAAAAATAAAATGCACAGGTTCCAAGCCCCACTTCACAGATGAGTGTCAGTGGCTGGAAAGGCATCCATCCACCTGTAAAAGCAACTACTCCAATAGATAAACAATCTCACTCATATATGCAAGGAAAACAAATGTTAGTCTTAAAATATATTTTCTTACCTTCTTTCAAATGACTTTTTTTTATATAAATGTAATCCATTAGTTTATTATTAAGATATGATGTATAAACAAAAGCAATTCAATAATATATATATTCAACTTACACTTTAGCTTGAACATAAAAATTACAACCGAGATCTACTTGTGTCTTAAGTTGTTCATCTTTTGGATCCAAGTCCTAAAGAATATATAAAATAATAATTATATACAACACAGTATAAAATAATTTGAGCTCTGAAATGATATATGTGCACTATACTCTGCTAAATAAGTATACTAAACAGCATATAATACCATACAACAAAATGCACTACTCTATAAAATTCAGTATTATAGAGTAGTATTAATACGGCAAGCTGAGACAGAATCGTTAGCATGCCAGGCAAAATACTTAGCAGTATTTCAGCTGCCGCTACACACCATGCAAGCCCAGCAGAGATCTAGTTCTGTCTCTAACTTTCTTGTACATGAGAAGGCAAAACTGGATTTTATGGTTACCAGTAGCATGTTTCCATAAGCCTGTGAATGGAATTAGTTCTGACCTGACATCAATATTTAAACAGAATATTAAAAAGCTGAGGTTGAATAAAGTATGTAATCTGTATGTCTGCGTAGAGCCACCATTATATTCACTTTTAAAAGGCGGTGAGCTGGCAGAAACGTTAGCACGTCGGGCAAAATGCATAGCCGTATTTCATCTGCCGTTACATTCTGAGTTCAAATTCCACCGAGGTCGACTTTGCCTTTCATCCTTTCGGGGTCGATAAATTAAGTACCAGTTACGCACTGGGGTCGATATAATCGGCTTAATCCGTTTGTCTGTCCTTGTTTGTCCTCTCTGTATTTAGCCCCTTGTGGGTAGTAAAGAAATATATATTCACTTTTACTTAATTGTTATTTTGTAATAATATCATCGTCATCATCATTTAATGTCCATTTTCCATATTGGCAGGGTTGAATGTTCTGACAGGAACTGGCAAATCAGAAGACAGCACCAAGTTCTATTATCTACTTTGGCATGGTTTCTATGGCTTGATGCCCTTCCCAATGCCAACCACTTTACAGAGAGTATTGGGTGCTTTTTATGTGGCACCAGCAGTAGTGAGGTCACTAAATAATTTACAAGACAAGACCCCCTCAGTTGAGTGGGGGAGTAGTATTGAAGAAGGTCACTTTGTGCCAGATGGGAGGTTAGAATACGAGTAGAGGGACAGGAATAGGCATTTTGCAGTAAAGGAGATACATAGCTACCTCTGTAGGAGAGAGATGGAGAGAAGAGGGGAAGAGGAACGAGAGAAGATGGTGATATTGATGTGTCCAGGAAGTAGTGTGTATGTTTGTGTGTGTATGTGTCCCCTTCTCTTGAAATTGCATAATGGTTGTAAATGAGCATTGTTCATTTCCAGTTTTCCATTGGAAACATGTTGACCCATAGGGAAATGTTACTGTGTTTGAAAACAGGTGAAAGCTGATGACAAGAAAAATCTGCCTTAAATTCTATCTGAACCATGCAAGCATAAAAAATCATCATCATCGTTTAATATCTGCTTTCCATGCTGGCCTGGGTTGGACGGTTTGACTGAGGACTGGCAAGCCAGAAGGCTGCACCAGAGTCCAGTCTGATTTGGCATGGTTTTCTACAGCTGGAATCCCTTCCTAATGCCAACCACTCCAAGAGTTTAGTGGGTGCTTTTTACATGCCACCAGCATGAGGGCCAGTCAGGTGGTGCTGGCATCGGCTGCAACAATAATTTCACTTGACTCAACAGGCCTTCTCAAGCACAGTATATTGCCCAATGATTGAAGGGTACTCTTAAATGGGCCAGTTATGGAAAATTGAACATTAAAATGCTGATGATAACAAAGCAATATTTTATACACTGATTTATAATTACTAACCTGCAATCGTTCAATCATAGACTTTAATTGTAAGTATTCTGAAATTTCTCCATAAATAATTTCTCGCTGCTCCAATATGTTCCTACGATAATCAAAAATAAAACATTTATTAATTTTTATGGATTTTTAAGAATATAGTTTTTTACACTATTAACCTCATTTTTTTGAGATATATGAATTAATATTTACATTGAATAATCTAGATATTGAAAAAAATATTCACATGTCATCTGAAATACTTTGTAGATTCATCTGGAATTAAGACCTAATTAAATATTGTTTACAGAACAATGAAATCATCATCATCATCATCGTTTAGCGTCCGCTTTCCATGCTGGCATGGGTTGGACGGTGCAACTGGGGTCTGGGAAGCCAGAAAGCTGCACCAGGCTCCAGTCTGATCTGGCAGTGTTTTTACAGCTGGATGCCCTTCCTAATGCCAACCACTCCGTGAGTGTAGTGGGTGCTTTTTACGTGCCACCTGCACAGGTGCCAGACAAGTCTGGCAAACGGCCACGGTCAGATGGTGCTTTTTACGTGCCACCGGCACGGGGGCCAGACGAGGCTGGCAAACGGCCACAAGTGGATGGTGCTTTTTATGTGCTACCGGCACGGAAGCCAGTCTACTATTTTTACAGTTATGGAACTATCTTGACTTACTTGCATGGAAGGAACAGTGTTTTGTGGAAATAATTTTAAAAAAACAAAACAGAATGCTAACCACTCAATCATAAAGTGTGGGACCTTTGAATGTGTGTGTGTGAGAGAGGAAAAGAGAGAGGTAGGCAAACTGTTGAACAGAGTTATGTCACTGCTCCAGAATGGCAACACAACAGTTATAGTCCTGTACTGTAAACTCTCAATCCATGGAGTGTCTTGTGAGGTAATGTCAGAAACTGTAGATGGAGATAGAAGATGGGGGGGGGAATGATATGGTAAACAGAAGGTAAGAGACAGACCTAGAAAGAGTAGGAATAAAAGTGAGGAGCAACCAACAATATCAGAAGAAAAGCTGGATATAATAATAATAATAATAATAATAATAATAATAATTGTGTACAGTGCTCAGGTGCACTACAACTCATCTAAAGTGTATATATAATCAGGTGTAGTTTCGACGGATTTCGGGAAGCATGAGGGCCTTAAAGGATGCAGTGTCATGGCAGTCAACAACTGATGCAGGCAGTTTATTCCACGCTTCAGCAACCCTGAGCGTGAAAAAATGTTTCCGAAAGTCATGGGAGCTGTGCTGTTTTCTGACTTTGTAGGCATGTCCACGTGTGTTAGACACATGGAGATCAAAAAGGTGTTCAGTGTTGTTGTTGGTGAGGTGGTTGATAACCTTGTGGGTGTTTACCAAGTCCGTCGCCAGACGCTGGAGCTTCAGTGAATCCATGCCCAGGGAAACAAGGCGCTCAGAATATGGTAGGTGTCTGATGGAGGGTATGCGTTTGGTTGCACGTCTCTGGACAGATTCCAGGAGGTCAATGTTCTGAGCAAGATAGGGATTCCAAACTGATGATGCGAATTCCAAGTGTGGTCGTACCATAGCTGTATACAGTTTTAAATAGATGGCTGGAGAGCGGCTAACAAAAGTCTTGCTGAGTGATGCCAAGACACCCTCGGCCTTCTTGACAATTTTAGAGATATGCTTTGTCCAACGCAAATCACTGCTGACAGTTATTCCTAGGTCACGCTCGCAAGAGGATTTCTTGATATCAGTGTTGTGGAGGGAGTATGTGGACGCAGGGTTTTTTCTCCCAAAATGCATGGTGGTACACTTGTCCACAGCCAGTTTCAGTTGCCAGTCTGTGATCCATTGCTGCATTGTGTCTAGGTCTGATTGCAGGAAAGAGTTGTAGACATCAGGATCAGTCCTCTTGATTTCAAGGTACAGCTTGATGTCGTCTGCATATTTCAATACTGTGGCATTCTTTAAATTGGCATCTATGTCATTAATGTATGCCACAAACAGGAGGGGACCAAGGACAGATCCCTGTGGTACACCCGATGACATCTCATATGGTGTAGAGTACTGTCCTAGAACTGTGACTACCTCCTTTCGGCTGAGGATGAAGGATTTCAACCAGTTAAAAAGGTCATCCCCCACACCCATTGCAGAGAGTTTCACCATAAGCCTTTTGTGTGGCACAGAGTTGAAAGCCTTAGCAAAGTCAAGGTAGACAACATCCATCCATGAGCCACTGTCAGTGATCTGAGTAATGTCCTCAAGGAACTCGACAAGCTGGTCACTGCAGCTGGAGTTAGGGACAAATCCATATTGTGAGGGTCGGATGAGACTGTGAGAGCTCCAGAAGTTCCAGAGTGTTTCTCTGACACACGATTCCATCAGTTTTGCAATACAGCTAGTGAGACTGACTGGGCGATAGTTGACAGGTGATGTGCGGTCACCCTTTTTGAACAGAGGAATGACACTGGCAGTTTTCCACTGCTCCGGAGTAGCACCATTGTTGAGACAGTACTGGAAGAAAATAGAAAGCTGGTGTAAAAGGAAGTGCCTGCCACGTTTGAGAAGCAGGTATGTAACTCCATCGAGACCAGGGGAGGCATAGTTGCGCTTATTTTGAAGGTGACGTCGCAGCATTGCAGGTGTAAATTCCATAGTTGTTATGGAGTTTGCTGTTAGTGATGGTGAAGATGGTACATTTTGACTTTCGACAGTGAATATGTTTGCATAGCACTCGGCAATGAGTTCTGCGCATTCCTTGGGGTCGTCAGTGATCTGGTTCGTGTGAGGGTTGCGAAGAGGGCCCACTGGAGAGTGAGGTCTCTGCTTTGAATGCACATATTTCCAGAAAACCTTGCTGTCAGGATTGGCTGCTATGCACTGTTCAAATTCAAGCACTGCATTTTTTGTCACTTGCTTGAGATGGTTGGAGGATTTATTCCGCTTCTTCCTGTTGGTGTCTGATTTATGCAACTTGCCAGCACCGCCCCGTTTCGTGTCCGTTGCCAGCCTCGCCTGGCCCTCGTGCCGGTGGCACATAAAAAGCACCATCCGTTCGTGGCCGTTTGCCAGCTCTGTCTGGCACCAGTGCGGGTGGCACGTAAAAAGCACCCACTACACTCACGGAGTGGTTGGCGTTAGGAAGGGCATCCAGCCGTAGAAACACTGCCAGATTTGACTGGGCCTGATGAAGCCTTCTGGCTTCACAGACCCCAGTAGAACCGTCCAACACATGCTAGCATGGAAAACGGACACTAAATGATGATGATGATGATGATGATGTATTCCTGTTCAGCAGTCCGACGTTCCTTCCTGGCAAGTCGGACCGCTGAAGTTTCCCAAATTGCCCTTTTGGGGTGGTTCTTCTTTTTTTGTTTACGTGGCGTCAGGGATGTCAGGGATATTTATTTGAGAGAAAATTGAAAGAAAGAGGTCTGTCTGCTCAGCAATATGAGTTTCAAGGGAGTAAGGTGTTTTAGTTTGTAAAACAACGTATAAAGCAGGATGTTGATGGTGAAAAGTGCATCCATAATGATAGTGGCACACATACCCTCACTGATGCCAAGAAGCAGGAAGGATGGAAATGCTACTACATTATTAAATAAGAAGAATGCATGAAAGACAGACACAGACAGAGAGGAGTGGGGACAACTCCAAGTAGACACTATAGAGAGACTAGTTTGAAACAGGTTATTGTACAATAGTGGAGGCGCAATGGCCCAGTGGTTAGGGCAGCGGACTCGCGGTCATAGGATCGCGGTTTCGATTCCCAGACCGGGCGTTGTGAGTGTTTATTGAGCGAAAACACCTAAAGCCCTACGAGGCTCCGGCAGGGGATGGTGGTGATCCCTGCTGTACTCTTTCACCACAACTTTCTCTCACTCTTACTTCCTGTTTCTGTTGTACCTGTATTTCAAAGGGCCGGCCTTGTCACTCTCTGTGTCACACTGAATATCCCCGAGAACTACGTGGAGTGCTCAGCCACTTACACGTTAATTTCGTGAGCAGGCTGTTCCGTTGATTCAGATCAACCGGAACCCTCGTCGTCGTAACCGATGGAGTGCTTCCATTGTACAATAGAAATGGTCACAAGAATGTGAGGGCAGAGAGAGGAATATTTACTGAGATGCTTGCACTTGTCTCTTACATAGTCATCAGGTAAACAGAAAGGGGTCATTCACAGTCACTGGTGTAGCAGTATCATTATCAACTGCTACAAGGGCAAGAAAAAATGCAATTTCAGAGACAATTTACCAAGTTATGAAAGAAATATAACAAATCATTATCATCATTTAAGGTCAGTTTTCCATGCTGACATGGACAGGATGGTTTTACAGGAACCCACACAGAACTTTGGCCTGGTTTCTATAGCTGGATGTGCTTCTTAATGCCAACCTCCTTACAGTGTACTGGGTTTCTTTTTCTTTTTTTTTTTTGCGATCAGCATAAGTAACTGCAAGATGGTGAAAGTATTGGAAAAAGCTCCCTCGACTTAGTGGGGGTGGCTTTATGCTATTTAGTGAGAAGCTAAAGTAAAACAGGAGAACATGCTCAGGTGTCTTGCTACAGAGGCACCTGTGCTTGTCTTTCTATCACAGAAAAGAAGCAAATTAGCTAAAATGAGATGCAATTCGGTTTTGTGCCAGGATGGAGTACCACAGATCCTTCTTCTTAGGAACACAACTACAGGGGTTCTGAGAAAACACTGAAAGATTCCTACAGCACAAGTAACTATTCTTAATAAGAAACAAACAGAAGGGATATTTTCAGACTAAATAAAAGAAGCAGGGTCCCTTCAAACCAGCTGATAAGCTTCTATGTGGGCGTTGGGCCTTCTGGAAATATTGACCAAATCTCTCTGAAATTATACAATACAGAATAACAGATTGGATAAAGGAAATGTAGAAATATGTCTGGAGGAAAGAAGAGATGGGTTGGTCACTGCTAAAATGCCTTTGATCATAGTCTGAGCGGTCTAAGACCAAGTGGTTCTCTAAGCACGGCCCAACAATGGTAACCCTCTATACTTCCATTGGTGAACTGACAACCACATTAAGGTGTAAGAATTGAATGAAATACTGATGAAAAATTCAGTTTCCTTCCAGGCCAGACCTGCTGTTATAGCTTTAATTTTAATTTTATTTATCACACTAAATAGGGTAAAATTACAGATTAACACCCGCACGATTTTCACAATGAAAAAAAAAAAAACTCGGATTTTTTGCGTGGTATCAAGTACCCTGACCTCCCAATATGCTGGAAATCCCATATTACTGCAGTGTTACTGCGATAACACCAGAGCTTTGCTGAGTGCCCTCTGCTTGTATGTTAAATAAGTATGTATGTATAATACACTTAGTGTATATAGATATAAGTCCCCTGGACATTACTGTCATGAGTCCAAGGACTCATAGGGCCAATTATGGGATTTCCAGCATATTAGGAGGTCAGGGTACTTCATTCCACGCAAAAAGCAACACAAGTAATTTATTTACCTACGTAGGATAGAGAGGAAAATGCAAAATTTCGAGTCTTATTCATTAAAAACTGTTATATCTACCATTTGCACCGAGGTAAACCTGGCACTGGAAAAAACACAGGTATTCAAAGAACATACTTATTTAATGGTTAATCCGGACTTTATAATAGATCTGCTCTGTCAAGCAGATATATGGCTAAGCAAACAGCGTGAAAAGCTAAGTTTAGCGCACTTCATGTGAAATGCAGAGTGTCAGTATATGGTGGGGGGGGGGTCAGAGAGGGATCAATTAGATAACGATCCTTAGAATAAAGAGGTTCTAGTTCAATGCTCCGTACAGAACCTTAGTAAGAGAAGTTGAGATGAATGAAATAACTTCGGAGAACTTACTTCAAATCAGTTCGTAATCGCTCATTTAGAAAAGTTTCGTAGCTCAATACTTTCTTGTTTGTCTGCATGGTTAAGGTATAAATATAATATATAATATAATATATAATATAATATATATATATTTGTTCCGAGACCTTTAAATTCCTCGCTCCAGAAGGGAGTGCGAGGAATTAAATGAATAAAATAAACATGAATCAGGGGAGAGAACTATATCCGTTTCCGTTTATTCAGGCTTCCTTAGCAACTAATTAAGTAAAGCGTATATTTATTTTCATACTAGCAGTATCGCCCGGCGTTGCTCGGATTTGTAAGGGAAATAACTATATAAGCATTTTTAGAGAGTTATAGCCAAAAAATAGCAAAAAAATGCATTAAAAATGGAAAAAAAATTATGGTAAATTTTTTTTTAAATCGTTGACTCATCGTACACATTTTTAGAGAGTTACTTCCCTTATATAATAGCGAAAAAATGCATAAAAATGGAAAAAAATTATGGTAAATTTTTTATTAAATCGTTGACTCATCGTAGACATTTTTAGTGAGTTACTTCCCTTATATAATAGCGAAAAAATGCATCAAAATGGAAAAAAAATTATGGTAAATTTTTTTTTAATCGTAGATTCATCGTAGACGCACGCTAATACCCAGAAGGGCTCGATATGAATCACGACTATAAGATACCCGGTTTTGGTTAAACTGCACCGCAAAATGTGGGAGTAGTTAGGAATCTAAATCGTAGGAGACAGACACACAACTTCACTTTTATATATAAAGATATCACTTATAAACACGTACGTCTTTTAGAACATATTCATTTTATGAGATTTTGCTGTCGAATTCTTTAATTAACATAAACATTTATTTATATGAAAGAAAATTTTCGGAGGACTTCTAATTCTTCCAAATCTTTCTTGTAAAACTATTGAAACCATTTATAGAGAGTTTTTAACTAGTTACACACCACAAGGTTCAACGGAACCTACTGAAGCAAGCCAGCACGCTTGATCGTGTTGCTAAGACGTTGGGAAAGCCAAGCACCTTCACGGACATCACCAGACACTTCGGTGAGGTGAACGGCCAAAGTTGACAAATATTTCACAGTTAGTCGTCCTGTTCCTCCGAACATATCAAACGTCACAGACTGGAAGAGACAGTTCACTGTCAGGTCCCGATACTTCAGGTGGTGGGAGGTTCCCGTTCGGCTACGGAAGCAGTGACCCTTCCATTAACTGTAGCATTAGGATGTGGGGGGAAACAAAGGAGTCACAGACTGTGGCATTCCAAATGAGTCACCTACCTCTAACCCAGGGACTATCTGGTATCTTTCCATTACTTCTGGATAACCCATATGACTCCAGAACTGTGGGGATATTAATCCAAGCCAGAGCCCGCTTAATGATTAGGTTTAGCTTGGTGTGACAAGCGAAGTGACCAGTATTTAGACGGCAAGACAGACTGTGAAGACCTGTGGGGTCGAGGGGCGTACTACAGCGACATCTCAGTCCCCTGCAGATGTTAACTCCCACCCCGGGTGTGATGGAGATGCGGAGTTCATTTAGACTGAGTAGACTTCCAATGCTGGCCACATGCAGGGCATCAATCCAGTCCCACAAGATTTTGTACTAGCTGAAAGTAGATGACACCTTGAAAATTGATCAGCTTGATCAAGGAGAGTGTTGGAAGTGGCACCTAAACGCAAATCGTCCCATCCTCTCTGTTTCTGTCTATCCTCAACTGTAACAGGAACTGACAAACCCAGACCTCTCCACTGTGATTAGAGTTTCATTCCCTTTTGGCATCTCCTTTTTGGCAAGTAAAAAAAAGAAACCTCCCCATCATATTCCACAGACCATATTTCCCAGTTTTCTCTAATCATCTCCTTTTGATATGAATGCATTACCACCACCATCATGATGTTTTTACTCTTCATTTTTAACAATCACCTTTCTATGCTTGCATGGGTCAGATGGAATTTGTTGAGACAGATTTTCTATACCTTTGCTGTTGCCAGCCTTCACCTGTTTCCAAACAAGATAGTATTTTAATAATAATGAAATTATTGTATACAGTGCTCAGATGCACCACAACTTGTCAGAAAGTGCATATAAAGCACATGCAGTAATGTAGAAATGTCTGGAAAGCGAACAATGTATGAGTCAGATACATGCCTGTGTGTGTATGGAGGGGAGAAAATCAGGTGGAGCGTTGGCGAATCTCAGAAAGCATGGAAGTTTTGAAGGATGCAGTGCTCCAACAACTAACAACTGAAGCCGGTAGTTTGTTCCATGCTTCAGCAACTCTCAGCGTGAAAAAATGTTTCCTGAAGTCATGGGAGCTGTGCTGTTTTCTGACTTTGTAAATATGTCCACAGTTGTTAGATGGGTGGAGTTTGCAAAACCTGCTCCTGTTTGTTTGGATATGAACTCGCTGGGAAACATCTGACTGAACATACGAAATGTTCAGTAGGTAGTTGACACCCATAGCTAACAGTTGCATAGTGTCCTTCTCTTCTAGATTGTGAAAGCTTACCATAGCATTTAATCTAAAGAAAGTAAAAAAATTTTATGGGCATATATGGGTTAACATCTAAATGGTTATGCTGATGAAAATAACAATAATTATAATACTATGAAAATATAATACTATATAGTGCCAATCCCTAGCAGTTGAGGGAACCCGTGGAAGAGGTAGACCCAGGAAAACCTGGGACGAGGTGGTGAAGCACGACCTTTGAACGTTAGGTCTCACCATGGAAATGACTAGAGACCAAGACCTATGGAAGTATGCTGTGCGTGAGAAGACCCGGCAAGACTAGTGAAGCCATAACCCGTGGCCCCTACCTGAGACGTAGTCAGTCCACCTGTGCATACCTTCCTGCTTGTGACACTTGTGAAGACCTGTTGAGGCAAATCAAATCAAAGTCAAATCGAATCAAGTCAAACCAAATCAAAATAGATGAACATCAATGGAATTTGTATCCTTGTGGTACCAGTGCCGGTGGCACATAAGAAAACCATCCGAACGGGACCGTAGCCAGTACCGCATAGACTGGCCTCCATGCCGTGGGCACGTAACAAACACCATCCGATCGTAGCCGTTCGCCAGCCTCGTCTGGCACCTGTGTCGGTGGCACATAAGAAAAACACCAAAAACACCATATCCGAGCATGGCCGTCTGCCAGCCTTGTCTGGCACCTGTGTCGGTGGCACATAAAAAACACCATCCGAGCGTGGCCGTCTGCCAGCCTCATCTGGCACCTGTGTCGGTGGCACATAAAATCACCCACTACACTCTCGGAGTGGTTGGCGTTAGGAAGGGCATCCAGCTGTAGAAACACTGCCAGATCTGACTGGCCTGGTGTAGCCTTCGGGCTTGCCAGACCCCAGTTGAACCGTCCAACCCATGCTAGCATGGAAAGCGGACGTTAAACGATGATGATGATGATATACAAGAATGGCAGGGTGAGTACTATTTGCTTATCACTTATTTTAACAATCACAGGTTGACTGAATCAAAGCCAACACAAGTGGGATTTGATCTCCGAATGTATAGGCATATAGCTAAATACTGCAAAGCATTTTCCCATTGATCTTCTTATTCTACCATTTTAATAATGTTAAACAAAATCATGTCAAATAATACAATGTAAGTCTTTCACATGCCATCATCAACAACTATTAATATGGCATCCAAAAACAGGGATGGTCCACTTCTCTATATTGCACACAAATGATCTAGCTTTTGATAACTAATGATTAAGAACAAGGCTTTTTTGTTAGATATGGAAACAGCCTCTTCAAATTCTCACTAGATTGTATCTAGATCTTCCCATCTGGACTTGAAGCTATGCACACACATAAATACGTGTGGATGGAAGCACTCCGTCGGTCACGACGATGAGGGTTCCAGTTAATCTGAATCAACGGAACAGCCTGCTCGTGAAGTTAATGTGTAAGTGGCTGAGCACTCCACAGACACGTGCACCCTTAACATAGTTCTCGGGGATATTCAGCGTGACACAGAGAGTGACAAGGCCGGCCCTTTGAAATACAGGTACAACAGAAACAGGAAGTAAGAGTGAAAGAAAGTTGTGTGAAAGAGTACAGCAGGGATCACTACCATCCCCTGCCGGAGCCTCGTGGAGCTTTAGGTGTTTTCGCTCAATAAACACTCACAACGCCCGGTCTAGGAATCGAAACCGCGATCCTATGACCGCAAGTCCGCTGCCCTAACCACTGGGCCATTGCACCTCCGATAAATACATGTATGTGTATGCACACCATATCGACAAAAATGTATACTACATGGTTTGCCACATAGAAAAGAACAATGAAAACAGGTGACAGCAGTAGAAGCAGGTTTTCACATGATGAGTTAGATGTAACAGAGGTTCAGTATTATGCTCACAGCATATGGAATTGACAGACCTCATCTATTCCAGCATGAATACAAAACCAGTATCTGTCAGACTATCTGAACCAATCCAGGTTGAAGGATAACAATATATACATACATACATATTTTATTCTTTTACTTGTTTCAGGAGAGCTGCCTTTAATCGAACGAATCGACCACCACTTTTACTGACCCGCTAAGTTATGGGGACATAAGCACACCAACATCGGTTGTCAAGTGATGGTGAGGGGGGACAAACAGAGACACACAAATACATACATACAACTTCAGTTTCAGTCCACCAAATCCACTCACAAGGCTTTGGTCAGACTGGGGCTATAGTAGAAGGCACTTACCCAAGGTGCCATGCAGTGAGACTGAACCTAGAACCATGTGGTTAGGAAGCAAGCTTCTTACCACACAGCCACTCCTGTACCTACATATATATACATACATACATATATATATATGTATCCTCCTTCCCTTCTTTCCTGAGCGTCAATAATACTTTAATTGTTCCACGTTCTGCGTTGCTGTGTTTTTTTCTCTTTTTTTCTGTGTTTTCTTGTTTGGATTAACTTTATATATATATATATATATATATATATATATATATATATTATATATATATATATATATACCTTTTACTTGTTTCAGTCATTTGATTGCGGCCATGCTGGAGCACCACCTTTAGTCGGTCCGAGGCCATATTAGAAGACACTTGCCCAAGGTGCCACAATGTGGGACTGAACCCGGAACCATGTGGTTGGTAAGCAAGCTACTTACCACACAGCCACTCCTGCACCTATATATATATATATATATATATATATATATATTATATATATATATATACATATATGTGTGTGTGTATATATATTGATATATATAGATAGATAGATAGATAGATAGATAGATAGATAGATAGATAGATAGATAGATAGATATGCTGTGTCAAGTCAAGTCAAATCATAGTCATAGTCAATGTTGGTGTCATGTAACTGGCTCGTAAAAAGCACCATTTTAACATTGGACCTCATGGAGGCAATGTGGCCAATACCAGTGTTACATAACATGCACCTGTGCTGGTGGCATGTAAAGAGCACCATTCGAGTGCTGGGCCTCACGGATACAATGTGACTGGCACCAGTGTCACGTCACTGGCACTTGTGCTGGTGGCATAAGGTAACCTTACACTCTTGGAGTGGTTGTCGTTAGGAAGGACATCCAGCCATAGAAACATTGCCAAATCAGACTGAGCCTAGTGCAGCCCCTCAGCTTACCAGCCCTGGTCAAACTGTGCTGAAATTTTACACATAGGTAAAAGACGTTACAGTGGGTGCATCATAGCATAATTATTAATTTCAAAGTGAGATTTGCCCTTTTTTAGTCAAAATCTTGATGGAAAATCCAATTCCAATAGTGCTTATTGGCTATCATTCCACAAATCACATACAAACAGCTGTTATGTTCATCCAGTCAGCATCAGAGCATTAATTGCATTAAGCTTTCTAAGCAATAAACACAAGGTCCGAAATTCTGGACGAGGGCGGGGTAAGGCTAGACCATTATATCGACCTCAGTTCTCAGCTTGTATTTATTTCCTCGGCAGAATTTGAACCGAGAACATAAATACATCCTCAGTTAAAATTCATAATGTATTTTGTCCAACGTGCTAACGCTTCTTATTTCTTTATTACCCACAAGGGGCTAAACACATAGGGAACAAACAAGGACAGACATAGGTATTAAGTCTATTATATCGACCCCAGTTCGTAACTGGTACTTATTTAATCGACCCCGAAAGGATGAAAGGCAAAGTCGACCTCGGCGGAATTTGAACTCAGAACGTAAAGACGGACGAAGTACCTATTTCTATTTCTTTATTACCCACAGGGGCTAAACACATAGGGAACAAACAAGGACAGACATAGGTATTAAGTCTATTATATCGACCCCAGTTCGTAACTGGTACTTATTTAATCGACCCCGAAAGGATGAAAGGCAAAGTCGACCTCGGCGGAATTTGAACTCAGAACGTAAAGACGGACGAAGTACCTATTTCTATTTCTTTATTACCCACAAGGGGCTAAACATAGAGGGGACAAACAAGGACAGACAAAGGTATTAAGTCGATTACATCGACCCCAGTTCGTAACTGGTACTTATTTAATCGACCCCGAAAGGATGAAAGACAAAGTCGGAATTTGTACTCAGAACGTAAAGACGGACGAAATACCTATTTCTTTATTACCCACAAGGGGCTAAACACAGGGAACAAACAAGGACAGACATAGGTATTAAGTCGATTATATCTGATTCTTTATTGTCCACAAGGGGCTAAACATAAAGGGGACAAACAAGGACAGACAAACGGATTAAGTCGATTACATCGACTCCAGTGCGTAACTGGTACTTATTTAATCGACCCCCGAAAGGATGAAAGGCAAAGTCGACCTCGGCGGAATTTGAACTCAGAACGTAACTGCAGACGAAATACCTATTTCTATTTCTTTATTACCCACAAGGGGCTAAACACAGAGGGGACAAACAAGGACAGACATAGGTATTAAGTCGATTACATCGACCCCAGTGCGTAACTGGTACTTAATTTATCGACCCCGAAAGGATGAAAGGCAAAGTCGACCTCGGCGGAATTTGAACTCAGAACGTAACGACAGACGAAATACCGCTAAGCATTTCGCCCGGCGTGCTAACGATTCTGCCAGCTCGCCCGAGCTTCTGCTACGTACGCATAAAGCTGGGAAATCTTCGTCTGACATGAAAATCAGATGAGCGAATGTTTCGCACTTCTCTCCCCTTTACAAGATAACTCTTCCTCTGTTTGGCAGCCATCACATTGATTCTCTCA
Source organism: Octopus sinensis (assembly GCF_006345805.1). Lineage (NCBI taxonomy): Eukaryota > Metazoa > Mollusca > Cephalopoda > Octopoda > Octopodidae > Octopus > Octopus sinensis. The sequence continues at coordinate 17,991,837 of NC_043000.1, read as the reverse complement.
GACTCTCAGCATGGCAGAACTTTTGTTAGATTCCAATATTCGAGTTTGGGTCTTTTTACCCATTGTTGTTATTACTTTTCTAGTTGGTATCATAAGACATTACGTCACTATATTACTTTCTTCAGAGAAAAAGTCAGAACTACAGCAGGTAGCAGACAGGTAAATGGGAGATCTTTTTTTTTTTTTTCTTAATCATTATCTTTTGTTATAAACATTTTCCTCTTTTTTCCGTTTTTTTCCCCTTTTCTTGGTTTATTATTAATTCATATTTGTCGACGGTAATATTTTTCTAATTATATTCTATATTATTTAGTCACGCCTTAATTCGGAGCCGAATACTACGAGAAAATGGCAAATACATTCCCAAGCATGTAAGTACACCTATATATCTATATATATAGCATTTGATTGATCTATAATCGATCTATAGGACCTGTTTAGCTTTATCCTTAAACTACATAAAACTTCTGTCGATCGTGTGAAGCATATTGTGTAGTATTTATATGCGTAAAGGGAGATATTCAGAGTCTAATATCTGCTGTGTGTCTGTATTGGTTTAAGAGTAATCGTTATTGGCTTTTTTTTTTTATCCCTCTAAAAAATATTCCGTTTATTTTTGGCACTAAAACTTATATTCGTATAACAGAACCATATCTCTGCATGATCACTCATGCTGATTGAAATAACATCAAATTTCCTTCAGATCACGCCCTTTCGTCTTAAAAAAAAAAGGGCAGGACACACTCGATATATTCAGTAATAGAGGGAGCCGCTTTAACCGCAAATTTGCTGGTTCAAGGCTGACCTGTGGCCTACACACACACACATATATATATACACACACACACACACATATATATACACACACACATATATATACACACACACACATATATATATACACACACACACATATATATATATATACACACACACATATATATATATACATATATATATATATACACACACACACACATATATACACACTCACACATATATATACACACTCACACACATATATATACACACTCACACACATATATACACCCTCACACACATATATATACACACTCACACACATATATATACACACTCACACACATATATATATATATATATACACACACACATATGTATACACATTGATTTTTAAAAAATACATACTGAGGAATATATATATATAGGACGTACTAAAACTGAAAACCCTTAATTATTTACGTAGCCTAATAAGATTATCTATGAAGATAATCACGCAGTATTAATCAATACATATCAGAACCCATAAACCTAAAGAGGAAAAGATGTTACCTGATGATGAATATGGGTGATAGGGAAACGAAAATATAAAAATACGCGACTTTGGCAAATTTTCCGTTTACTTCGCAAACTTCAGTCTTAAAACCGTGACCACCACACTTATATCATAACACTGCAGCGCATTTCGCAAGATAATAAAATGTAAGGGAGAATAAAATAATCTCATTTTAGTAAATGTATATTTTCACCAATTGATGATAGTGTCTTGTTTCAATTTACGAGTGATAGAATTTTCATTAAGGTTCGATTCCAAGCTCTTGTTCATTTATTTATGTCTGTATTTTATGTGCATTTTGAGATGTCTTATGGAACTTGGGAAGAAAACATCTGTTTATTACAAATTTGAATTAAAGGAAATCACAAATGTATCTCAGGGGCGATGGATCCCTGTATTAGAGGGGTCACCCCTCTAAATATACATATATACTCTTTACTCTTTTACTTGTTTCAGTCATTTGACTGCGGCCATGCTGAAGCACCGCCTTTAATCGAGCAAATCGACCCCAGGACTTATTCTTTTGTAAGCCCAGTACTTATTCTATCGGTCTCTTTTGCCGAACCGCTAAGTAACGGGGACATAAACACACCAGCATCGGTTGTCAAGCAATGCTAAGGGGACAAACACAGACACATAAACACATACACACACACACACATATATATATATATACATACATACGACGGGCTTCTTTCAGTTTCCGTCTACCAAATCCACTCACAAGGCTTTGGTCGGCCCGAGGCTATAGTAGAAGACACTTACCCAAGGTGTCACGCAGTGGGACTGAACCCAGAACCATGTGGTTGGTAAACAAGCTACTTACCACACAGCCACTCCTGCGCCTATATATAATGTACATATATAAAATATACATATATAATGTATACTAAACCCCTGTATTAGAGGGGTAACCGAAAGTGAAAGAAGCTATAAATTAAATGAAAGACAATATATATCATCTGAAGAATCGTCACTCCAGACTTTGGTAGGGTGATGATTTTTCAGGTGGAATATGCTGGGTTGAAGAATCTTCATCCCAACTTGTCTCATCTAAAGTAATAATTTTTCAAGTGGAATCAAGGTGAAGTCCGAACACTGACACACAACCACCACTACTAACATCATCACCACCACCTGAACGATCAATCTAGAGAATCTCTGCACTAGGCATGGGCGGCCCTTTTCGAGAAGCGGGTCACCTGAGACCTGGATCGGCATTAGGCAGGTTGTAGTACTGAAAAAATTCAAGAATTCAAGGTAATTTTTTGTTAGGCGTGCCTGTGAGCCGCAGTTTTCCCATGATTGTTTTCTGCAGCCTCATGTCCTGCTGGAAATAGCAGACAAATCTTCCTCACTGTACTAGATGGTTATGGTTGGAATGCCTTTTATCATAGCTTACCTGGGAGTTAAACAACACAGTCACCACAATAACATGTTGATGATATTTTGCAATTTTATCTATGTAATTATTGTAGCTACAACTAATTTTGGAAAACTATCTTCTTTCCTTTTTTTCCCTTAAACTTTCAAAATAAAGACACATAACGAAGGAATAGATTTATGTTAGCCTAACTATATCAATTATATTCACTGTGGTGAAAGATGACCATTTTTCAGGTGGAGCAAGCTGGAGTGATAATTCTTAGATTGATCGTTCTGGTGGTGATGATGATGTTGGTGATGTTAGTAGTGGTGGTTATGTGTCAGTGTTTGGACTTAAGAAAGAAAGGCAATAAAATATATATATTGGCTGTATAAGAGGGTTTCTGTATCCTTTAGGGAATGGTGAGAGAAATAAATGTTGGAAGTTAAGTTTCCATCATTGAAAAATGGTAATTTTGGGAACAATTACTAGTTCAGTTCATTTGGAGCAACTTGAATTATAGTTATTGCAGCTTTATAAATGATTAACTAATTAAAAGACAAAACAAGATGGTCTAATTGATGCTGGAGGTAGTTATGGTGTTAGTTGCTAGAGTAAAGAGTTGGAAGAAGTTCAGGGATTTCTTACTCCCATTCACATTAAAAGCTCTCTCTTTCTTGCATGCTGGAAAAAAGCAAAAGTTATGAACAATTTAAGAAGTGAGATGCTGTGTGTTTGTGATATCATCATTATCGTCGTCGTTTAACGTCCACTTTCCATGCTAGCATGGGTTGGACGGTTTGACTCCGGGCTGGCGAACCAGATGGTTGCACCAGGCTCCAGTCTTGATCTGGCAGAGTTTCTACAGCTGGATGCCCTTCCTAACGCCAACCATTCCGAGAGTGTAGTGGGTGCTTTTACGTGCAACCGGCACGGGGGCCGGTCAGGTGGTACAGGCAACAACCTCACTCGAATTTTGTTATACATGCCAACGGCACAGGTGCCAGTAAGGCGATGCTGGTAATGATCCCACTTGAATGGTGCCTCCTACATGCCACTTGCATGGAAGCCAGTTAGCCGCTGTCGAAGAACCATGAAAGCTAAAGAAAAGAGAATATGATCTGTTGGTTGTATAATGTTAACTTATCTAAAAGCTGGAGCACAAACAAGATGGTAGACCAGCTGGATATTAAAGGTATAAGCCAATGTATGTAGAAGAGATGAATGTTCTGGTAGGAACTTTGTGAATCAATAAGAATGCTTGGTGAAAATGTGCAGTGTACCAACAGCAAAAGGTGGTTGTAACTGAAAGTACTAAGCCCAGATGTCAGGAAGTTAGCCTCCTGGCCAAGATGACAGAGAATCGTGATGAGTTACATTATCTGTATGACAGACTTTCCCAATCTATGCTAGATTGGAAAATCATCTTCATAATTTAACATCTGCTCTCATTGCTGGCATGGGTTGGACAGTTTGACATGGATCTGTCTAGACTCCAACTGTCTGTTGTGGCATGGTTTCTACAGCTGGATGCCCTTCCTAACACCAACCACTTAACAGATCGTGCTGGGTGTTTTTTTCATGCCACTGGCATGGGTGGGTTTATGCAGCACTGGCATGAGTGCGGTTACATAACACCGGTATGGGTGGTTTATGCGGCACTGGCATGGGTAATTTTTAAGTGGTACCAGCGCCTGGAAGGACAAGCCTGTATGTGTGGAAGACAGCAATTTTACTGCGTTTGATGTGTCTTATCAAGTACAGCAAATCGGTGAAATGTTGATTTTGATAGCAATGGAAGTTTCCATTAATTTATGATTTGTTAAAAAACATTGGTATGGGTGCTGGTGCCATTGTAAACGAGCATTGGTGTGTGGGTGCTGCTGCCACATAAAAAGCACCCAGTATACTCTGTGAAGTGGTTGGCATTAGGAAGGGCATCCAGCCATAGAAACTAAGCCAAAACAGACTATGGAACCTGGTGCCATACCAGTTCTTGTCAAACTGTCCAACTCATGCCAGCATGGAAAACGGACGTTAAATGATGATGATGATAAGCCATGTAACTTAATATTGACATTTATTAATAAAAATTTTTTAAAATTTATTTTTAGGCCTTTAATATGCGTAAAAGTTTCTTCAATGATGAAGATAGAGGCTTCTTTAAAACGCAGAAAAGGGAAGCGACTGTCAAAAATCCGATGACAGGTAAGATATGTATAAAACATGTTATATTCCTGTCTGAAAACCTGTTTTTCACCAGTATTTTAATAAATCACTAATATAAAATTTATCAAGAGTATAGTACTACTTGTGTGTCTTGCAATAACTCTTTTCACAAATGGCCTACCCATGAAAATACTTGTGTTTGCAAACCCATATGTTTATCATTTGATTCAAAGCTAGCATTTTATTTGTATATCTTCTGTTACATGCTTCAGTCATTGGACTGTGGCCCTGCTGGAGCACTGCCTTGAAGAGTTCAGTCAAACAAATCTACTCCAGTGCTGATTTCGTTTCTTCTTTTAAACTCTGGTACTTATTTTATCAGTCACTTTTACTGAACTACTAGGTTATGAGGACATACTCTAACCCACACCTGTTGTCAAAAAGTAGTGAGAGGCAAATGCAAATATAAACGCACACACTCACACACAACAGACTTTTATTCACAAGATAATGCTCGCTCAAGGTGCCACACAATGGGACTGAACCTGAAACCACATATTTGCAAAGCAAGTTCATAACCACATGTCTGTGCCAATACATGAATAATTTGACTACATGTATAATTTTATACGTGGGAAATTTGACTGGCCACCTACGGTTGCTTTTGGAGTAAGAGAGGGAGAGAGAGTTTACTAAGAAATAAAGGCAAGGGTGAAGTTTCCCTTTAAAGAGGAGAGAACAGCTCAGGGTCTCTAATTTCTTTTCTTGCTTTATTATTATTATGCGAGGTCTTTTTAGAGAGAGAGAACATATGAAATAATAACTATAATTTTATAGTTTTGATAATAATGGTAATCAATATGCAGTCACAGCATATCTCCAGAGGTCTCGGTTTCTCATCATTGCCTCTGTGAGGCCCAACGTTCGAAGGTCATGCTTGACTACCTCATCCCATGTCTTCTTAGGTCTACCTCTACCCCGGATTCCTTCAACTGTTTGGGAGTGGCACTTCTTCACACATCTCTCCTCATCCATCCGTAGTACATGACCATACCAGCGCAAGCATCTCTCTTGATGCCACATCCGATGCTTCTTATGTCCAACATTTCTCTCAGGGTGCTTACACTCTGTCGTGTGTGCACACTGACATTACACGACCATCGGATCATGCTAGCTTCATTTCTTACGAGCCTACGCATATCCACTGCAGTCACAGCCCATGTTTCACGACAGTGAAACATGGCAGTTCATACACTTACATCGTACAATCTCCTCCTCCCTCTCATCAAATATTTTAATGAGGATGTTCCTAAATCTCTGACCATGTGAAGGGTTCTTTAGCTTCGAAATCCTTCTTTTTTGGATTGGTCTGCTTCTTGGTATCCTTCTGGCCTCGAGTCTAATGTCACTAATGACTAGCCTATGCTGGGGGGAGGACACACTCTTCACCCAGGAGGGTCTTTGTATTTAAGATCAACCTTGTGTCCTGCTCTCTGGTGAGGATGAAATCAATTTGGCTAGCAGAGTCCCCTGATTGATAGGTTATCAGGTGGCTGTCTGGCTTCCTGAAGCTAGTGTTGCAGATTAAAAGGTTGCATGCATCACAGAACTCCAGTAGCCTAGTTCCCTCATCATTCCAGGTGCCAATACCATGGCCCCTGTATACCCCAGTGAAGATACCAGATACCCGCCCAACATGCCCATTAAAATCTCCAGCCACAAAGATGAGGTCATTGCCACTCGTCTTTGAGGTGGCCTGTAGAAGGGTATCATAAAAATGGTCATTTTGATCATTTGGTAGCCCTGCATGTGGGGCGTAAGCGGAGATAATTGTAGCTGTGCTATTCTGCAGGACTAGCCTGAGCTTACGCACTCTATCACATACCCTAACAACCTTTATGACCTTATCCACCCATTTCTCTGCAAGGAGTATGCCTACACCCCCTACTCCATCCATCTTACCCTGCCAGAAGACTTTATACCTATGTGCCCTGCCTGTGGGGTCCCTAGCTGAAGCTCTTCTCTATCTTACCTCTTGTTTGCAGCATACATCAACCCGTTTCCTTTCAAGCATCTCTACAATCTCACTGGACCTACCTTTCAGTGTGCCAACTCTGAAAACTGGGAAGGGAATGTGGTGTGAGGTTTGGGGAGGAGAGATGTTATTGAGCGCCTGAAAAGAAGAGGGAGGTTGTCGTGGTGTTCATTTTTTAGGCATGCTTCATCTGTTCTCTCTTCTGACCTGACAACATTCAAGCATTCAATTGTGTTAAGATTGTTGCTCCTACTTCAAACTTGAAATCTTCAAAGCCACAGTCGAACCAATTCTACTATATGGCTCAGAAACCTGGACGTTATCAAAGAAGCTTGAGAGGCGGTTGGATGGAACCTACACTTGCCTCCTTATGAGAGCTCAAAATCTCTCGTGGAAGCGCCATCCAACCAAAATGCAAATATATGGGAAACTACCACCTGTGTCATCTCTTGTGAAAGGTAGGAGAGTCCAGTCTGCTGGACATTGTTGTAGAGCTGAAAAAGAAGTAATTTCTACTCTTCTCCTCTGGAAGCCATCTACTCACAATACCAGAGGGCGCACACTCTCCTGCCCTGATGTAATCTCCAGGGATACAGGCATCCAGCAACAGGACCTCCGTAATGCCATGATGGACCGTGAAGTCTGGCGTAGCATGGTAAATTCCATTGTCTCGACCACGGTCGAACAATGATGATGATGATGCTCCTACTGGAGGAAGGAGCTGGTGTTAGCAGCATTGTAAGCATAAGCATTATGGTCATCGAATGATGTAGATTTAAGTGAGTAAAAATATGGATATTCCAATGTTAGATTAGGAAGGAGTCAGCTAAAACTGGTTGCGTTTGTCCAGGAAGTGGGGGATTGCAGGTATAATGCAGATAACCTGGTTGCATTTGTTCCAGTAGTGAGATAAAGAGGATAGAGAAAGTGAGAGTGCAGGTAATATTAAGGCGGGCGAGCTCGCAGAAACGTTAGCACGCCGGGCGAAATGCTTAACGGTGTTTCGCCTGTCTTTACGTTCTGAGTTCAAATTCCGCCAAGGTCGGCTTTGCCTTTCATCCCTTCGGGGTCGATAAATTAAGTACCAGTTACGCACTGGGGTCGATGTAATCGACTTAATCTGTGTGTTTGTCCCCTCTGTATTTAGCCCCTTGTGGGTAGTAAAGAAATAGGTGATATAGGGAACAGTACCAGTGAGGAGGGGGAGTTGGGAGAAGAGATATCTGGTAGGGGTGGTGACATATTCCTAGACATATTCCTGCTATGCCTAAACAAGGGTGTGGTGGCGAACGCAAAGCAACCAGTCTGGACAGGAGATGGAGAACAATGTGTCTTTCCTGTCCAGCTGAAATAGGAAGAAAGAAAGAAACACAAGTTAGGAGAATGGCCGAAGGTCACATGGGGGTCGTGTGTGCAAAGGAGGAAGAGTGAGGGGGAGAGAGTGACAGACAGAGGACTGTGAAGGGGAGAGGAAAATATTTGGGGACAGGATAAGAGAGAAATAAAGAGGGAGAAGGAGAGGCAAAAGAAAGGAAGAGAGAAAATGAAAGAGTAAAAGGATAGAATAGAAGAAGAAGAAGTAAAAAATAAGAGAAAAACGAAAGAGTGCAAGGATAAGATAATGGGAGGAGAGAAAAAAAATAATAGGGAGAAGAGTCGCATCGGGGTTATTAAGATAAAACTTAGTTGGAAAAGGATGTGTGGTGTTCAATCATATACTCTTTTACTCTTTACTCTTTTACTTGTTTCAGTCATTTGACTGCGGCCATGCTGGAGCACCGCCTTTAATCAAGCAAATCGACCCCATGACTTATTCTTTTGTAAGTCCAGTACTTATTCTATCGGTCTCTTTTGCCGAACCGCTAAGTGACGGGGATGTAAACACACCAGCATCGGTTGTCAGGCAATGCTAGGGGGACAAACACAGACACATACATATATATACATACATATATACGACAGGCTTCTTTCAGTTTCCGTCTACCAAATCCACTCACAAGGCATTGGTCGGCCCGGGGCTATAGCAGAAGACACTTGCCCAAGGTGCCACACAGTGGGACTGAACCCGGAATCATGTGGTTGGTTAGCAAGCTACTTACCACACAGCCACTCCAACAATATAAATAATATATATATATATATATATGCATACTTACATGTATGCATATGTGGGCACAGGACATCACAAAACATAAACAACAAAAAATACAAAGTACGAGGACATGGAATAAGGACTTTTTTTGCGAGCAATGAAAGAAACACACAGAGCAGGCTTCTTTCAGTTCCCATTGACTAAATCCACTCAAGGCTTTGGTTGGCATTGGGGCATAGCAGAAGACACCTGCCCAAGGTGCCATGCATTGGGACTGAACCTAGATCCTGAGGAGAAGCAAGTTTCTTAACCACACAGCCATACCTGCTTCTCACAGTCACTGCACTATTTTCTAATTAATAAAAGCTACTGGAATTATTACATCATTTAAAATGTAAAAAATACTGAAGTTATCCATGACTTACATTAAAACACAATCTTGCTGTTTTTAACTGTTTAGGCATTAGTAATTTGTAAAATGTTAGTGTTAAAGCATTTCAGAATTGTGGTGGGATTAGATCTTGTGTTGTTGGGCTCCACAAAGCTGATCCATTAATTGAGGCTAGTGACAATATACCATAATGGGATGGAAGCACTCCGTCGGTTACGACGATGAGGGTTCCGGTTGATCCGAATCAACGGAACAGCCTGCTCGTGAAATTAACGTGTAAGTGGCTGAGCACTCCACAGACACGTGCACCCTTAACGTAGTTCTCGGGGATATTCAGCGTGACACAGAGAGTGACAAGGCTGGCCCCTTGAAATACAGGTACAACAGAAAAAGGAAGTAAGAGTGAGAGAAAGTTGTGGTGAAAGAGTACAACAGGGATCACCACTATCCCCTGCCGGAGACTCGTGGAGCTTTAGGTGTTTTCGCTCAATAAACACAACGCCTGGTCTGGGAATCAAAACTGCGAGTCTGCTGTCCTAACCACTGGGCCATTGCGCCTCCACAGTATACCATAATATACCATTGATGGAGCAGATATTAAAATGATTAAACTAGCAAGGTGTCCTCCGTCTAAAAACTATCATCTTCTCATACATATGGTTTCACCAGTATTTTGTATCGTTGATAAATTTTCACCTATAAATAATGTATTGATCTGAACATACACACAAGGTGACACATTTTGGGAAGGGCAAGTGGTTGATTAACCCTTTAATATTTAGAAAATCAAATCAAATCAAAATCAAAATATATCAGAAAGCAGAACCAAAATCGAAGTCGATCAACATCAATGGAAATTGCAGCTGTGATACCAGTGCCGGTGACAAGTAATCGTACCATCCGATCGTGGCCGTTGCCAGCACCGCCCCGACTGGCCTCCGTGCCGGTGGCACGTAAAAAGCACCATCCATCCGTGGCCGTTTGCCAGCTCCGTTTGGCACCTGTGCGGGTGGCACGTAAAAAGCACCTACTACACTCACGGAGTGGTTGGTGTTAGGAATGGCATCCAGCCGTAGAAACACTGCCAGATCAGACTGGGCCTGATGCAGCCTTCTGGCTTCCAGATCCCAGTTGAACCGTCCAACCCATGCTAGCATGCAAAGCAGACGCTAAATGACGATGATGACGATGATGATGATGATTATTCTGTCAAATGTAATGCTTATGTATACACATTGTGTTGAATTATCAAACAATATATTGTAGCTTTGAGATTTTGATGATATGGTTTTTTTTTTTAATCTTTAGAAAAACCCTGTAGGATAGGTGAGAAAGATATGTTCTGGTTTGTTTGAACATAGATTAGGTAGAATATTTAGGTCAGATGTGGCCAGTTTAAATGCTAAAGGATTAAATCAGTCTCAGTACTTACAAGGATGAAAATCAAAGTTGACAACAAGAAGATTTGAACTAAGAAAATCATCATCATCATCATTTAACGTCTGCTTTCCATGCCAGCATGGGTTGGATGATTTGACTGAGGACTGGTGAACCAGATGGCTGCACCAGGCTCCAATCTGATCTGGCAGAGTTTCTACAGCTAAAATAAGAACCATTGCTAAATACCACAAGTCATTTTATTTGCACTCTACAAATTCTTCCTTGTCACCACCTTATATATTAGCGATTATTATTTCCAGGAGTTTTCTATTATTATTGTTATTCCAACATAGACTGTTCTTTAGATTCATCTGTGCTATGTCTGTAGCATTGCCTTTCATCCTTTGGGATCGATTAAATAAGTACCAGTTATGCACTGGGGTCGATGTAATCGACTTCATCTCTTTGTTCGTCCCCTCTATGTGCAATGAATAAATAAATAATATTCATTAACTCCACTTCTAGGCCTTATATTTGGAAAAAGTCTACTCATTGTTACATTATGATGTAATTTCTTAAGGTATTTGATATTGCAGGTTAATGTAATTTATTAAAGGATTCACTATTGTACGATAAGGGAATTTATTTTTTATGTTGTGCTCTTTTAAACATTGAATTGATATAACTAGCTATTTCATTATCATGGAATAATGATATATCGGCTCAAGATTTTGATTTAAATACAAGCACTTTCATACCTGTAATCTCAAGGGAGTTGGGACCAGAGATGTTTCAGGTGGGTTGAAAGACTGAAGCCTACATATTATTTGTGCTGTGAAGATGAAATTATGATATTAAAATATGACAGATTTAATTACCTTCTTTTGTTGTTGCAGATCCCACTATGATGACTGATATGTTAAAAGGAAATGTTACCAATGTTCTACCAATGATCATAATTGGTGGGTGGATCAATTGGGCCTTCTCAGGATTTCTCACCAGTAAGTCTTGCATTAAGTTTTAATTTCATTCTTTGTTGTTAGATATTTATAAAAATTGTGCTTTATAGTGGCCATGAGTTCAGCTTTTACTATGCAGTTGTGTTTGAGTTTTTTTTTTGTTTTTCTTCTGAGGAGGTGAGGCTCTGACCATTGCAGGAACTTTCATGCTAATGTGAGAGGTGAAGTTGATGTTCAACTTGAAATTTTGTGGATCGATTCTTGTATTTAAAATATCAGTGGAGCAGGGATTTGAAGAAGGCTTAATTTTATTTTGTTTTTTCTTTGTTAAGAAAGGGTTAGGAAAAGTATATAGCATGAGATTTTGGATGTGAAACACAGTAAGGATGACGAAAAAGAGAGGAGAAATTCGACTGGATTGGACTGTAGGGATATGATAACAAGTTCAGAAGAGTAACAATCATTGTAGTGTTAATAGAAGAACTAGATAGAGTATCACCATCATCATCATTTAACATCCGTTTTCCATGCTGGCATGGGTTGGATGGTTTCACTGATAAGCTGGGGAGCTGCACCAGGTTCCAGTCTGATTTGGCATGGTTTCTATGGCTGGGTACCTTTCCTAATGCCAACCACTCCAACAGTGTAGTGGGTGCTTTTTACATGCCACCAGCACAGGTGTCAGTTACGTAGCACTGGCATTGGCCATGACTACAATTTCACTTGGCTTGATAGGTCTTCTCAAGCATGGCATATCACCCAACGTTTGAAGGGTGCTTTTTACGTGCCACTGACATGGGTGCCAGTTATGTGATACTGGCATCAGCCATGATTACAATTTCACTTGATTTGACGGGTCTTCTCAAGCACAGCATGTCGCCAAAGGTCTTTCGTCACTTGTCATTGCCTTCATGAGGCCCAATGTTTGAAGATCATGCTTCACCACCTTGTCCCATGTCTTCCTGGGTCTGCCCCTTCCACAGGTTCCCTCCACCATTAGAGATCAACACTTCACACAGCTGTTCTCGTTATATATTTTATTGTGCTCCTCTTAAGTTTTAACATAGATATTTAGTATTAACCCTTTAGCATTTAAACTGTCGAAATCCAGCCTAAATATTTTACGTGTTGCTCATTCAAACTGGCTGCATCTGGCCTCTTGCACTTTACCTACACTAACATTCTAAAGATAAAGAATCATATCATCAAAACCCCAAAGCTATAAAATAATGTACGAGGCACAGGAGCGGCTGTGTGGTAAGTAGCTTGCTTACCAACCACATGGTTCCAGGTTCATTCCCACTGCGTTGCACCTTGGGCAAGTGTCTTCTGCTATAGCCCCGGGCCGACCAATGCCTTGTGAGTGGATTTGGTAGACGGAAACTGAAAGAAGCCCGTCATGTATATGTGTGTGTGTGTGTAAATGTTTGTGTGTCTGTGTTTTTCCCCCCAGCATTGCTTGGCAACCGATGGTGATGTGTTTACGTCCCCGTAGCTTAGCGGTTCAGCAAAAGAGACTGATAGAATAAGCACTAGGCTTCCAAAGAATAAGTCCTGGGGTCAATTTGCTCGACTAAAGGCAGTGCTCCAGCATGGCCACAGTCAAATGGCTGAAGCAAGTAAAAGAGTAAAAGACATTAATTCAAAATAAATTCGAATAAAAAAAAGGGTATTATATTTAACCTTTAGTGTTCAGAATACTCTGTTAAATGTAATGCTTTTTCACTCAAATTGTTTTGAATTAATCATGCATTCTCTTATAGCTTTGAGGTTTCAATGATGTGATTGTTTATTTTCAGAATGGCATTGTAGGTTAGGAGTGAGAGGCCAGATATCACCAGTTTGAATATAAAACATGTAGAATATATTGGGCCGGATTTGGCCGGTTTAAACACTAAAGGGTTAACAGTAATCTGAATGCTAAAGGGTTAAATAAATTGCTCATATGTAATCCTTGTTACAATTGTTTTTCAGCAAAAGTACCATTTCCTCTCACATTACGTTTTAAGCCAATGTTGCAACGTGGTATTGAACTTGTATCACTGGATGCATCCTGGTAAGTTCATTTTTAATCTGTGGATGTGCATATGCCGTATGCATTTCATTTGTTTTAATGTTCATTTTTCCATGCTAACATGATTTGCACAAGTATATATATATATATGTATATATTATATGTAGAAAAATACAAACTGGGACAAGAACGTAAAACATTTAGAAGACGATACAAAAAACACGGACGGGACATTCGAAGCCTTCAATCTTCAGTCAAGAACCAGATCATCCTAGCAATTTCGGCTGATTAATATATATATGTATATATATATAATATATATATATATATATATATATATATATACACACACATACTCAGATACATACAGACATATATTAATTAATCAGTTGTATGATTCGTTAGAATCTAGGCATTTTAATGTTCAGATCACTGGGTAAGAGTTGAATTCCATGTACATAGACGTACCCAATATATACAACACAGTATATGCGTTCATATACAAATAAACACACATACACATATACACACATCTATATATATATACATACATACAACAAGCTTCTTTCAGTTTCTGTCTACCAAATCCAATCACAACACTTTAGTCAGTCTGAGGCTGTAGTATAAGACACTTGCCCAAGGTGCCATGCAGTGGGACTGAACCCAGAACCATGTTGTTAGGAAGCAAGCTTCTTACCACAGAATAGCACACCCACTTAAGTTGGATTTTCTGTTTTGATGAAGATTTTTTAAACTTTATAAATCCCTCCCTCACCCACTTTTGGACCAGTTTTTCCCAAGAACTGCATATTGCCAGTCATCCTAGTTCTTTGTCATTTTCTCCGTAAGGTTAAGGTTCTGAAATATTAGGACCTTCACCACTTTGTCCTCTGTCTTCTTGGGTTTCTCTGTTCTCCAAGCTCTATGTGCATTAAATGACTGGCACTTCTTGATACAGCTTTTCTCATTCAAACATCTCACACGTCCATACCTGTGCAGACTTCTTTCTTGCACACTACATCTGGTTCCTCTTACATCTAGTTTTTCTCTCAACACATTTCTACTATGCCTTTCATCTACACTTACATTGCACATCCCACAGAACATTCCTGCTTCATTTCTTTTTAGTCTTCTCAAGTCCTCTGCATTCAAGGCCCAGGTCTTGCTACCATGCAGCATTGCAGGCATCATACGATATGCCCTTCATTCTAAGAGGAAAAGGCTTGTCACCAGCAGTTGTAGTAGCTCCTTGATCTTTTGGCAATCCATTCTTAATCTGATTATATTGTCTTACATATATATAGCTCAGCAGGGAGTTGATGACCACCTTTTACACATGCATCTTAAATGCATATTGTTCTCTGCCATGCGCTTTGAAATGTATTTTTAAAGCCTGCGGCTGACTTACAGATTCTGTTGAAGGTCTGTTAAGTATATGGCTCCACCAGATTTCTTGATTACTGTTGGTATGTGACATGTTTAATATACTTTGTTAAACTGCTTTTATGAGATGTGTCTTGATGCTCAAACTTTTGGACTTGCTCAAACACTTCTTTTTTGAGACTCATACCCTTACAAAATAAGCTTAATAAATATCTCAGACAATTCTAGTGAAAACGTACAAGCAGTCTCACATGTCTTTGATGGCTAATAGAAATATATATATACACATACATACATACATATTACGGAGATGTACTTGCATAGCAAGTGGCCTGATCCGAGATCGTGTGCAGGAATGAAAACAATTGCAACGTGGAAGGTGCTGCATCATGGAATTTTGTCAGTGAACAGGTCGCAGTCTCAAAGCGGCGAAAATATTTTGACAAATAAAATTTAAATGTGGAAGTGAATCTAACGGATTTTGTGTGTTTCTTAAATGGTTTATAAACACCTTCCACGCAGCAATTGTTTTTGTTATATATATATATAAAGAAGTATTTTGTAACAGAAGCCTCATAAACACGAAATTTAGTGTTAATATGTATCTCTCTTTGTAACTATACTGAACTTTCAGCTTCATAAAGTCTACACTGGTTCTCTTTACTATTGGAGGACTTCATTTGCAGTTCATTAACTTCCAATGAAAGGGGGGGGGGGTGTTGAACGAATATCCATGATAAACTACACAAACACTTGCATTTGCTGTAGTCATTGTTCTTGGTTAAACCAATCTAGTTTTTTAGTCTCAGGTCAGCACTGATTAAGCACACTTGTAATGAAGGACGTCAAAGCTATGACTATCCTTTTTTCCCCCCCTGATTTTTATTTATACAGTATATCTATGATTAAGTTATGAAAGACATCCTTCTCTTTTTATGATAAGGTGTAATTTGAGAGAGATTTGACTGCTATTTTGAGTGCCTGCATAGAGGCTCCTTTGTCGACTTATTTTTTTATATTCATAAATCAATTTTAGTGTCTTTGTGTGTGTTATACTTCCAGTTCGTTATTGTTACAAATCATACCACATGAATTCTTCCTACTTCAGATAAGGATCAATGTTTGTAGATGCAGATATGTTGATAGAAAACAATTTAAACTATTCTCCATATTTATGTTATTTTACTCGTCACAGGTTATCTCCTCTTACAACACTAATTATCTCCCCTAAATTGACCAAGGTACATAACTCTGCTCGTTCTATTTTTGCCTAATAAAACTAAATAAAAAAGAAAACAGACCGTCCAAGCGTCACTTAGTCGTGGAAAAATGAAAGGAAAGCCTTTTAATAAAACCAAATTCATATTTCTGTAGCGGAGTAAAAACAAAACAGGATCTTTCATGTTCAAATGAGTTATTAAGGTCATAATTGCTTGGACTGTTAGTGTCTAAAAGCTAATTTGATATATTTATGCAGTGAGGAAAATACAAATTTAGCTCAATAACTAATATTGTAATAATTATTTCAGTATATTTAGAGAATATATTTACATCTTTACTTGTTTTGATCAACTGAATCTATGATATTACGGAGATGTACTTGCATAGCAAGTGATTTGATCTGAGATCGTGTGCTGAAACAAAAGTAATCTATGATAATCATCAGGCATTTTATCACCAGATATACTTAGACGTAGGTGTAGCTCAATGATTAAGAACTTTGCTTCCCAACCACGTCAGTGGATTTGGTTGACAGAAACTGAAAGAAGCCTGTTATGCCTACCACGTAAAGTGGAAGGAAGTCGTGGAAGAGGGAAACCCAGGAAGACATGGGATGAAATATTGAAACACAGACTTACAAAGGAGATGACAGAGGAACTAGATATGGGGCACGTTGCTTTACTCAAGAAGACCCACCCACCACAGCAAAGATGAGATCCTAAAACTAAGGTGCCACATAAAACGCATTGGTGAGAGTGTCGGTGCCACACAAAAAGCACCCATTACACTCTGTCGAGTGGTTGGTGTTTATGAAGGACATCCAGTTGTAGAAACCAAATCAAAACAGATTATGCAACCTGGTGTGGTACCTGGCCTTGCCAGTCCCTGCCAAGCTGTCCAACCCATGTTAGCATGGAAAACGGACATTAAATGTTGATGATGATAGTACATGTGAGTGCTTGCTGTTTATATTTCCTAGTTAGCAACAAGAAGGGCAGCCGACTGCAGAAAACCTACCTCTGTAAAATGCATGTGATCCATGCAAGTACAGAAAAGTGGACATCAAAACCATGATGATGATAGTATATTTAGTTTGCAAATAAAGGTTCCTAGTTTGAATACAGCTAAGGAAGCATGCAGATCTCTGAAAATATCACAGATGATCAAAAATCAAACTAATTGATGCATAGTGTAGTTATAAATATTGTAAATAAGTCTAAATTTGAAGAATTTTAATTCTATTTAAAGAAAACAGTAATTTTGTAAATTAAATTGGTGAGTTATGAGAAAAATTTTCTTTTGACTTTTCTCTCCTTAATAATTCATTTTTGTATTTGGTTTACAAGATTCTTGATGTGAATTCATTTGTTGAAATAAATCTGGTGGTCTTCGGAAGATGATTACACTAATAATAACACATGCACTGTCTGCTCAAGACCTTGAAGAGAGAGCAAGTCACTGAGAAGGTTGCAGATAGCAGCAAAAGAACTTCAACTAATCAACCAATTGATTAGTTAAACAAATTTTTGATTACCATAAATCCTTGTGTATAATCCGCATTTTTTTCCCAAAATTTAAAGGTCAAAATCCCTAGTGCGTACTATAAATGAGGTTAAAAATGAAAATTATTTTCTAAGCAATGTCTGAGTTTCTATTTGCTGTCCGGCAATGTTTATTCAGACACATTTTGTGATGTCGGGCGTGAAAATACTTTAAGCTAAGCCTGAAAGCAATGAAATCATAAAAGAATCATCCATAACTTGCAGTAAGCAACATTTATTAAACGTTATTACTGTTATTTCTTTATTTTCTGCAAACAAAATGCACAAAAAAGCTACACATTTGCATTATGTTATATATACAATAATAATAAAGGACGTTACCGTATACATTTTTACAAACCAAGGACATTATATAGACCTTCTTGACTCAAGTTAGTGAAGGGGTGCGTATTATACACAAGGTATAGGTTTTTCAGAGGTACAGCCCCCTAAAAATCCCTTGCATATTATACATAAGGGCAGACTATACTCGAGGATTTACAGTAGTTAGTTGATTAGATATTTATTCATTTGACTAACAATAAAGAAGTGATATTGTGCCAGTGTATGTGTTATTATTGTTGACATGATGACTTTCCTTAATAGTTAAAATTTTGAGAGATTTTATTTTCTAAATTCTAGGGTCAGTTCAATATCCTGGTATTTTCTCAATGTATTTGGATTGAGAAGTATGTACACATTAATCCTGGGACAAGATAACGGTATGTATTATTAACACCACTGCTGATTCTATTACAATTTCTTCATGCTTTCATAAAGTTGTTACTTTTGCTTGATACTCTCCCTTGCTTTCACGTAATGGATATATTAATATTTGTCTCTTTAGCGGCTGACCAAACCAGAGTTATGCAAGAACAGATGTCAGGCTCAGCTATGGTTGCACCTCCAGACCCCATGAAAGCATTCAAAGTAAGAGCAAATTTTTAACTGTTTTTTGAGAAGTTATTCATACCTAGTTTTGCTTAATCCCTACTAAGTGTTTGAATTTGTCATCAATCTAGAAGTGATGGTAAGGGTCTGAGAAAGATTTTATTAAAAAGGGTGAAATTATAAACATTTGTTTACCTCCCCTAACAAGCACTGGCAACGGTGCCACATAAAAAGCACCCAGTACACTCTGTAAAGTGATACTAGGCATTAGGAAGGACATCCAGCCATAGAAACATGCAAAAACAGACTATGAACCTTGTTGTGACTCTTGGCTTTGCTTGCTCATTTCAAATTGTTCAACCCATGCCAGCATGTTAAACACATTACATGATGATGATGAACAGTGCATCCTGTTTATTTCTTTATCAATATTAAAATTGTTAAAGATCACCCTCCTGATGTGATGAGATGAATGTAAAATTTTAGAAGGGGGAAAGTTACATGAAATTTGCTTTGATGGGGATTGAAAATTTGTAGCCAGTTCTTCAACATTAATTTTTGAATGAATAATTTTTTTTTGTATGTATGTATGTATGTGTGTGTGTCTTTTTATGAGCTTCTCTCTCTGAGTGTAGGGCAGATAGTATGATGCTCTGAAGTGTGTTGCCACCTGATAATAAAATGTTGGCTTCGAGTGTCATTAAACTCTCTCTGATTCACCTCTTCAACCATAAATACATCATAAAGTGGTGAGGCTTCTCTAATTTCATGAGGTACGAGGCAACTCCATTAGTGTTGGTCCATTGTAGAATCCACCTTGGACTCTGTAGTGTGGTTGGCAAATGAGTAGAGATGTGGAGTTGCAAAGATTTTTGTGCCATGTCATAGATACGACAAGCTCTCTTGGCTGGTGTTTTGATAAACTACCCCCAGTACAATCTGTGATGTGGTTGATGATAGGAAGAGCATCTAGCTATAGAATCCAAGCCAAAATGAAACATGAGTGAGACATGGTCCTTCAACTTGTCTTGGAAGGTAGTAACTCTATACTAAAACTGATTCAGACCCTGAGGATTCATCAAGCTCATGCAGACATGGAAAGCAAATATAAAATGATGGCAACAGTAGTATGGTTTTATTATTTGGTCAGATAAGAAAGTGTAACAGTGCCCATAGGTTTAAGGAGTTTTCCTAGACTTATGAGGTTGATGTAAGAGATGTTTATCTTGAACATCTGCAGAGTTTTGTTTCATCATCATCATCGTTTAATGTGCATCTTTCATGCACGTATGGGTAGGATGGTTGACAGGAGCTGGCCAGGTAAAAATTGCATGGGGAAAGGGGTTCCAGAGAATTGCAGTTCCAACTAGTGGTTGTGATGGTTACTGTGAGATTTGGTGGATTGATTCTGCTGGGATGATAGTAATAATGGGGAGTGCGGATATATTATGAAAAAGAGTAGAAACTGTTGTTGTAATGAAAAAAAAGTAAAACAAAACAAAACAAAGGAAAGTGAAGTTTTAGCATATTTGTATGTAGTAGTAGTAGTAGTAGTAGTAGTAGTAGTATATATAGCAGTACTTATTAGGTGTCACAATGCCTTATAGAGAGTCGGCAACTATTCAAAGCTGAAGTATTTCTGTGGTGTGAAAAAGAAATTCAAGTTTTGCAATGTCTTGACTATTATAGACATGGCTGCCTTGCAAAGTTGCCAGAAATGCCTAGAACTTGTAAACTGAATGTCTGAGTTTTCTGTGCTTCATACGGTGAGTAGTTATGGTTGTCAGGGGCTTTTTGGTATTTTTCTGTATTGTGTTCGTATCTTGGCACTGTTGGATGGAACTAGAAGAAATTACCATTTCTTTCGGCCAATTTGTCAGTCCAGAGTTTTTAACTCTTGATACTGACACACTGAAGCCTGCCCCATGTGCATAATACAAACTTTTCCTGTTCTAAAGTAAAATAAATTAAAACCTTCAATTAAAAAGTCTTTGTTAATTCGTTTCAAATACCAGCTTGATAATGGTAAAGTTATTTTACTAAATTCTTCATTATAAAAATTAATTGTAATAGAGGCAATGTATTTCAACAGAAATATGGTGAACAAAAAGATGCAATCCTAGTATTGATATACAGCTATAGTGTTGTAGAGGCTTATTGAAGTTTTCCCTTCAATGTTCACCCTTCTCTACCTGCCTGGTTGACTGCCAGTATTTAGTTTCCAAAAAAAGAACCCTTCCCCCGTCTTATCAGTTTCTATGCAGCTCATTTTTAAAAGCATAGTGATCTAAAGGTGGTGGCCTAGTTGGGGTATTTTACAAGGAAGGATAAATGAATCATAAGCTATTATTTGGACTACCTAGCTTTATTTGTATAGAAGATAAAATGGGCTGGTCTATAATAGAAGTATTAAATCTGATGTTAGTTTCAACATTTCCTTTGGTGAATTTGATCAGGAAGATAAGAAGGTACCACCGATCTCATCTCGTCTTTCTCTGTATTACGACCTCTGACCCTTAGATCCCTCTCATTATATTTAATTTTAAATATAGGAAAATAGCAAAACTGTTATTAAAAAAATTGCTGAATGGGGGGAATAAATTTGATTCAAGGTCTTTGACAGCACAATACAACAAGCATTTTTTTTGCTTTTGCTAAGGTAAGAGCAAATTTTTAACTGTTTTTTGAGAAGTTATTCATACCTAGTTTTGCTTAATCCCTACTAAGTGTTTGAATTTGTCATCAATCTAGAAGTGATGGTAAGGGTCTGAGAAAGATTTTATTAAAAAGGGTGAAATTATAAACATTTGTTTACCTCCCCTAACAAGCACTGGCAACGGTGCCACATAAAAAGCACCCAGTACACTCTGTAAAGTGATACTAGGCATTAGGAAGGACATCCAGCCATAGAAACATGCAAAAACAGACTATGAACCTTGTTGTGACTCTTGGCTTTGCTTGCTCATTTCAAATTGTTCAACACATTACATGATGATGATGAACAGTGCATCCTGTTTATTTCTTTATCAATATTAAAATTGTTAAAGATCACCCTCCTGATGTGATGAGATGAATGTAAAATTTTAGAAGGGGGAAAGTTACATGAAATTTGCTTTGATGGGGATTGAAAATTTGTAGCCAGTTCTTCAACATTAATTTTTGAATGAATAATTTTCCTTTATAGGTCCTGTGATAGCAATTTAATTTTTGAATACCATTCAAAAAGTATTTTTGTATAACTTGTTATATCAGTAAAATTAGACATAGCAGGCATGTCTTCTATGAGATCTCTTACATAATTTTATATCAAAACCTTTTATATGTAAAAACATTTGAATTCTATCAGTTACTTGGATTCAGAAAAAGAAATATTTTTTTTATTGTATTTAATTGCGATTAATTATTTCCTTTTACAGGCAGAGTGGGAAGCTCTTGAAATTTGCAACCATCAGTGGATTTTGGAAGGTGTTGAGGAGGAACTAACTGGCAGCGGTATTCCAGAAACCATCTACATAAAAAACAAGTTCTCATAATTGTACAAAGTGTGACAATTTTACACTGAAGTGGAGCAAAATATATTAAAAAAAAAAAAACTGGCTTGTGTTTTTCATAAGAAATTGGATTTTTACAGATAGCATCTAACATTGTAATCTACTGATAAAGCCTGTGGGCAAATAATCAATCTTGAACCATCAAATAGGAAAGATAAAATATTTGTCTTCCTCCACAATGAAATCTAATGCAACGGCTATTTTAGATAAAACTAGCCCCATTGCCAAAAGAGAGAAATGCGTGTGTGTTTGTGTGCTTCTGTGTATGTGTGTTGAGAGATTGAAACCGTCAACTTCACATTGACAATATTTAGAATTTTCACTTCCAGACAACCTATTCAAAGGACATAAAGGGGAAGTTCATTTGTATTGATTTTTATTTAAATGCAAATTGTTTTGTTATATGCTTCTATATATAATTACTGTGAATTATGAAAGATCAAGCAAAAATTTTTTTTTAAATCTACTATTTTAACATGTTAAGACTATTGTCCTAATGTTTATTAAATATGTGGGGTTCACATACACACAGTAATTAAAATATTTATTCATTTTAAGAGTTGTAATAATAAACTTATTTGAAATCTTTTGTCCGAAATACATATTTTAAATTATACTGGAAGAAAAGTTTGTTGAACTGAGTCAAGCAAGCTTGCTGAAAGAATCATCATCATCATCATCATCATCGTTTAACGTCCACTTTCCATGCTAGCATGGGTTGGACGGTTCAACTGAGGTCTGGGAAGCCCGAAGGCTGCACCAGGCCAGTCAGATCTGGCAGTGTTTCTACAGCTGGATGCCCTTCCTAACGCCAACCACTCCGTGAGTGTAGTGGGTGCTTTTTATGTGCCACCGACACAGGTGCCAGACGAGGCTGGCAAACGGCCACGCTCGGATAACAAAAAAAAAAGCTGGCAAACGTTGATACTGCCAAGAATATACAAGAATAGTATTTGAGGACTGGCAATATTAACAGTAGTTTTGCTGTTATGTGATATACAAATAGAAGTAGTTCGTGAACTTATTTTTAGACATGTAGAAACTCCACTATAGGTTAAATAATGAAATATAGCCAGTCTTTTCAAATACCCAATACATCATATTGCAAAGAAAGGCTGAATTCTGGAGGTTAAAAAAAAAAAAAAGCAATCTATTACCAAAAGAATTCTTTCTTCTCTTTGGACACTAAACTCTGCTTGCAAAGACCTGTTGAGGCAAGTGAAATCAAAATTAAATTCGATAACTGGCATCCGTGCTAGCAGGGTGCAAAGAGTACCATACGAGTGTGATCTTTGACAGAGTGGCTAGCCGGTTTCCGTGCCAGATGCACATAAAAGGCACCATTCGAGGGTGATCGTTACCAGCGTTGCCTTACTGGCACTTGTGCCCCAAGCTAGTAGGGTGCTAAGAGCACCATCCAAGTGTGATCATTGCCAGAGTGGCTAAATGGCTTCCATGCTGGTGGCATGTAAGAGGCACCATTCGTGTGTGATCGTTACCAGCATCGCCTTACTGGCACCTGTGCTGTTGGCATGTGTAAAAAGATTTGAGCAAGGTTGTTGCCAGTACCGCCTGACTGGCCCCCGTGCTGGTGGCACGTAAAAGCACCCACTACACTCTCAGAGTGGTTGACGTTAGGAAGGGCATCCAGCTGTAAAAACTCTGCCAGATCAAAATTGGAGCCTGGTGCAGCCATCTGGTTTGCCAGCCCTCAGTCAAATCGTCCAACCCATACTAGCATGGAAACCAGATGTTAAACGATGATGATTATATATCATCATCATCGTCGTTTAACGTCTGCTTTCCATAGATATTATATATGTATTATGTGTGTGTATTATACATATTATATATGTATTATATGTGTATTATGTCATCATCATATATATATACATGTTATTTATGTATTATATATATATATTATGTATATGTTGTATATATATTATATATATTATATATGTATAATCTGTTGTACATTCCTTTTAGATCCATGTCTCTGAGGTGTTCTTTGTTTTTTCTGAAGACCAGTGACAGGTGATGTAAGCGAGCCTTGGCTGCTGTTCGCAGCCGATTGAGCATCTTTATAATGAATGCAGCTATAAAGTGAAGGATGAAATTATATTTAAATATCACATTTTTTAAAAATAGATACAGTTGTTTCCCTGGTAGCTTTGTGGGTAAAGGTGCTTTATAAGCAGAGGCATATGTTGAGGTGGAGGGTTTCAATCTCTGCCAAGGATTTAAAAAAGTGTTTTATTAAATACTAGCAGTATCGCCCGTCGTTGCTCGGGTTTGTAAGGGAAATAACTATATAAGCATTTTTAGAGAGTTACTTCCCTTATAGATGCCAATTCGGGCTTTCTTAGCCATTTCTGTTTTGGTGTCTTCAAGCCATGAAGTCGTTGTTCTAAAAGAACGCTGGTCTTCTTGACAACACATTACGACGTTGATTTCCTTAAACTCCTTTCCCCACAGCTTCACGAGGGAGGGAAGGGGGAGAAGCAAACAGGTGCAGCTGTGACCATGGACGCCAACTCCACCACCATCGACACACGAAAAATTATGCATTAAAATGGAAACAAATGATGGTAAATTATTTTTAAAATCGTAGACTCATCGTAGACGCGCGCTAATAGCCAGACGGGCTCGATATTAATCACGACTATAAGATACCCGAATTTGGTTAAACTGCACTGCAAAATGTGGGAGTAGTTAGGAATCTAAATCGTAGGAGACAGACACTCACACAACTACAGTTTTATATATATAGATTTACGTTTTCTATCTAGTTAGATAGGAGGGGGGAAAAGAAGGGGGTGGATAATTCTTACTTGGATTTAGTGGTTCAGTGAAAGAGACTGGTAGAATAAGGACTAGCCTTGAAAAAATTAATTACAGGGATCGTTTTATTTAACTAAAACCTTCAAGAAGGTGCCCCAGGTCAGCTCCACTCAAACAACTGCAAAAAACCCCCAAAAAACAAAAAAAAAAAACCCTCTTCAATGCATGCCCAGGGACAAGATTGAACTCTGTATCAGGATGCTTCTATATTGCTTGCTATTGTCTCCACCCACAAGTGCATTGAGACAACAGAAATACCTAGTTTGAAAATAATGTAAACCTACGAGACTAATGTAATCAATAACTAATCATTAGAATAGATTTAAATATCTCATATTTTTGTATAAGTAGTGGATAAGGGTACTATGGTGACAAACAAGACAGTGAGGTAGATGGAGGTTTCAGTCTCAGGTAGGGGTTGTGACATGATCTCATTTATTTATTTTTTTTCTGTAAATGGAGAAAGTGGAGGAAAAAAAAAAACTGAATACTTTCACAAAGAGCCTCATCAGTATAGGTCAAGATTGAACCTTTGTTAAAGAGGTTTGTGTGTTGCTATGTCCATGTCTTTACCCACAAGACCACTGAGACAACGGCAATAACTAGTTTGAAAATGATGTATTTAAACCTATCAGACTAATGTAGTCAATGACCAATCACTAGAATAGATTTAAATATCTCTTACTTTGTATAAGTAGTATTACTGGCTTTGTAGCCTAGTGGATAAGGGTGTTTGGTGACAGAGAAGACTGAGGTAGATGGAGGTTTCAGTCTCAGGTAGGGATTAGTGATATGATCTCATTTAGTTTTATTTTTCTCTAGAGAAGGGGGAAGGAAAAAAAAGGCCATGAGCCAAGATTGAACCTTTGTCCAAGGGGTATATGTGTTGCTATGTCTGTATGTCTGTCTTTACCCACGGGACCATTGAGACAAGAGCAATAGCTAGTTTGAAAATGATATATAAAAGCTATTTGATCTTATATAAAAGCTATTTGATGTGGTGGTGTTCATGGTTTTCTGTGACTTTAGTAATATTTGAGAGGAGAATGTGAAATGCTCCAGAACACAACATGCTACCTGATTCAGGAATTGATCTCGCAGCCTTAATGATTATAAGCTGAACACCCTAACCACAAGGCTGTGCACTTTCATGACAAAGTCAGTAGAGTGATGGGTTGATTTCCATTTATATCCTGGGTTCAAGTCCTGCCAAGTCCAGCTTGGCCTTTCATTCTTCTGGGGCTAGTAAAATAAAGTATGGGCCATGACTGCTGAGAACATGTATAAGCTCGCAAGGAATGAATCCAGTATGACCCAATGGATGTGTAATGTCAGTGTTAATTCAAATATATATTATATATATATATAATATAATATAATATAATATAATATATATAATGTAAACCAGGTAGTTCATGATGGAGTCATACCCAATGACTGGCGTAACAGCACCATAGTCAACTGCTACAAGGGTGAAGGTGATGCTCTAGATAGAAATAACTACAGGGGTATTAAACTGCTGGATCAGGTGATGAAGGTCACGGAGAGGGTCATAGTCCATCTCATTAGGAAGAGAGTCTGCTTAGATGAGATGCAGTTCGGTTTTGTTCCAGGTAAAAGCACCACTGATGCCATATTCCTGGTTTGACAACTGCAGGAGAAATACCTAGCTAAAGATAAACCCCTCTACTTAGCTTTTGTGGACTTGGAGAAAGCCTTTCACAGGGTCCCCGATCCCTGATCAGTGGGCAATGCCAGGTGATGAAGGTCAAGAGAGGGTCATAGTCCATCTCATTAGGGAGAGAGTCTGCTTAGATGAGATGCAGTTCGGTTTTGTTCCAGGTAAAAGCACCACTGATGCCATATTCCTGGTTTGACAACTGCAGGAGAAATACCTAGCTAAAGATAAACCCCTCTACTTAGCTTTTGTGGACTTGGAGAAAGCCTTTGACAGGGTCCCCGATCCCTGATCAGGTGGGCAATGCCAGGTGATGAAGGTCACAGAGAGGGTCATAGTCCATCTCATTAGGGAGAGAGTCTGCTTAGATGAGATGCAGTTCGGTTTTGTTCCAGGTAAAAGCACCACTGATGCCATATTCCTGGTTTGACAACTGCAGGAGAAATACCTAGCTAAAGATAAACCCCTCTACTTAGCTTTTGTGGACTTGGAGAAAGCCTTTGACAGGGTCCCCGATCCCTGATCAGGTGGGCAATGCCAGGTGATGAAGGTCACGGAGAGGGTCATAGTCCATCTCATTAGGAAGAGAGTCTGCTTAGATGAGATGCAGTTCGGTTTTGTTCCAGGTAAAAGCACCACTGATGCCATATTCCTGGTTTGACAACTGCAGGAGAAATACCTAGCTAAAGATAAACCCCTCTACTTAGCTTTTGTGGACTTGGAGAAAGCCTTTCACAGGGTCCCCGATCCCTGATCAGGTGGGCAATGCCAGGTGATGAAGGTCACAGAGAGGGTCATAGTCCATCTCATTAGGGAGAGAGTCTGCTTAGATGAGATGCAGTTCGGTTTTGTTCCAGGTAAAAACACCACTGATGCCATATTCCTGGTTTGACAACTGCAGGAGAAATACCTAGCTAAAGATAAACCCCTCTACTTAGCTTTTGTGGACTTGGAGAAAGCCTTTCACAGGGTCCCCGATCCCTGATCAGGTGGGCAATGCCAGGTGATGAAGGTCACAGAGAGGGTCATAGTCCATCTCATTAGGGAGAGAGTCTGCTTAGATGAGATGCAGTTCGGTTTTGTTCCAGGTAAAAACACCACTGATGCCATATTCCTGGTTTGACAACTGCAGGAGAAATACCTAGCTAAAGATAAACCCCTCTACTTAGCTTTTGTGGACTTTGAGAAAGCCTTTGACAGGGTCCCCGATCCCTTATCAGGTGGGCAATGCCAGGTGATGGTCACAGAGAGGGTCATAGTCCATCTCATTAGGGAGAGAGTCTGCTTAGATGAGATGCAGTTCGGTTTTGTTCCAGGTAAGAGCACCACTGATGCCATATTCCTGGTTTGACAACTGCAGGAGAAATACCTAGCTAAAGAGAAACCCCTCTACTTAGCTTTTGTGGACTTGGAGAAAGCCTTTGACAGGGTCCCCGATCCCTTATCTGGTGGGCAATGCGGAAACTGGAGATTGACGAATGGTTGATAAGGGCTGTATAGGCCCTATACAGAGAGGCCGTTAGTAAGGTTAGGATTGGCAATGAGTATATTGAAGAATTATCTTTCGGCAAAAGTGCATTCAGCATCCTATCCACAAACAGTCTACAATAAATATAAAGGACTGGACCAGATGCTTTTAATGTATCACATTTGGTCCCTCTTCTTAACCCTTTAGCATTTGAACCGGCCATATCCGGCCAAAAATATTCTGCCTGTTTTATGTTCAAACTGGCCAGATCTGGTCTCTCACACCAACCCTACAATATCGTTTTAGAAATTAACAGCTACCTCATCAAAATCTCATGGCTACAAGATAATGAATGATTAGTTCAAAACAATGTGGATAAAAAAGGATTAATTTTGGCAGAATAATGCGAACACTAAAGGGTTAATCTAATTTCACAGTTCACACTGTAGTCAGCTTAGTTGTTCATCTTGATTACACAGGATTAGAATAAATTACTGCACAATAGTTTTATTATATAACACACTCACCGGTAAAATTTCCACTTATTTCGTCTTATTTTCCTAAAATTTTCGTTACGTCTTGCAACCTTTTCAATAGTCTTGACTCTCTTACTTTTAGGAAAATAAGACAAAATAAGTGGAAATTTTACCGGTGAGTGTGTTATATAATAAGGTACTAAAAGAGAATGACTCTCCTCAGTTTTATTAGTATATTACAATATAATACAGCCAGTAGTATATTATAGCTCACATGAGCAAGACACAATAACTGCTTGCACCGGATTACTGATGACAAAAATATTCCACAGACTACTTTGCAATTGAAGGTTAGATGGGGCATGGACACATGCTCCATCAAACAAGCCACATAGTCATGAACAAGTGGATTTTAAATTGTAAATATATATACACACACATATGTGCAGGTGGCACGTAAAAAGCACCCACTACACTCACGGAGTGGTTGGCGTTAGGAAGGGCATCCAGCTGTAGAAACATTGCCAAATTAGACTGGAGCCTGGTGCAGCCTTCTGGCTTCCCAGAACCCCGGTCGAACCGTCCAACCCATGCTAGCATGGAGAACGGACGTTAAACGACGATGATATATGTATAAAAAAGTAAAGATGTGTATTTTAATCACCCAGTGAACAGGAAGAGGCTGTGTGCACAACCTGCATGGCTGGTAAGGTTGGTTGTTATGTTCAGCTTAAATATATTCGTCAATGTTCACAAAAGAAAGAACTGTGCGCAAGGAGAGAATACCAGAGGGTTGATGTTCTGAGGAAAAAGGATTAGGCTGACTTGTTGGTTGTGGGGAACCTGACAAAATAAAGGAGAAAGAGAGGTATTTTGGGTGGGCTGGAGTGGAGGCAGTAAGCAACTAGCTAGATGTGGTGTTGTAGCAATAAAAAAGATAGAGAGAAGAGACTTTGCAGTATGTAGGTAAGTTACCAGTTAATTCATTGGTCTTCAACTACATCTGCTAACTCATGAAGCCGTCTAATTACGGATAATGTATCTACATACAAGCATACCCATCTAACACCCGTGGACATATTTACAAAGTCAGAAAACAGCACAGCTCCCATGACTTTAGGAAACATTTTTTCACGCTGAGAGTTGCTGAAGCATGGAACAAACTGCCGGCATCGGTTGTTAGTAGTCAGAGCACTGCATCCTTCAAAACTTCCATGCTTCCTGAGATTCGCCAACACTACACCTGATTTTCTCCCCTCCATACACACACAGGCATGTATCTGACTCATACATTGTTCACTTTCCAGACATTTCTACATTACTGCATATGCTTTATATGCACTTTCTGACAAGTTGTGGTGCATCTGAGCACTATACAATTAATTTCATTATTATTATTATTATTATACTCCATCAAATAGTTTGCATTTCTAGTGTCTAGTTTGACTTCTCTCAGAATTCACTAAGGAGTGTTGGCTTTAAAGACTGTCCTTAGAAATTACTTTCTAAAATAGGGTCCTGGTTGTCAACTGCAGAATTTTAAACAGAAGAAACAAGTTGTATACTCTTTTACATGTTTCAGTCATTTGACTGCGGCCATGCTGGAGCACCGCCTCTAGTCAAGCAAATCGACCCCGGGATTTATTCTTTGTAAGCCCAGTACTTATTCTATCAGTCTCTTTTGCCGAACCGCTAAGTGACGGGGACGTAAACACACCAGCATCGGTTGTCAAGCAATGCTAGGAGGACAAACACAGACACACAAACACATACACATACATACATATACATATATATATATATACATATATACGACAGGCTTCTTTCAGTTTCCGTCTACCAAATCCACTCACAAGGCATTGGTCGGCCCGGGGCTATAGCAGAAGACACTTGCCCAAGGTGCCACACAGTGGGACTGAACCCGGAACCATGTGGTTGGTTAGCAAGCTAACTTACTACACAGCCACTCTTGAGTATGTAAATCATTTTAGCATCGTGCGAGAGTCTTCAGTAAATGAGTTACTGTAACATGATCCCTCTCATTATGGGTCTGGACATACAACCTGTTCATTGTAGGTACACCAAATTGAGTTGCCAGCTACTGCCAAAGTTGCAATTATCAAACACAATACATTTTTCTTTTTTTTTTAAATTTCATTTCTGACTTACAGGAAATTCTTAAAACAAAAATTACAAATAAAAAAAAGAAAATCAACTGAAATTCTGTTAAAAGTATCCCTGAGTGATTTGAAAGTAATCATCTTGAATCCGGTATTGAACACAGTGCACATGACATATCTCTTGTAGTCTGCTGAATTGGAACATTCTTTACTAGAATTTTAGATTCTGTTACTTTTCATCCTGGGGAAGAAACCAGAAGTCTTAGTGGAATAAGACTCTTTGGTATTTTACATATCACTTCTTTTGCCAAACACAACATATGAAATATCTTTCTGTATTTTGGTACCACTAGAAAAAAAAAAATGTAAAAAAATACAAAAAGAAGTTGTTGGATCATTTCAAATAATACATTTTTCAAAGGAGCAAGTTATCATCATTAGCATAGTTATATGGGTAAGAAATTCATTTCACAATCATATGGTTTTGGGATCAGTTCTACTGTGCAGCATCTTGGGCAAGCGTTATCTATTGTAATCCTGGATTGGCCCCTACTTTATGAGTAAATTAAGCAAACCAAAATTGTCCAAAGCCTACCATAATGCATGTACTTACAAACAAAAGTGTAATGAAAGCTTCTTTACCTGAAAAGCAGGTAAGGATTAGTGACAGAAATAGCACCTTGCTGTAAAAACAATGCCTAAGTAATATGAATATGTATTCATCTAACTCATGCAAGCATGGAAAAGTGGATGTAAAACATGCAAATGAAGTGTGAAGGGAGCTAAGATACTCAGCTGTATTGAATAAAAAACTGCTGTATGACCATATGACAACATTTCGATAAGTTAACTGTTTTTGTAAATTTATTTTTATTGATTTATTCTCATTTCACTCACTGGTGGGATAATTTTGAAAAATTTGTTTCCAAGGCGCAGGAGTAGCTGTGTCGTAAGTAGCTTGCTTACCAACCACATGGTTCCAGGTTCATTCCCACTGCGTGGCACCTTGGGCAAGTGTCTTCTATTATAGCCTCGGGTCCACCAAAGCCTTGTGAGTAGATTTGGTAGACAGGAAACTGAAAGAAGCCCATCATATATATGTATGTATGTATATATATATATATATATGTGTGTGTGTGTGTGTGTGTGTGTTTGTCCCCCCCAACATTGCTTGACAACCGATGGTGGTGTGTTTACGTCCCTGTAACTTCGGGGTTTGGTAAAAAGAGACCAATAGAATAAGTACTAGGCTTCCAAAGAATAAGTCCTGGGGTCGATTTGCTCAGCTAAAAGGTGGTGCTCCAGCATGACCACAGTCAAATGCCTGAAACGAGTAAAAGAGTAAGCAAATATTTTTTACAGTTGGCTGTTTTCCCTTCTGTTTAGTCAACCATGAAAATCGGAATGTATGGCTAGCCAGAAAGGTTAATGCATGCCTACTTATTTACCGTAAATTTTATAGTAAAGATCACTCTAATGAAATCTAAAACATACTTACAATCGCTGTTGGTAGAAGTTGATGTTAAGATTTAACAGGTATTCTAGGAGCAGAGATACCAAAGTTCTCCTTTAAGAACTGAAGTACAGATGAGGTGCTGGCTAAAGATGCGAAGACTGTTTGTTCAGCACGACTCATTGCTTTTTGTAACATAAATGTTAGATGATGGTGGAAACACTGGAATGATGTTCCAGTCGACAGTGCCAGATATATCTAATCAAAAGAGAAGAAACAGAATCATAGTTACAGTGATAAGTCTTTGAGGTATAGTAACATTAAGATGTAGAGGAAGATAGTCTAGTATTTAGATTAGTTCTCAACTGGCGTCTATATATAAGATTTTTTGGAGGTTCACACAGCAAAATAGTAAAGTGGAGATCCACAATAATGTTCTAAGGGCCCCTGAAAAGATTTTGATTTAGATGTATTGGTATTTATTACAAAAAAAAAAACAACATGGTTCAGCCTTCACAAGTTAATATATGAAAAACAAAATAGGAATTTTGAAAGAAGTATCTATAAAACTAGTTTTTAAACCAGCGAATGGCTATGGGGGTTCTCCAGAATAAAATAAAGGGGGTCCATAAGTAAAAAAAAAAAAATTGTTAAGAGCCCTTGGTTTAGATGTATTAAGATGGGGTAGCATTGAGGTGTGGAGTAGAAATATAGAACAAAGGAGAGAATCATGAACAAGAAGCAGAAGTGACATAGTGGCAGGGGCCTGGGAGAGATCAGTGATATGGCAGCAAAAAGAGGGGTATTAGTGATGGGGTAGTCAGGAGAAGGGGAAGTGACATGACAGCAGGGGCCAGTAACATAGCAGTAGGAAGAAGGGGTCAATGACATGACACTAGAAATAGGAGAAATGTTAATGGCATGGTAGTAGGGAGCAGAAAAGGTGGGGTCAGTGACATTCTATTAGGGCCAAGACAGGGCTAAACAACAACATAATGGCTTTTTACAGTAAGTTCAAAAATAGTGTGGCACTTGTTTTTTCTTTATTGTAGTTATAGAAATGAATATGCTATGAGAAATAAAGTGAGTGGCTGTGTGGTAAGTAGCTTGTCTACTAACCACATGGTTCTGGGTTCAGTCCCACTGTGTGGCACCTTGGGCAAGTGTCTTCTACTATAGCTTCGGGCCGACCAAAGCCTTGTGAGTGGATTTGGTAGACGGAAACTGAAAGAAGCTCGTCGTATATATGTGTATATATATATATATATATATATATATATATATATATATATATATATATATATGCGTGTGTGTGTTTGTGTGTCTGTGTTTGTCCCCTAGCATTGCTTGACAACCGATGCTGGTGTGTTTACGTCCCCGTAACTTAGCGGTTCGGCAAAAGAGACCGATAGAATAAGTACTAGGCTTACAAAGAATAAGACCTGGAGGTGATTTGCTAAACTAAAGGTGGTGCTCCAGCATGGCCGCAGTCAAATGACTGAAACAAGTAAAAGAGTAAAAAGAAAAAGAGAGAGACCAGGAAAAAAAAAAGGCACACTAACTAAAAAAAACTAGTTCCCTCCTCTCTTCTCCCCATTAGCCTTTCTATACGGGCTATGGACCGATCATTTCCTCTGTAACACTAAATTGAAATTACAAGTTTGTACTTTTCATCTTCTGTTAGCATGGGTTAACTAGGTCTACCACCTCAAATATTTCTGTGACCTTTTGAAAACTTTGACCCTTTCCATACCAACATGCATCAGACTACCCCTGGCCATCTGACCACCATGCTTGAAGTGGTAGTGGTTGTGGTTGTGATGCTAGTAGTGGTGATGATGTGATTGTTGGCAGTAGTGGTTGTGGTGGTTATAGGTGAGCTGTGATGGTAGTGGGGGCAATAGTGGCAACAATGGTATATCCATGCTTTTGCCTAAATGAGGATCAAATGCATGCAGTGGTATGACAGTCTGGACATGAAAGACCCTGGTGGCATTTGAACTCAGAACGTGGCCATCTGACACCAAATGTTCTCTTTTAAAGTGAAAATCTATTATCAAAAGGCAGGTTATGTTCTAAACACCAACTTAACAATAACAAAGTTGTTTTAATAAACTCTTCTTCGTTTTCGAAATTAACTGAAACAAGGGCAGCGTATTTCAACCAAAATATTGTAACAAAGGTGGGATTAAAGCTGGATTCGTTGATGTAACAACAACCAGTTACTTATGAAAGGAAAGTATACCAAGACAGATTGAGACAAGGAAGAGTTATGTCCCTTTTATAGGGTTTCAAGTGACATACACTTATTCTTTTCTATTGGAAGCACAAGGCCTCAAATTTTGGGGAAGGGATTAATAAAGTCGATTACATCGGCCCCAGTGCGTAACTGATACTTAATTTATCAACCCCCGAAAGGATGAAAAGCAAAGCCGACCCTGGTGGCATTTGAACTCAGAACATGAAGACAGATGAAATACTTATTTCTTTACTGCCCACAAGGGGCTACACACAGAGGGGACAAACAAGGACAGACAAACGGGTTAAGTCGATTACATTGACCCCAGTGCTTAACTGGTACTTAATTTATCGACCCCGAAAGGATGAATGGCAAAGTCGACCTCAGCGGAATTTGAACTCAGAATGTAACGGCA
This sequence comes from Octopus sinensis, assembly GCF_006345805.1. Lineage (NCBI taxonomy): Eukaryota > Metazoa > Mollusca > Cephalopoda > Octopoda > Octopodidae > Octopus > Octopus sinensis. Next base: position 17,956,839 of record NC_043000.1, on the reverse strand, counting down.
GACGAAATACAGCTACGCATTTCGCCCAGTGTGCTAACAATTCTGCCAGCTCACCACCCTCAGTGACATATACTTACTGAAATAGTAAATTGTTTGTAATAGGTCTGAATCTTCATTAACGTCCATTTTTCCATGCTAACATGTGTCCGATGGAATTTGTTGAGGCAGATTTTCTACAGCCGGATGCTCTTCCTGTTGCCAACCCACCCTTATTTTCCTATGATCAGATATGTCTTGGAAGAATAAGGAATGAAGGAGACTACTTGCATGAGGGTAACACTTGCTTACAATGATCCCACAGTGCCAAGGCAAGGAGACAAAAACACACAGACACATTTGCCTGAGGGAGATTTCTTCTCTGTTCAGCTCTCTTCAGAGTTTCCTAACACATTGAGCACATTGCAACATACTACACACACACACACACACACACACACGATGGATTTCTTTCAGTTTCCATTGACTTGTAACAGGATGAGAGGTCTCCACACTGGATGGGTGCAGCTTGCATCCTTTACATTAAATATTAATCGAAGAAAGAGTCAAGATTTCCGATTAACTTCAACTGTATAAATATTTATTCTTTGATTCGCAATATAAACATTTCCTTCTTCTGGGTGAATCGGCAACTTAGGAGCTCATCGGCAGTAGTCAAGTGGAGGGAATCAATCCTGCCCGTTCAAACATAGCGAGAATGTGCCACGAGGTAGCAGCTTGAGAGAGCTGCTGCAGACACGTCTGTATTGTTCAGATGTTAGCGTCAAAAGGTAAAAAAATACAAGAGAATTTCGCTGCTGCTAGTTTTCTGCGCATGCGCATGAGGGAACTTCTGGAAGATTCCAACCCTGCTCATGCGTGTTGGAGATTTCCAAGATGGCGTCACTACAGACTAAATCCACTTAAAATGGCTTTGGAATTGAACCTGAAACCATGTAGTCAGGAAGCAAACTTCTTACCACACAACCATGCCTAGGCCTAAATGCAAACCACAAAACTGAAGTAGCACACGTTTCATAGAATGAAGTTTCATTGTTTAACTCCAGGTTAGCTCAGATCAAAATCCAAGTAGATAAATGGCCAAACAATTTGATAAAAGCCACAGATTTCATGTTTCATCTACAGCCTGAAACATAGTTGGCTAGGAAAGGTATCAAACTAAAGAAAAAAACGCCCTAAATTGGTATGTGTAAGTAAGATGTACTCCTCCGACCTGTCCAGGGCAGTAACTTAGAACATGAACCAACTTGTACCATGATGACCTGTCCAACCCATGCCAGGATAAAAAGAGAACATGACAATGATGATGATGGATGTGGTGGTGAAGGTTGTAGTGATGGTTGTGGTGACAGCTGTGATCGTGATGGTGGTTGTGGTATGGTTGTTGGTAGTGGTGGTTGTGGTTGAGGTGGTAGTGAAGTTGTGATGATAGTGGGAGCAATAGTGGCAACAATGGAATACCATGCTTGAAGTGGTAGTGGTTGTGGTTGTGATGCTGGTGGTGGTGGTGATGATGCGATTGTTGGCAGTAGTGCCTTTGCCTAACAGAGGATCAAATACATGCAGTGGTATGACAGTCTGGACATGAAAGACGCTTTAATACACGTGAGAGATAATACTGATTAAGTAGGGAATAAAGAGAGAAATGGATAGTGTTCACTATATTAGCAACTGGGATGCAGTTGCCAGCAACAGTGGAGAATGGTGACGTACCGTAAAAGAGGGAACACAAAGGAGTGACAGAGGGAGAGAGGAGAAATGGAAAGACAAGAAAAGATGTCAACAAGAAACTATGACAGTACAACCAGCCAGGCAAAGTCTTCGCTACATTTGCGGCACCTGCCAGAGGGAGTGTTTGTCCAGGATAGGACTATACAGCCACAGCAGGAGATGTATCAGGACATGAGATGTAAAAGCCGGACTAGACTATTTTATGCGCAGCTCCATTGTCTCCCGAGACAGAAAGGATGCCAACAACAACAAAGAGAGAAATGGATAGTGTTTACTCACCCAGTCTTTAACACATTCTTCTGGAGTTGACTGGTAACCAGCAAACATAGATGGGTTGGATAGGATACCACGAGCAGCCATTATACCTAGAAAATCAGATAATAAATACGTCTTTGTCAGTTGTACAGTTTAATGAATTTAAAGAATAGTAATGAGTAATGCCCCCTCCCCTCTCAAAGATTCCTTGTCTTGCAAGTTATTTGGTGACCCTGCTGGTGCTGGTGCCATGTAAAAAAGCATCCAGTCTACACTGTGAAGTGGTTGGCATTTGGAAGGACATCCAGCTGTAAAAACCCTGCCAAAACTGACCTTGCCTGTGCTGGTGCCACATAAAAAGTACTCAGTCCACTCTACAGGGTGGTTGGTGTTAGGAAGAATATCAAGCTATAAAACCCATGCCAAAAGAGACACAATAGCCTGGTGTAGTCGTCTACCTGGCCAGCTCCTGTCATAATGTCCAACTCATGCCAGCATGGAAGACAAATGTTAAATGATGATGATGATGATGATGAATACAAAGTTAAATTCTTTAGATGAGTTTTCATCATCATCATCATCATCATTGATTTGATTCAGGTTTATTCTTATTCTTAGTAAAATTTATGTGGGTAGTGGGTTACTACCTGTAACCTTAGGTATCCACAATCTTTCAATAGTCTTCCAAGTACTCGAGACCCTCCTGATATTCTTTCCTGTCCCTAAGAGGCAAACTTTCTGTAGAAGCTCTACAGCGCATTCTAATCCAATCTCCTTTAACCATTTCTCTATATCTTTGCTTACAGTCCCTCAATGCACCACTTATTATAGGCACAACCTTTACGATCTTCATATTCCAAATTTTTGCAATTTCAAATCTTAAGGGATTGTATTTTCTTTTTGTCTTTCGTGTTTTTTATTTACAATCCTGGAATCATGATTATTATTATTATTATTATTATTATTATTATTATTATTAGAGGTAGACCCAGGAAAACCTGGGACGAGGTGGTGAAGCACGACCTTCGAACTTTAGGTCTCACCAAGGAAATGACTAGAGACCGAGACCTATGGAAGTATGCTGTGCGTGAGAAGACCTGGCAGGACAAGTGAGACCATAACCAGTGGCCTTCTACATGGGATGTAGCCAGTCCACTTATGCATACCTTTCCTTCTTGGGACACAAAACTCCACTTGTGAAGACCTGTTGAGGCAAGTGAGAATCAGAACCTAAATCGAAGTCGATCAACATCAATGGAAATTGCAGCTGTGATACCAGTGCTAGTGGCACGTGAACCTTACTGCCTCCCCCTGAAATTGCCAGGCCTTGTGTCAGAATTTGAAACCATTACTACTACTACTACTACTACTACTACTACTACTACTACTACTACTACAAAACCGCCACCACCACCACCACCATCATGATGGTGGTGGAAGGCAATTTACTTTTCATCTTTCTGAGATTGATAAAACAAATACCAATGAGGTACTGAGATTGATTTCATTGACTTATATCCCACCCTTTCAAAATTTCAGGCTTTCTGCCAATGTTTGAAAGTATTATTACTACAGATGAAAGCTTTTGTGCATAGTGAGAGATGGTTTCTTCAAATGCTCAGAAGACTCCCTAGAAGTATGAGGTAGCTTCTGTTCATCAGCAGTGGAAGAGAGTGCTCCAAAAGCAAAACTTTCATTGCTTTCTTTCCAAACCTTCCTTGGTTTCCTTTTCTTGAATTCCTTAACCCTTTTGATACCAACCCGCCTGAAACTGCCTCTGACTCTGTAGTACAAATGTCTTGTTTTCAAAAGTTCTGAATTAAAATTTCCCACTTAGTCATAATTTATGTTCTTAACACTAACTTAATGATAACGAAGTTATTTTACTAAATTCTTTGTTATATTTAAAATTAATTGAAAGAAACACAGAAAATCTCAACAGAAATATGGTAACAAAAGGGTTAATTGAAACGCCAACCTCTATATCAGTGCTTTTCAAACTTTTTGCCGAAGCGGAACCCCAAGGAAACATTCCACTGGCTCGAGGAATCCCTGTGCAATAATTTAATAGTCTTATGCACACACATCTGCACAGGAGAATTAAAAATTACTGCCGATTTTAGCACTTTTGTAACTTCTTGCGGAACCCCTGGACTGTACTGGCGGAACCCTGGTTGAAAACCACTGCTCTATATGAACCCCATGTCTGAACCAGTACAGTCTTGTCCCCTGAAAGCTGCATCTGATTCATCTTGTACCTGGTTTTTGCTTCAGCTCCCTTATGCTTCTGTCAATCATGTGCATACACTAACATATATCCAGAGAGCATGACTGCTTCATTTTAACAGAAGGAACCAGTGGGAACAGGAAACTGAGGAGGACACAAAAGAAGTGATGACAGCTGATCTCAAGAGGCTAAACCTCAGGAAGGAGATGACAAAGGGCTACAACAAACAGTAAGGAAGACCCATCCTACTCAAGCATAACAATAATAATAATAAGCGCAGGAGTGGCTGTGTGGTAAGTAGCTTGCTTACCAACCACATGGTTCTGGGTTCAGTCTCACTGCGTGACACCTTGGGCAAGTGTCTTCTGTGCTATAGCCTCGGGTTGACCAAAACCTTGTAAATGGATTTGATAGATGGAAACTGAAAGAAGCCCGTCGTATATATGTATATGTGTGTGTGTGTGCACGTGTTTGTCCTCCCAATATCGCCTGACAACTGATACTGGTGTGTTTATGTCCCCATAACTTAGCGGTTTGGCCTAAAGAGACCGATAGAATAAATACTAGGCTTACAAAGAATAAGTCCTGGGGTTGATGTGCTCAACTAAAGGCAGTGCTCCAGCATGGCTGCAGTCAAATGACTGAAACAAGTAAAAGAGTATGACAATGATGACAATGATGATGATGGTGATAGCAGAAACATTCCAGGGTTTAAATCTCATCTCTTTAAGAGTCTAATAAAAACAACATTTTTGAACAATTTGGTCTCAATTTCTCATCAGGTGTCAATATCTATGTAGATGTGCTTCAGCTGGGATTGAACTAATATACATTGGTTTCATAATTTTGGCACAAGGCAAGCAATTTCAGGGGAGGGGGCTAAGTCAATTAAATCACTCTCAGGGTTCAACTCATACTTATTTTACTGACCCCAAAAGGACGAAAGGCAAAGTTGGCATTTGAACCTAGAACATAAAGACTGACAAAATGCCGCTAAGCATTTTACCTGGTGTGCTAATGTTCCTGTCAGCTTGCTCCCTTACTGAGCTATAAATATTAAAGATCCATGAGTGCAATTCTACTCCAAACACCTGTACATATACCTGGCACCTGATGAGTAACAGACGCTCTCTTTCGCTTTCAATAACCTCTTCTGTTTGATATAAATGTTACTCCACGACTTACTCCTTTACTTGTTTCAGTCATTTGACTGTGGCCATGCTGGAACATCACCTTTAGTTGAGCAAATCGAAACTAGAACTTATTCTTTGTAAGCCTACTACTTATTCTCTTTTGCTGAACCGCTAAGTTATGGGGACGTAAACACACCAGCATTGGTTGTCAAACACAGACACAAACACACATGTATATACATATACATATATATGATGGCCTTCTTTTAGTTTATGTCTACAGAAATCCACTCACAAGGCTTTGGTCGGCCCAAGGCTATAGTAGAAGACACTTGCACAAGGTGCCACGCAGTAGGACTGAACCTGGTATCATGTGGTTGGTAAGCAAGCTACTTACCACATAAGAAATATTCTTACCCTATAAGAAATAAGAAATATTGTATACATAACACTGGTCCATTAGCAGTTATACTAGCCAAATCTAGCTCAAATATTCTACATGTCTTACATTCAAACTGGCTATATCCAACCTCTCTCACCTAACCGACAATAACATTCTAAAAATGAATGATCAGATCACTGAAGCCTCAAAGCTATAAGATAATACATAAGTAATTCAAAACAATTTAAATAAAAAAGCATTACATTTGACAGAGGAATCTGAACACTAAAGATTTACGTTAGTTTTTGGAACATAAACTCATTTCATTGATGAAAAAGGTATGTATAGGTTCTTACCAAAACTAGGGCAGAGTCAGAATAAGTAATGGCATACCATTTAACAGTGGCTGTGGAATTTCCATCATCAAGTCCTTATATATATATCAAGTCCTTTAGCATTTAAATTGGCCGTATCCAGCCCAAATATCCTATATATTTTTATGTTCAAACTGACTGGTTGGGGCCTCTCACACCTACTCTACAATGTCATTCTAAAATTAAACAGTTACGAGAACCATCCGAATGTGGCCTCGTGCCGGTGGCATGTAAAAAGCACCATCCGAACGTGGCCGTTGCCAGCCTCGACTGGCCCCCGTGCCGGTGGCACGTAAAAAGCACCATCCGATCGTGGCCGTTTGCCAGCCTCATCTGGCACCTATGCCGGTGGCACATAAAAGCACCCACTACACTCACGGAGTGGTTGGCATTAGGAAGGGCATCCAGCCGTAGAAACATTGCCAGATCAGACTGGGCCTGGTGCAGCCTTCTGGCTTCCCAGACCCCAGTTGAACCATCCAACCCATGCTAGCATAGAAAACGGACACTAAACGATGATGATGATGACATCCTTGAAATCTTGAAGTTACATGATAATTCAAGGTTAATACAAAACAATGTGATTGAATAAGCATTATATTTTGATAGAATAATCTGAATGCTAAAGATTTAAATCTAATATTGCAATTGGCTAGATCCTCCATTGAGTTGTAAAATCTATGTCTTTTCACAGAGCACCTTTGATACAATGCAGTTCTGTAACTTGAGTTTTGTGAATCAAAAGAACGGTCAATTATATACATAACCTTCCCAGATCAAATCTGTAATAAATTATTTTGAATGTCATGCTATCAGTTAAGAAAGTTTATACTCCTGCAATTAGCTATTTAGTATTTATTCTCTGTGGTTAATGAACTTCAAGTTATAAATTGTAAAAGAGGGTAATGTCCAGTGTCAATTTCCTCTGCTTTGTTTTCGTTATTTATGCTTCACTACAAAAGAACAAAATTCAATGCAAAAGAAAACATTGTTTTAAGAGGGAAGAGAGAGGGGGAGGGGGAGAGGGGAGAAAGAGAAAGAGAGAGAGATGGGGGTGGGGGTTAACAGTTGAAAAATTGCTTCAGTCAGTACAGATCCTAAGGTCTGACCTATGAACATCACCTGAAATCTGTTTTTGTCTGCCTCTACTAATAATCTGCAGTACTTTTCCACTAATTGTAAACAAGGTGCAGGAGTGGCTGTGTGGTAAGTAGCTTGCTAACCAGCCACTTGGTTCCAGGTTCAGTCCCACTGCGTGGCATCTTGGGCAAGTGTCTTCTGCTATAGCCCCGGGCCGACCAATGCCTTGTGAGTGGATTTGGTAGACAGAAACTGAAAGAAGCCTGTCGTATGTATATATATATATGTGTGTATGTGTGTGTGTTTGTGTGTCTGTGTTTGTCCCCCTAGCATTGCTTGACAACCGATGCTGGTGTGTTTACATCCCCGTCACTTAGCGGTTCGGCAAAAGAGACCGATAGAGTAAGTACTGGGCTTACAAAAGAATAAGTCCCGGGGTCGATTTGCTCGACTAAAGGCGGTGCTCCAGCATGGCCACAGTCAAATGACTGAAACAAGTAAAAAGACAAAATGGCTGCTCTGCTCAACCTGCTGAAAATAGCAATGAAATATCCCTCAAATCATATGTTACTGTGCTAAAAAAAAGTAGATCATGTTGAATAATGCAGTCCTGGATATATAAAGAGATAGAATAGTAAGGCTGGAAAGCCCTTGATTATAAGCCTGCTTGGTCAGTTTGACCTGGGGTTTAAACAACAACAGTCAGCTGTTTACTGCACACAATCACTTTCTTCAACAAGACTCAGAGACTGATCAATTGTTCTTACCATTTGCTTTAGTTTCTGTGTGAATCTTTTTGGCTCCTTCAAGAGATTTTACGTCACCGTTGGCAATGACTGGAATATTTACACTGCTTTTAATCAGTTGAATTGCTTCATTGTTCACTGGTTCACCTCTCTGTTCAGGTGTACGTCCATGAACGGCTAACCAAGATAATCCAGCATGTTCCATTTTACGACAAAATTCAACAGTTTCCCTAAAACAAAAAATAAATAAATAAATAAATACAATAAAATATAATAAACAAGTTTTGAAAGTATTCCTTTTAATTTTAGAAAATGACTGTCAACAAAAACACAATAGCTACCCCAAGAAAACTGTCCTCCCTAGTTGGAGATCTCCACAAAACAGACTGCAGCTGTATCTGCATCAATTCTTATTTCTTTATTGCCCACAAGGGGCTAAACACAGAGGGGTCAAACAAGGAAAGAAAAATGGATTAAGTAGATTACATCGACCCCAGTGTGTAACTGGTACTTAATTTATCGACCCCGAAAGGATGAAAGGCAAAGTTGATCTCGGCGGAATTTGAACTCAGAACGTAGCAGCAGACGAAATACCTATTTCTTTACTACCCACAAGGGGATAAACATAGAGGGGACAAACAAGGACAGACAAACGGATTAAGTCGATTATATTGACACCAGTGCATAACTGGTATTTAATTTATCGACCCCGAAAGGATGAAAGGCAAAGTCGACCTCGGCGGAATTTGAACTCAGAACGTAGCAACAGACGAAATACCTATTTCTATTTCTTTACTACCCACAAGGGGCTAAACACAGAGAGGTCAAACAAGGACAAACAAACGGATTAAGTCGATTATATCGACCCCAGTGCGTAACTGGTACTTAATTTATCAACCCTGAAAGGATGAAAGGCTAAGTCAACCTCGGTGGAATTTGAACTCAGAACGTAGCAGCAGACGAAATACCGCTAAGCATTTCGCCTGGCATGCTAACGTTTCTGCCAGCTCGCCACCTTATCTGCATCCATTCTACAAAACCCTCCACAACTGTAACTGTCTCCAACACAACTGACAACAGCAGAAGCTAGTAAAGGAGAAAAAGGAGTAAAGACCCCTTTTGGTCACGAAGGATCTTGGGACTGCACCAAGAAGGTTACTCTCCTAGGCACAAGTCTGGGCAAGCTTGTTTATAGAAGACCAGTAGTTGCCCATGCAAACCAGCCACCCCTCTCCACTGATGTTATCGAAGGGAAAATAAAGGGGCCGATACAGCTTGGCACCAGGGACATTGCAACTCATACCTATAGCTGAATGAACTAGAGCAATAGGAAATAATATGTTATTCAAGAACACAACATACAACCTTGTCCAGGAATTGAACTCAGTTACTCTCCCAAAATTTTCACTGTAGTCGCCGACTGCCCACAAAACAGCTGACACTTGAAGCTAGTCACACAAACAGTTCACTGCAGTAGTTGGTTGCCCACAAAAAAAAAGCTCACAGCTGTAGCTGGTCATTCAAACAGTCTACTGCAGTAACTAGTCTTCATGAAGACCACCCACTGCAGTAGCTGTGCCACTTACTTCTTTTTGTTTACTGAAAATATGATATATATATATATATATCATAGTTGAAACATTCCTGTCACAACCTGGGACCTTGAAGACTGCTTTAATGCAAGGAAGTATACTAGTCCCTTAATATTTGATATTCAATATTTCATCTATTCAATAAGACAATCAATAGTTCATTTCATTTTACTATCCCTTTCTCTCTTTCAGAGTGGCACTGAGCAGCTATACGCACACATACATACTATTTATACTATATATTCTATATTCTAACACCACCCTGTACTTAACTCCATGTCCCCCTACATGGCCTTGCTTTTTGCTTTTTGAGCCAAAAAATTAACTAACTATTATAAAGAATATAAATAAAACATAAAAAACAGAGTTGGAATTCCTAGGTCTCACCAAGGAAATGACCAGAGACCGAGACCATTGGAAGTATGCTGTGCATGAGAAGACCTGGCAGGATAAGTGAGGCCACAACCCATGGCCCCTACCTGGGACGTAGTCAGTCCACCTGTACATACCTTCCTTCTTGGGACACATAACTCTACTTGTGAAGACCTGTTGAGGCAAGTGAAAATCAAAGAATCAAATCAAAATCAAAATCGATCAACATCAATGGAATTTGTAGTTTGTGGTACCAGTGTCGGTGGCACATAAGAAAACAATCCGAACGTGGCCGTAGCCAGCACCACATCGACTGGCCTCCGTGCTGGTGGCACGTAACAAACACCATCCGATTGTAGCTGTGCCAGCCTCGCCTGGCCTCTGTGCTGGTGGCACGTAAAAAACACCATCCGAGCGTGGCTGTTCGCCAGCTTCGTCTGGCACCTGTGTCAGTGGGACATAAAAAGCACCCACTACACTCACGTAGTGGTTGGCGTTAGGAAGGGCATCCAGCTGTAGAAACACTGCCAGATCAGACTGGGCCTGGTGCAGCCTTCGGGCTTCCCAGACCCCAGTTGAACTGTCCAACCCATGCTAGCATGGAAAGCGGACGTTAAACGATGATGATGATGATGATGATATAATTGTATTTATTACATTTTATCTTTGCAAAGTATAACATAAAATTGCATATATTTTCTGTAATTTGTTCTTTTTCTTCTTTTTCTTTTTCGTAAAGAAGTGATTGGTGTTAGAACGGGCATGCAGCTGTAGGAACCATGCCAAAGTTGACGCTGCAGCCTGACACAGCTCTGCAGCTTGCCAGACCCTGTCAAACCGTCCACTGCATGCCAGCACGGAAAATGGATGTTAAAAGGATGCTAAATGATGATGATGATGATGATGGTGATGATGATGGTGATGATGGTGATGATGATGGTTATGATGATGATGGTTATGATGATGATGTTGCATCATTATTGTTGCCCTTTGTTTCGTCCTGTCTGCTTTAGTGTTTGATAAATCAGCCTGAGTGGACTCGATGCCTTTGCTCAGAGCACAGTAGAGCACCAATGACAACAGCAGACCACGTCATCACTCCATAACTAAAAGACAGACACTTTGACTCGTCAGTCAATGAAGCATCACAGCAATATGTCATGAAACAGTGAAGAGAGAATTGATTTTTATTTCTTTTTTTCAAACATATACTTTGCACTACTATTTTAACTTGCAGACATAAGGTTTGTACCTTGCCAAATAAAATCAATATAATTATATGTAGTAGCGATAATGAATGCTGCCAATAGTTTGAGGAGTTAACATATCAGAACTTGCAGTCGATCGATATAGTTAAATACGTTAGTGATAATAGATTTCTGCTGTAGAGGTATGTGTTGTAGTAATTAAGCTGTAAATTCAAGTAAAACAACTGTTTGAAGTTTATTTCTGTTTGAGTGCAGCATAGCGAAAGATAATATGTACAAAACACGACAAAGTATTGAACCGTTGTCAAGAAACGAAATGCAGTACTTGATAAGAGAAATATTAATTACCAGGGACATTTAATAATATGAAATAGTCCACATTTCCGGTGAAAGACATCACTGACGCAAGTATGTCTAGAAATGATACAGAGACTGCTCAACAGTTTAGTCACATCTAAATAACCAAGAACCCGTATACTAAAACCTAACCTATCTTCAGAGTCAGAAAATACTACAGTTCTTGCTAACCCTACAAAGCATCTGACATTAAGGGTACTATTGCCATATATTTCAGACTAGCACTATGACCCGGCAACGCTGGGTCATAGTGCTAGTGCATGCATATACAGCTGTGTGCATGCGCACATACACGCAACAACTGTCCAAATCTCTGACCAATCACATACAGCTAGCTGGCATTCAATTGGCGTATCAAGTTTCGGGCATTTTGATTGGGTTTTGGATAGAAAATTCACCAAAAAGTCACTTCTATTGATTTTTTAATGGCTTTGCGGGGTCACTGGAGAAATGTAATGATGTGCACGACCACCCTTGGATGGTTTTGAATGACCATAGAAAGTGCGAGCCCTCTAACTGAAAAATTGTGGATTTGTATAAAGGACACACACACAGACATTTTGCCATTTATATAGATAGTGTAAGTACAGCACAACGGTCATTCGGAATGCTCACAGCAGCCATATTCCTACCACTCTATGTCACGCTGGTGAGACCCATATTGGAGTACGGGATTCAAGCCTCTTCTCCTTTATCTCCTCAAAGACATACAGCATCTCGAAAGAGTCCAGAAGCTGGCTACCCGCATGGTTCATGGTCTCAAAAATTTGTTCTATGAAGAAAGGCTGAGGACGCTCGACCTTTATTCTCTTGAAAAACGCCGCCGCTGTGGTGATCTCATTCTCGCCCACAACATCATAAGCGGAAAGTGTAACCTCTCGAAAGAGCTGTTCTTCACTCCTGCTCCAGAGCGTCGGCTGAGGGGTCATTCCGAAAAGCTCTACCTGCAACGATTTCATCTCAATCGAAGGAGAGGAGCTTTCTCCGTCCGGGTTGCGGATCCGTGGAACAAGCTGCCAGATGAGATGGTGAAGATGCCGACGACCGCTTTGTTCAAAGCCTCCCTTGTCCTCAAGTGGCCTGAACTCTTTTCATGAACACCACCCTGTACTTAACTCCATGTCCCCCTACATGGCCTTGCTATTTGCTTTTGAGCCAAATTAACTAACTAACTAACTAACATACACATTACTGTTCTAGAAAGACATCATCATCACCATCATTGTTTTAATGGCTACTTTTCCATCCTTGCATGGATCAGAAGGAACTCACAGAGACAGATTTTCTATAGCTAAATGCCCTTCTTGTTGAATAACCCTCACCTGTTTCCTTGGATGGAGAAGCTGAATACCAACTTCCTTCAACTTGACTTTCAACTGATTTCACTCTATGGATATTATTATTATTAATATTTTGGTGTGCATTTGGAATCAATGTTCTTGATACTGGATCACAATCAATTTCCTGAGATATCGAGGAACTTTCTTACAATCTTTACTGTTCCCAAAAGAGCAGATTTCTGAATTAATGCAACTCTGGCAGTTACACCAATCTCAATAAGGGAACTGTCAAGTCAGTTGATTACAGTGCCTAAGGCACCAATAACAACTGGAGTTACTTTAGTAGAAACTCTCCACAGTTGTTATAAAATAATAATAATGAAATTATTGTATACAGTGCTCAGTTGCACCACCACTTGTCAAAAGTGCGTATAAAGTATATGCAATAATGTACAAATGTCTGGAAAGTGAACAGTGTATGAGTCAGATACATGCCTGTGTGTGTATGGAGGGGAGAAAATTAGGTGTTGTGTTGGCGAATCTCAGAAAGCATGGAAGTTTTGAAGGATGCAGTGCTCCGACAACTAACAACTGATGCGGGCAGTTTGTTCCATGCTTCAGGACTCTTAGCATGAAAAAATGTTTTCGAAAGTCATGGGAGCTGTGCTGTTTTCTGACTTTGTAAACATGTCCATGGGTGTTAGACAGATGGAGTTTGAAAAGGTGCTCAGAGTTATTGTTTGTAAGATGGTTAATAATAGTATTTCCCTAGCCAAGTCCTGGTATTTTTCTATTTTCTCCTGTGCTTTGACTGCTATATTCATGTCTGCAGATATAGCCACATCTATGATGATGCACTCTTTTTTTCCATTGTCAAGAACCATGAATCTGGTCACTTGGTATGAATTTTGAGATCCACGTGGTCAATACAGCGACGTGGTCCATCCCCTCCTCACTGTGGTGGGGACACTGGCAACGGGTAGTGTCAGAGCTATGCCGTCAGGAACTTTGGTTCCTGGTAGGGTCACCCAAGGCGGATTGGTCTGACACTGAGTGGTATTAGGGCCACAACCCAGCAGACAGGGCTCTGGTGAAAATCCTTGGAGTGTCTGTTTTGGCAAACAGGATGTCTCTACATGCAGGATTGTTGGGGACCGCTTGTGAAATCCACATAATCCCACGAAACTTCTTCCAACTCCTTTGAGATGCCTCGAGGGTGGTAGAAGAAGCCGACTCAACCCGGCCAGGGTGAATGTCGCCACAAGTACAAGTAGTAAGTAATTTTGCAACCAGTTTTCACATTAAAATCCCAGTTATAATTATTATTGTTGGTGGTGGATTAGCAGAATCATTGGTATGTGTTGGACAAAATTCCTTAAAGTAGTTCTTCCAGCCCTCTGCATTTTGGGTTCACGTCCCACTGAGGTCAGCTTTACCATTCATTGTTTTGGGGGCCAATGTTTCTGTTATATATTGGAATTGATTAAACAAACCCCCTACATCAACTCCTGGCCTTCTACATAAAAGTTTCTAATTTATGTTCCTATCCCTGTCTTGTGTCTCAAAATAATTAGAACAAAATAATCAATGTATCAAAAATACAGAATAATAATAGAATAGAGTGGTTTTTTTTATATTTTCATTTTATATTACTGCTAAAGTGAATAAAAAATGATGTTTTTTTTTTCCTGGAATTTGTCCTTCAGAAAGATTAAGGTAAACAAAGCAAAACAATAACTAAACAAACAAACAAACACACAGACACACACACACACACACAAATATATCACAGAAATGTTTTTAAAATAACACTCTAACAGAAAAGTGGCTGTGTGGTAAGTAGCTTGCTAACCAACCAGATGGTTCTGGGTTCAGTCCCACTGCGTGGCATCTTGGGCAAGTGTCTTCTGCTATAGCCCCGGGCTGACCAATGCCTTGTGAGTGGATTTGGTAGACGGAAACTGAAAGAAGCCTGTCGTATATATGTATATATATATATATATGTGTGTGTGTGTGTGTGTTTGTGTGTCTGTGTTTGTCTCCCTAGCATTGCTTGACAACCGATGCTGGTGTGTTTATGTCCCCGTCACTTAGCGGTTCGGCAAAAGAGACCGATAGAATAAGTACTGGGCTTACAAAAGAATAAGTCCCAGGGTCGAGTTGCTCGGTTAAAGGCGGTGCTCCAGCATGGCCGCAGTCAAAATGACTGAAACAAGTAAAAGAGTAAAGAGAGAGTATAATAATACAATAATAACGGCACACACACACACACATGTCCTGCTTTGGGTGTAATCACAAATAGTGATAATAAAACATGATAGCATTTGCTTGAAAGGACATTTTACTGATGTCCTTTCAAACAAAAAGTCTCTTGATATGGAACATTCTACTGCGAGATCAAAAAGCTTGGACACATTTTGCTCAATGGACTGGTGTCACTATTCTACAATTGATCACAGAGGCCTATAAGAAGAGAAAACTTATGATTCTATGTCTTGCTGGGGACACAGGGTTCATAAGCGGCTTTGTGTCAGGTGCTGAGCAGCTGAGACACAAGACAGGGATAGGAACAGGTGTATTGCTGTAGAGGAGATACAGGACTACTACTGCAAGTGATAAGGGTGATGGAGATGGGGTATCAGGGCATACCTTCAAAGTATGTGAAGCCGGATGAAGAGAGGAGAGGAACAAAGAATTGAGGATAGCTGGGCTGGTAGTTTCATGAGAGGGTGAAAGGTGACAGACAGTTTGAGATGAAGATAGACATGGATGGAGTAATTGGTGAACATAAATAGAGGCATGGTCAATAGTCTCTATCTATTTGGGAGAAGGGGAAGGAAAATAGGAGAGGGCCGTGAAGGAAGAGGTGATAGGCAGCAACACAAAAGGAGGAGGTGGAGAGTAACCATCATTTACACACACATGTACACACAGACACATATGTATGTATGTACGTACGTTATTTACATTATTTACATTCAATGGATATTTGTCCTCATCTTGTTTGTTGTTAACACGTTTCGGCTGATATACCCTCCAGCCTTTTTCAGAACTGTATGTATGTATGTATGTGTGTATGTATGTATGTATGTGTGTGTGTGTGTGTGTGTGTAAATATATGTATGTATGTTGTACATGCATATGTATGTATGTGTGTATGTATGTATGTGTGTATGTATAGATGTATGTATGTATGTATTATGTATGTATGTGTGTGTATGCATGTGTGTGTGTGTGTGTGTGTGTGTGTGTGTAGATATATGTATGGATGTATGTATGTATGTATGTATGTTTGTATGTGTGTGTGTGTGTGTGTGTGTATAGCTATATGTATGTATGTATGTATGTATGTATGTATGTGTGCTTGTATGTATGTATGTGTGCTTGTATGTATGTATGTATGTATGTGTGTATATATGAGAAAGTTATATTAATATATGTAAGAGAAGGTTATAATGCAGAGATTGATTTAATCCAGTATAAAATGAGAGGAAAAACTGGCTGATAACATGATAACAAATTATTCATAAAAATGAATACCAAAATAACTAACACTGGATGGAGCTTTAAGTGGGATGGACTGTAAGTTAATATATGGATAGACAGGGATAGAAATGGCTGTATAGTGCATAAGTTTGCTTCCCAACCATGTGGTTTCAGGTTCAATTCCAGTGTAGTACCCTGGGTCAACCAAAGCCTTGTGAGTAGATTTTTTAGGCAGAAATTGAAAGAAGCCCAGTGTGTGTGTGTGTGTGTGTACGTGTGTGTGTGTATGCGTGTGTGCGTGAGTGTGTGTATTTGTGCCTCCTTGTTTTGACATCATGTGATAGTTGTTAACAAGTGTTACTGTCATGCAAGTGGTGTCTTTATTTTCCAATCTTCTGTCAAAACATGCTCAGTCATATAGAAATACTAGCAGTATAGCCCAGCGTTGCTCAGGTTTGTTTTTTAGTTGTGCTTAAAACGGTAGACTTTGATGTCACGTTAACAAAGTTTTGACATAGTTTCAATCTTTTTTGAAAAGTAAATATTTTGCATTATATAGCTTGTTATTCTCTTTAAGTGAACATTTTTCTAGTTGAAATACACCGAAAAATGGCAACACAGCAGTCAAAAAAATCGTAAAAAATAGGGATTTTCATAGAAAAAAGCACCTTTTTGATGTAAATAATTTTTGGTGTTAACATGGTCCTATTTGAATTTTTTCTTCTACGGAATGAAGAGCAAGCCTTCTTCTATCATACTTTCAATTTTGGTCAACTTGCGCCGCAGGGTCTCGGAGGAGATAGTGTTAGTTGAAGACTACCAAACCTGCCACACACACACACACACAGACAACTTCAGCTTTATATGTATAGACTAGCAGTATCGCCCGGCGTTGCTCGGGTTTGTAAGGGAAATAACTATATAAGCATTTTTAGAGAGTTACTTCCCTTATAGATGCCAATTCGGGCTTTCTTAGCCATTTCTGTTTTGGTGTCTTCAAGCCATGAAGTCGTTGTTCTAAAAGAACGCTGGTCTCCTTGACAACGCTTTACGACGTTGATTTCCTTACACTCCCTTCCCCACAGCTTCACGAGGGAGGGAAGAAGGGGGAGAAGCAAACAGGTGCAGGTGTGACCATGGACCCCAACTCCGCCGCCATCGACACACGAAAAATTATGCATTAAAATGGAATAAAAAATGATGTTAAATTATTTTTAAAATCGTAGACTCATCGTTGACGCGCGCTAATACTCAGACGGGCTCGATATGAATCACGACTATAAGATACCCGAATTTGGTTAAACTGCACCGCAAAATGTGGGAGTAGTTAGGAATCTAAATCGAAGGGGACAGACACTCACACAACTACAGTTTTATATATATAGATTGGGTATTATACCGATAGTATATTGGATAGATATTATCTCTTAGTGGGTTGGACCCACAACCCCTAACTTTCTTGGAGTTATATAACCGAAGAGATGGTGTTGTGGCTTTCCACTTCGGCATCCGAAACTCAGAGTTTTATCGTGGCTATTGAATAATGGCAACATATTACATTTACAGATAAATTTCCTCTATTTACATAATATTGAGGTCTCTTTCTTTCTTTTGTTATCTTACCGTTTTACCTATATATATATATGTGTGTCCAGAAATGGCTGTGACGAAAGTAGAATTGTTTTTCTTTGGTCGTTCAATTTGCTTCAGTTGATCATTAGACCAAATGAGTAAACCTATCAGTAATGTTCCTGTAATGGTTACTGGAAACAGCTGTAAGGCAAATTTGCTCCAACAAAAGAATAATATGTAACGATCATAATTTTCAAACCCATTTCTGATACACACACACACACACACACACACATTCGTACATTCACATAAATAGTTGGATGAGTGGCTGTGTGGTAAGTAGCTTGCTAACCAACCACATGGTTCCGGGTTCAGTCCCACTGCGTGGCATCTTGGGCAAGTGTCTTCTGCTATAGCCCCGGGCCGACCAATGCCTTGTGAGTGGATTTGGTAGACGGAAACTCAAAGAAGCTCGTCGTATATATGTATATATATATATGTATATGTGTGTATGTGCGTGTATGTTTGTGTTTGTCCCCCTAGCATTGCTCGACAACCGATGCTGGTGTGTTTATGTCCCCGTCACTTAGCGGTTCGGCAAAAGAGACCGATAGAATAAGTACTGGGCTTACAAAAAAGAATAAGTCCCGGGGTCGAGTTGCTCGACTAAAGGCGGTGCTCCAGCATGGCCGCAGTCAAATGAAACAAGTAAAAGAGTAAAAGAGCAAAAGAGAAAAGAGTATACACGCATATTATTGGTTTTCATTTTGATTTTAGATATTATTTTTCCAATGTTGACGGAAATGGAGATATGCAATCTAGAAGATTCTTCCAATGTCATGAAAGGAACCGACCGTTTCTTCTCGTCTTACGACCGCTGATTGACGCGAAAGACGGGTTGTCATGTTCACGGACAAAATAACCAGACGTGAAGACACACAGACAGCTCGCCAAACAAACGGTCCAATATTGAGACGGATATACATCTAGACAAACAGACAGACAAAGCTACTGTTAAGCAGGTTCACACACACACACACACACACACACACACACACACACAAAAGCAAAATCATAAAAATATCGCTGCAGAATTTAGTTTGCTTTAGATGTCAAAGTTCAGGCCATGCTGGAGTTATTCTTACATATGGAATTACGTATCTCGGGAGAGCAAGAATGTCATTAGAGGGAGAGACCGATAGATAAATAAACCCACACACGCGTGTGCGCACACTGCGCGTTCTTATATGGAAGAGTGTGTGTGTGTATAATATACATATTATATATATATAATATATAGATATATATATATATATATATATACACATATATACGTATTATATACATACATACATACATACATACATACATACATATATATATACATACACACACACATACATATATATACATATATACATATATACACACACACACATACATATATGTATATATATATCATACATATACACACAATATATATATACTATACATATATATTATATGTATATATATATATATAATATATATATATATATACGTATATATATATACACACAATATATATATATATGTATATTATATATATATATATATATATATTGTATATACATATATATATACATATATAATATATATATATATGTATATACATATATAATATATATATATATATAATATATATATATATATATATATATATATATATATATATATATATACATATATATAAAGGCGGTGCTCCAGCATGGCCGCAGTCAAATGAAACAAGTAAAAGAGTAAAAGAGCAAAAGAGAAGAGTATACACGCATATTATTGGTTTTCATTTTGATTTTAGATATATTTTAGATATATTTGTATATACATATATATATATATATATATATGCATATAAAAGGTGAGCTGGCAGAAACGTTAGCGCGCCGGGAGAAATGCTTAGCGGTATTTCGTCTGTCGTTACGTTCTGAGTTCAAATTCCGCCGAGGTCGAATTTGCCTTTCATCCTTTCAGGGTCGATTAATAAAGTACCAGTTTCGTACTGGAGTCGATATAATCGACTTGATCCCTTTGTCTGTCCTTGTTTGTCCCCTCTATTGCCCTTGTGGGCAGTAAAGAAATATATATATATATATACTTTTTCTTCTTTTATGCGTCTCAGCCCAAAGGCTGTGGCCATGCTGGGGTACTGCCAGTATTATCTTTGCAATTGCCATGATTTTGTGAAGAAGGGAATTCAATATTGCTGCCCTCTTTTGAGTTTCTTGCTGTGATGTCGGTTCATCTAGAACCCCGAGGGCGTATAGACGGCGTTACAGCAATTTGAAATAATGCGAGCCTTTGAAACAAGGCAAGCTTGTAAGGATTTGAAATCTCACCAAAATCGAACACTGATTTTCAAAAGACCTAAAATCTTCTGCTCATTGAGATTGAGCAGTGATCCTCTATCTTTGGGTTGGCCAATTACGGGTGATGTATATCTGTTATAGATTTGATTGAGTCTATCAATGTTTGAGAATCGAATCACTTTGGGGATTACAATGGAAAGACATTTGACGATAGGGAATGGAAGCACTCCGTCGGTTACGACGATGAGGGTTCCGGTTGATCCGACCAACGGAACAGCCTGCTCGTGAAATTAACGTGTAAGTGGCTGAGCACTCCACAGACACGTGTAACCTTAACGTAGTTCTCGGGGATATTCAGCGTGACACAGAGTGTGCCAAGGCCGGCCCTTTGAAATACAGGTACAACAGAAACAGGAAGTAAGAGTGAGAGAAAGTTGTGGTGAAAGAGTACAGCAGGAATCACCACCATCCCCTGCCGGAGCCTCGTGGAGCTTTTAGGTGTTTTCGCTCAATAAACACTCACAACGCCCGGTCTGGGAATCGAAACCGCGATCCTACGACCGCGAGTCCGCTGCCCTAACCACTGGGCCATTGCGCCTCCACATTTGACGATAGGAATGGCAAAATCTCAGGAGTGGCCGAGAGGTTAAGAGGCTCGCTTCCCAATCATGCGGTCTTGGGTTCTGCCTCACTGCACGGCAAGTTCAGCAAGTGTCTTCTACTATAGTCTTGGGCTGACCAATGTCTTGAGAGGGGATTTGGTCAGCGGAAACTGAAAGAAGTCTAGCGTGTATACATACATACGTACATATCTATCTGTATATATGTGTGAATGTATATATTGTGTGTATAAGTGTGGTACTTATTCTATCGGAATCTTTTGCCAAACCGCTAAGTTACGTATACGTAAACAAACTTGAGCTGCCAACTGGTGTTGATTTGTTTGTGTCCTTGTAACTTAGCGGTTTGGCAAAAGAGTCTGATAGAATAAGCACCAAATTCAAGAATAGGCGCAGGAGTGGCTGTGTGGTAAGTAGCTTGCTTACCAACCACATGGTTCCGGGTTCAGTCCCACTGCGTGGCACCTTGGGCAAGTGTTTTCTACTATAGCCTCGGGCCGACCAAAGCCTTGTGAGTGGATTTGGTAGACGGAAACTGAAAGAAGCCCGTCGTATATGTGTGTGTGTGTGTGTGTGTGTTTGTTTGTGCGTGTGTTTGTTCCCCCAACATCGCTTGACAACCGATGGTGGTGTGTTTATATCCCCGTCACTTAGCGGTTCGGCAAAAGAGATTGATAGAATAACTACTGGGCTTACAAAGAATAAGTCCCAGGGTCGAGTTGCTCGATTAAAGGTGGTACTCCAGCATGGCCGCAGTCAAATGATTGAAACAAGTAAAAGAGTAAAAGAGTAAGAGTTATAATTTATGAGGTCGATTCATTCGACTAAAATTTCTTCGAAGCGATGTTCCAGCATGGCCGCGCTCCAATGACAGAAACAAGTAAAAAGGTAAAAAGCGAAGATAAGCATGCTTTTATATTTCAGTGCAGATGTCGTGTCATCGAACCAACAATTGGTTTTATTAATTTCGTTGGCAAGAATTTTTTGCTTTCCTCCTTTTTTAGCAATTTCTACAACGTTTCAAGCCTCCGGCAAGGATGCAACGGCAATGGTCTTTAGAAATAAACTAGCAGTATCGCCCGGCGTTGCTCGGGTTTGTAAGGGAAACAACTATAAAGCATTTTTAGAGAGTTATAGCCAAAAAATGGGAAAAAAATGATGGTAAATTTTTTTTTTAGTTAAAAAGGTCGACTTGCGTCCCCTAGACAGTCTGTGGTTTGTGTTTCTGATTCTCGACCCCATGTCGAATTTATCGGTTTTTTTCAGAACTGGGGGAACTTTTCAAAATTTTCGCTGCGTTAGTTTTGAATTATGACATTGGGCTATGTGTGTGTCAAGTTTCATCAGAATCGGTTGAAAGCCGTGGTCAGGGTGAGGGTACGAGAAAACAGACACACAGAAACACACACAGACAAACTGCCGTTTATATATAGAGAGATTACCTAGCCTAGAAACAAAGGAAGGTTGGCAACAGGATGGGCATCCAACTGTAGAAAATCTGCTTCAACAGATTCTGTTTGAGCCATGCGAGCATGGAACAGTCAATATCAAAATGATGATGGTACTCTTCCAGATACTTCAAATAATAATAACCAAAAATAATCAACTTATTACAAGACTTTCAGATTTCCTCAGATACTCTCCACTAAGAAACCATTTTCTACTCTCCAAAACCAAACATGTTTCTTTCCTTGGGAATTCAAAATTTTTCTATTGCACTTTTCATTATCTTTACAGACCAACCCTCAATCTCCTCCTTTCCATACTAGAAGTTACTGCAGAAGTTAACCCCCAGCCCTAACTTTCCCCCCGTCGTCGTCGTTGCCGTTGTCATCATCATCATCGTCATTTTAACATCTACTTTTCCATGCTTGCATGGGTTGGATGGAATTTATTGAGGCAGGTTTTCTATAGTTGGACGCCTTTCCTGTCACTAACCCTCACCTGTTTCCACGTAAGGTAATATTTCCGCATGGCCAGATGTGTTCTTGTAGAATATTAGAAATGAATGATATTGTTTGTATGACAGTGACACCACAGCAATCAGGTGATGCCAAGACAAGGAGACACAAACACACACACCAAGGCGGTGAGCTGGCAGAAACATCAGCACGCCAGGCGAAATGCATAGCGGTATTTCATCTGCCGTTACGTTCTGAGTTCAAATTCCACCGAGGTTGACTTTGCCTTTCATCCTTTCGGAGTCGATAAATTAAGTACCAGTTATGCACTGGGGTCGATGTAATCGACTAAATCCCTTTGTCTGTCCTTGTTTGTCCCCTCTATGTTTAGCCCCTTGTGGGCAATAAAGAAATAAGAAACATTAGCATATCAGGCGAAATGCTTAGTGGTATTTCATCTGCCATTACGTTCTGAGTTCAAATTCCGCCAAGGTCGACTTTGCCCTTTATCCTTTTGGGTTTGATTAAATAAGTACCAGTTACATACTGGGGTTGATATAGTCAACTTAATCCGTTTGTTTGTCCTTGTTTGTCCCCTCTGTGTGTAGCCCCTTGTGGGCAGTAAAGAAATAACAAACATATGCATATATGTATGGCATTAAGAAGGGCATCTAGCTGTAGAAACCATTCCACAACAGACAACAGGAGTCTAGACAGGTCTCAGCTGGCCAGCTCCATGTCAAACCATTATCCCAAGCTAGCAGAGAAAGTGAATAAACAGTGATGATGATGATGTATATAAAATCATAACCATCATTTAACAGTTGTTTCCCATTTAACAGTCACTGGTATGGGTTGGACAATTTCACAGGACCTAGCAAGCAGCTGATACATACATACACACACACACACACACATACACATATATATATGTATATATATATATATATATATATATATATATATATATATATATAATATATATATATACACATATATATATAGTTAATCCCTTCAAAAACAAAGAAAAAACAACACGAGGATGTGGTACATGTAAAATATTAGCAGACACTCAGGGAAAGAAATAAGGTAGTTTTATGTTTTGAGCAAAGCTCTTCTTCAGAAACAGGATGCAGAGGATAGTCCAAGAGAAAAGGAAGACGGAGGGAGGGACGGAGGAAGGAAGGAAGGATGGACGGATAAGATAGGCTTCTTTCAGTTTCTTATTTCTTTATTGCCCACAAGGGGCTAAACATAGAGGAGACAAACAAGGACAAAGACCGGTACTTAATTTATTGACCTCAAAAGGGTGAAAGGCAAAATCGACCTTGGTGGAATTTGAATTCAGAACGTAATGGCAGACAAAATATCGCAAGGCATTTTGCCCAGCGTGCTAACATTTCTGCCAGCTCGCTTCTTTCAGTTTCTGTTGACCAAATCCACTCACTAGGCTTAGGTCAGCTTGGGGGTTATAGCAAAAAACACCTTGCTAAAGTGTCATGCAGTGATCATCATCATTGTTCGACCGTGGTCAAGACAATGGAATTTACCATGCTATGCCAGACTTCACGGTCCATCATAGCATTATGGAGGTCCTGTTGCTGGATGCCTGTATCCCTGGAGATTACATCAGGGTAGGAGAGTGTGCGCCCTCTGGTATTGCGAGTAGATGGCTTCCAGAGGAGAAGAGTAAATATTACTTCTTTTTCAGCTCTACAACAATGTCCAGCAAACTGGACTCTCCTACCTTTCACAAGAGATGACACAGGTGGTAGTTTCCCATATATTTGCATTTTGGTTGGATGGCACCTCCACGAGAGATTTTGAGCTCTCATAAGGAGGCGAGTGTAGGTTCCATCCAACCGTCTCTCAAGCTTCTTTGATAATGTCTAGGTTTCTGAGTCATGCAGTAGCACTGAACCTAGAGCCATGTGGTTGAGAAGTAAACTCACTACACAGTTATGTCTATTGTCCACTTCTGTAGATTAAACTGTGTGGAGGCGCAATGGCCCAGTGGTTAGGGCAGCGGACTCGCGGTCATAGGATCGCGGTTTCGATTCCCAGACCGGGCGTTGTGAGTGTTTATTGAATGAAAACACCTAAAGCTCCACGAGACTCCGGCAGGGGATGGTGGTGATCCCTGCTGTACTCTTTCACCACAACTTTCTCTCACTCTTATTTCCTGTTTCTGTTGTACCTGTATTTCAAAGGGCCGGCCTTATCACTCTCTGTGTCACGCTGAATATCCCCGAGAACTATGTTAAGGGTGCACGTGTCTGTGGAGTGCTCAGCCACTTACACGTTAATTTCACTGTAGGTTGTTAATATTGATTTCTAACAGAATAAATGCCATGCATTTCTGATAAAAATACAGTCAATTATTTTGACTCCAATTCTTGACTGGTTTATAGTCTATTGGCCCCAAAACGTTGAAAAGGTAACCTGAATAAGATTTCAATTCAGAATATGAGAAAAAGATGTAACTAAATACTTCAAGGCATTTTGTCTGTTGCTCAACATATTATTCTACCATCCTCAACTTTTATGGTAATTAATGGGGGTCATGGATTGCAGGAATATAAGAATGTCAAATAAAATTTCTTTTATATCTTTTACTTGTTTTAATCATTAGACTGTGTCATGCTAGGGCACTGCCTTGAAATATTTTAGTCAAATGAATTGACCCCAGTACATATTTTTTTTTATAAGCCTGTTACTTATTCTATCAATCTCTTTTGCCAAACTGCTAAGTTACTGGGATGTAAACACACTAAGACTGGTTGCCAGGCAGTGGTGGGAGACAAACACAAAGTCAAACACACCCACATACGTCGGGCTTCTTCCAGTTTCCATCCACCAAATCCACCCACAAGGCCCTGGCTGGCCTAAGGTAGAAGACATTTGTCCAAGTTGCCATGCGTGGGACTGAACCCAGAACCATGTGGTTGCGAAGCAAATTTCTTACCACACAGCTACACCTGTGTCTTTTGTGATATTTAGTTATAGACTTGATGTTCTGAGTTCAACTCACATCAAGTCAACTTGCATTTCATCCTTCTGGGTTCTGTTGATCCAACAATCTATAGATCTCTCTAAATTACTGGCTCCTGGTATGGCTAACGAATACCTAATTGATTCAACCATCTACAGACCTCGAACTATTGCTCCCTTCTCTGAGATACAACATTTCATAATCATAGTTCATCCCAACACCAGGTAAAATATGCTTTGTGTTCTAAAACTAAAGGGTTTCACTCTGGTTTTCAAAAAGAACAACAGTCTAACTAAAGTAACATCCCTTGACAAAGTAAAATCATTGTACCTATTCCTCAGAACAAGGTAAACTTACCCTCAAATCATTCAACTCCAGATCATAGATTTATTAACATCAAAATATAATTACTGCTCTTTAAACCTTTAGCATTCAAATTATTCTGTCAGAAGTAGTGCTTATTTATTCACATCCAAATCCAAATCTAAATCAAATTTGATGACTGGCATCCGTGCTAGCGGGGTGCAAAGAGCACCATACGAGTGTGATCATTGACAGAGCGGCTAACCGGTTTCCGTACCAGATGCACATAAAAGGCACCATTTGAGGGTGATCGTTATCAGCGTCACCTTACTGGCACTTGAGTCCTGTGCTAGTAGGGTGCTAAGAGCACCATCTGAGCTTGATCATTGCCAGAGTGGCTAACTGGCTTCCGTGCCGGTGGCACATAAAAGGCTCCATTCGAGTGTGATCGTTACCAGTGTCGCCTTACTGGCACCTGTGCAGGTGGCATGTGTAAAAAGATTCAAGCGCGGTTGTTGCTAGTACCGCCTGACTGACCCCCATGCCGGTGGCACATAAAAGCACCCACTACACTCTCAGAGTGGTTGACGTTAGGAAGGGCATCCAGCTGTAAAAACTCTGCCAGACCAAGATTGGAGCCTGGTGCAGCCATCTGGTTCGCCAGCCCTCAGTCAAATCGTCCAACCCATACTAGAATGGAAAGCGGACGTTAAACGATGATGATGATTATGATTACTGTTTTGAATTAACCATGCATTATCTTGTAGCTTTGAGATTTTGATGAAGCAACTGTTAATTTTTAGAATGAGACTGTAAGGTTGCTGTAAGGCGCCAAATTTGGCCAATTTGAATATAAAACAGGTACAATATTTTGGCTAAATATGGCTGGTTTAAAAACTAAAGTGTAAACTTGTTTGTGTGGATGTGAGTAGGAAGGAAGTGGGATTGAACTGAAAGAGAATTGTCTTCCGAGTCTTACCTGATATTATGATGAATACGTATCTTAATAGAAATGGTAAAGTCTTGACTTGAAATTGCTCCTTTTGTTTGTCGGATCATATCTTGCACAATCTCTGGTTTGCGAAGAAGACAAGCTCCATAGCCCTCAGCTTGAGCCCACCTTCAAAGTGAGAAAGGTCAATAGGATTAGATTCAATGTTTTAGCACAAAGATTAGTTAATTAAAATATACAGTGTGAAACAATGATTGCCATCAGAAGATAACTTTAAAATGTAAAGAATAGTGTCGGAGAGATGTAAACAAAGGTAATTTTCGTTGTTGTTAAATTATTAAACCATTAACCTTTTAAAACATTTTTCATTTAATCAAGCCATGATTCAATGTATGTGTATGTGAATGTGCCTGCATGTATGTATGCATATATGAAAGTGTGTGTGTGCATATCTATATGTGTATATATATATATATATATAAATCAAGATCAAAATCGATCAACATCAATGGAAATCGTAGCTGTGATACCAGTGCCGGTGGCACATAAGAGTACCATCCGAACGTGGCTGTTGCCACCGCCACCCCAACTGGCCTCCATGCCAGTGGCACGTAAAAAGCACCATCCGATCGTGGCCATTTGCCAGCCTCGTCTGGCACCTGTACCGGTGGCACGTAAAAAGCACCCACTACACTCATGGAATGGTTAGCGTTAAGAAGGGCATCCAGCCGTAGAAACATTGCCAGATCAGACTGGGCCTGGTGCAGTCTTCGGGCTTCCCAGACCCCAGTTGAACCGTCCAACCCATGCCAGCATGGAAAGCGGACGCTAAATGATGATGATGATGATGATGATATATATATGTATATATACACACACACACACACACACATATACATACATACATACATACATACATACATATGTACATATGTGGAATACACACACATATACATATATAGAAAACATCTTTTCTTTGAAACATGATATACAGGGTGTCCATAAATTACTGTTACAATTTGAAACAATAAACTGTGGAAGTTATAAAAATAATTCATGGACACCCAGTATTATAACAACTATTTAACCTTCTTTATTAATGATTTTTCATATTTCCTTATATCTATGCTAAGTCCCACTGACATTTCAATACTTTCTTGGCTTCAACGAGAGTACTTTAGTGTGGCTGCATTTTGTAGTAGGCAGCAAGGCATCATGGGAATAATGTAACCAGGTGTAGAAAGCTTCCTTATCAATAATGGAAAACATAGGCATAATGTGAGCCAAACACACCATACTATAAATGTTACCAATATACCAATAAACAACCTAAGAAAATTAACTCTTGGCCTACACAACCGAAGTTTCTAATTTCTGTGAGATTCTAAGATGACCACAATGTGTGTGTCAAACCCATCATTGCATAGGCAGTCACCTACTGAATGATTAAGTAGGCCTCATACCTTAACGGTAAGCTTAGGAAGGCAGGTGACTAACAGTAAATAGTATATATATTTCTTTACTACCCACAAGGGGCTAAACACAGAGGGGACAAACAAGGACAGACAAACGGATTAAGTCGATTACATCGACCCCAGTGCGTAACTGGTACTTAATTTATCGACCCCGAAAGGATGAAAGACAAAGTCGACTTTGGCGGAATTTGAACACGGAACGTAACGGCACACGAAATACGGCTACACATTTCGCCCGGCATGCTAACGTTTCTGCCAGCTCGCCGCCTTAACAGTAAATAGTATATAAACTGGCTGAAGGTAACTGAAAGTCACTGCAGTATTTTTCCTAAGAAGTGGAGGCGCAATGGCCTAGTGGTTAGGGCAGCGGACTTGCAGTCGGAGGATCGCGGTTTCGATTCCCAGACCGGGCGTTGTGTGTGTTTATTGAGCGAAAAAAACACCTAAAAGTTCCACGAGGCTCCGGCAGGAGGTGGTGATCCCTGCTGTACTCTTTCACCACTCTAAAGGCGGTGCTCCAGCATGGCCGCAGTCAAATGACTGAAACAAGTACAAAAAAAAAAAAAAAAAAACCATTGTGAATCTTCAGACTTTAGCATGGAGACATGAAAGAGCATGGATCTTCAGACTTTAGCCTGTGGGTATGACAGAGAGAGAGAGAGAGAGAGAGAGAGAGAGAGAGAGAGAGAGAGAGAACGAGAGAGTCAGAGAGAGAGAGGAGAGAGAGAGAGAAAGAGAGAGTGAGAGAGGGAAAGAGAGAGAGAGAGAAAGAGAGAGAGAGAGAGAGGTATATAATCTATATCACTGTATCAATCAGACTATCAGATGTTACACACCACTCATCACAATGTGGTGATTCCTTGTATTGTTGTAGCTTTTGAATGATACCACCCTGCTGGTTAGACATTCCCTCTGACTGGGATGCCAGTCTGTCACAGGATCACCCATTTACAGATGTGTGGACAGAGGCAATGTGAAGGGAAATATTTTGCTCAAGAACACCTTGCACCACTGGTCTGAGTGTCAAAACCACAATTTTACGGTTGTAAGTGCAACAACTTGACCTCAGAGGCCACATGTCTTCATCATCATCATCATCATCATCATTTAACGTCCGCTTTCCATGCTAGCATGGGTTGGACGGTTCAACTGGGGTCTGGGGAGCCCGAAGGCTGCACCAGGCCAGTCAGATCTGGCAGTGTTTCTACAGCTGGATGCCCTTCCTAACGCCAACCACTCCAAGAGTGTAGTGGGTGATTTTATGTGCCACTGACACAGGTGCCAGACGAGGCTGGCGAACGGCCACGCTCGGATGGTGTTTTTATGTGCCACCGACACAGGTGCCAGACGAAGCTGGCGAACGGCCATAATATATATCTTTTATTCGTTATCATTTACTTGTTTCAATTATTAGATTGTGGCCATGCTGGAGCATCACTTTGAAGAATTTTTACTTAAATGATTGGACTCCAGTAATTATTTTTTTTTAAAGTATAGAACTTGTTCTATCAGTCTCTTTTGCTGAACTGCTAATTCATAGGGACACAAACACATCAACACTATTAGTCAAAAAGTGGTGGGGAGCAAACACAGACACACATACATACAACAGGCTTCTTTCAGTTTCCATTTACCAAATCCACTTACAAGGCTTTGGCCAGCCTAGAGCTATAGTAGAAGACACTTGCCCAAGGTGCCATGCAGTGGAACTGAACATAGAACCATGTGGTTGGGAAGCAAACTTTTTACCACACAGCCACTTATAATATATATATATATACACTGGCTGACTGGTCAGGTTGCCAGCTTGGCCGATGGCAAGTGGGCCCCTGCGCCATTAGAATCCATATATGGGGGCCCATGTTAGTAACTAAGGGGCCCACCCCCTCAAGTTTGAGAATTTTTTATTCCCTTCTAGGAAAATGCCTTAATTATTTCAGTCTGGCTGTGTTTGTAGACAGTTGAAAAGAATACTTAAAAAAAAAAAAAAATTAAGTGAGTGCATTGTAGTTGTGGATGGACCTCTTTAGTCTCCTGGCAACCAATGTTTATTTTTAGACCCCAGTCTGCCATTGTATATATATATAATATAACTGGCACGGGGGCCAGGCGAGGCTGGCAACAGACAAGCACCATCTGTTCGTGTCCGTTGCCAGCCTCGCCTGAGCCCCGTGCCGGTGGCACGTAAAAGCACCATCCGTTCGTGGCCGTTTGCCAGCTCTGTCTGGCACCTGTGCGGGTGGCACGTAAAAAGCACCCACTACACTCATGGAATGGTTAGCATTAAGAAGGGCATCCAGCCGTAGAAACACTGCCAGATCTGACTAGGCCTGATGAAGCCTTCCGGCTTCACAGACCCCAGTTGAACCGTCCAACCCATGCTAGCATGGAAAGCGGATGCTAAATAATGATGATGATGATGATGTATGTATGTACGTATTTCTTCTATTCTAAGACAGTAATACAACATATTTCTCTGTCTTGACAGGATGGCAATAATATGCAAACTAGATGGAATGGTATGTAACAGGAAAAAGATCATTTACCTTTGAGGACAGCCACAGTTGAGGTCAACACCATCAGCATATCTATGGAGAACAAATATAGGTCAATGTAAATGTTGAGATCAAAGAAAGAAAGAAAGAAAGGAAAAGAGGACAAAGGAAAGAACAAAACAATACGGGAGAGGGTTAAGAAAGGTCAATAACATTCTAAGACTCTAATGTAGGAGAGTGTGGTTGGAGCAGAAGGTAAACAAATAGGCGCAGGAGTGGCTGTGTGGTAAGTAGCTTGCCTCCCAACCACATGGTTCTGGGTTCAGTCCCACTGCGTGGCATCTTGGGCAAGTATCTTCTGCTATAGCCCCGGGCCGACCAATGCCTTGTGAGTGGATTTGGTAGACGGAAACTGAAAGAAGCCTGTCGTATATATATGTATGTATGTGTATGTATATGTTTGTGTGTCTGTGTTTGTCCCTCTAGCATTGCTTGACAACCGATGCTGGTGTGTTTACGTCCCCGTCACTTAGCGGTTCGGCAAAAGAGACCGATAGAATAAGTACTGGGCTTACAAAGAATAAGTCCCGGGGTCGATTTGCTCGACTAAAGGCGGTGCTCCAGCATGGCCGCAGTCAAATGACTGAAACAAGTAAAAGAGTAAAAAGAGAGAGTAAACTGCTTTAAATGCATTCTATCTGGAGCCTCATATGCATAATTTGAGGTTCAACATTGTTTTATCTGAAAAATTGTGTGTCTGTGTGCATGTATGTGTGTGTATGGCAGGGGGTCTATGTAAGTACCAGCAATATATTTGGGTTCACTACATCAACACTACACTCTATTGTTCAGAAACAAGGTCTTCTGTCCAGAAACAATTAGAGACAACTATTGGGTTGACTGGAAAGTTTGTGCCGATTTATAGTTGCTTACCTTTCGACTTACCCTCCCAGGCACCTCAATTCTGGGAATAGGGTATTTTCAAGTTAAAGGAAAGATGGAGACGCATTGTGCAACAAAATGGTTCATATTTGGTTGATTAAAAATGTAATGGCAAGTATTTATTGACCCTTTTCTTTCCTTTAAAAATCGGCATGCACTTTCCGGACAACCCAATAGATGATTGGTTAAAGATCTCACTTTTTTTTTAATAGCATCCTTTGAATTGTTGATATTATTCATGTATAAACACGCATGTGCACGCGCACACGCACATACACACATTAATGTTTGTTTTCATGTTATAATAAAAAACAATTTTACATTAAATTGAAGGATTACTCAATACATTCGATAGAGTACAAATTTATTGTTCTTTAACAAATATAGTATTGACAGTTTTGGACAGCTGAGTCATCATCGGACTGTATGATGATGCTTAGCTAGCTAAAACATCAAAATCACAGTCAATACAAACTCTTGTTAGAGAATCAGGAGTGGATGTGTGGTAAGTAGCTTGTTTACCAACCACATGGTTCTGGGTTCAGTCCCACTGCGTGGCTCCTTGGGCAAGTGTCTTCTACTATAGCCTTGGGCCGACCAAAGCCTTGTGAGTGGATTTGGTAGACGGAAACTGAAAGAAGCCCGTCGTATATATGTATATATATGTATGTGCGTGTATGTTTGTGTGTCTGTGTTTGTCCCTCTAGCATTGCTTGACAACCGATGCGGGTGTGTTTATGTCCCCGTCACTTAGCGGTTTGGCAAAAGAGACCAATAGGATAAGTATTGGGCTTACAAAGAATAAGTCCCGGGGTCGAGTTGCTCGATTAAAGGTGGTGCTCCAGCATGGCCGCAGTCAAATGACCGAAACAAGTAAAAGAGTAAAAGAAAGACACACACACATGCATATTATGTCACCTAACAAGCTACCTAGCAACTTCTCTCTATTCATTCCTGTCTTAGCTTATTAATTATTGCATCTTCAATCCGGTTACCTCTACGATGTTAGAAATCCAGTTTTTTGTAGCTCTTCCCCTTGGCCTTTTTCCAAGCGTTTTTCCAGCAATCAACAATTTTTGTTGACCATCTGCACTTGTTACATACCCAAAGTGCCTCGCTTTTTGCTGGTCCAATTCTTTCACAAGGCTCCATTCAATTCCAATTTCATCTAACTCATAATGATTAGTCCTTTCTTTGACCAGCTAATTATTAATATTCTTCTAAGGCAGTGTGCTGGCAGAAACGTTAGCACACCAGGCGAAATGCTTAGCAGTATTTCGTCTGCCGCTACATTCTGAGTTCAAATTCTGCCGAGGTCGACTTTGCCTTTCATCCTTTCAGGGTCAATTAAATAAGTACCAGTTACACACTGGGGTCAACATAATCAACTTAATCCGTTTGTCTGTCCTTGTTTGTCCTCTCTGTGTTTAGCCCCTTGTGGGTAGTAAAAAAATAGGTATTTTGTCTGCCACTACGTTCTGAGTTCAAATTCTACCAAGGTCAACTTTGCCTTTCATCCTTTTGGGGTTGATAAATTAAGTACCAGTTATGCACTGGGGTCGATATAATTAACTTAATCCGTCTGTCTGTCCTTGTTTGTCCTCTCTGTGTTTAGCCCCATGTGGGTAGTAAAGAAATAGGTATTTCGTCTGTCTTTACGGTCTGAGTTCAAGGTTGACTTTGCCTTTTGTGCTTTCGGGGTCGATAAATTAAGTACCAGTTGCATACTGGAGTCAATCTAATCGACTGGCCACCTCCCCCAAAATTTCGGACCTTGTGCCTAGAGTAGAAAAGAATATTCTCCTATAGCATCAAATACTCAATAATTTTTTGTCAATTTTTTTACTTATTTTTAAGAGTCCAGTACCCAGATTCATATGTTGGTATTATAAAAAAATATAATACATAGTATGATATGTTGTATCTCTATCTCTCTCCCTACTTATCTATATCTATCTATTTATCTACTTATCTACACCTGTCTATATATATGTCTCTGTCTACTTATCTACACTATCTGCATATATGTCTCTGTCTGTCTGTCTGTCTGTCTGTCTCTCTCTCTCTCTCTCTATATATATATATATATATATTGACTTCTGGCTGTAATCAGATCGCCATGTTGATTCGCTAGCTTCTGCACGCATTTTTTTTCTCTCCTTGTTCCTCTCCGTGTTTCTTTTCTGTGTATATTTCTGTTGAAGAGCGTAGGCTCGAAACGTAAGAGACTTGTTTTATTTATATTCCTGAGCGCCATACTAATACAATTGTTTGTTTGTATTCCACCTGCCTTCGTCTTTTGTTTATTTTCATAAAGCTTCCCGTTATATATATATATATATATATATATAAAATATATAATTCAAAAGGTATATTATATACATAGTATAGCTGGGGCTACACTATCTGATGAATCTTCTCAATTTTTTAAGAGGGTAATAATGAGTTTATTGTATAGTGTTCAGGTGTACAACAACTCATCAGAGAATGTAAAAAGAAGGGACGAAGAGCAGAGATATTAAGTCAAATAAAGAAAGACAGCAATGAAAGCCCGAAGTGTATGCACAATACATAGAATAAAACACAAAAATAGAGAAAAGCAAACGTGGCTGTGTGGTAAGTAGCTTGCTAACCAACCAGATGGTTCTGGGTTCAGTCCCACTGCGTGGCATCTTGGGCAAGTGTCTTCTGCTATAGCCCCGGGTCGACCAATGCCTTGTGAGTGGATTTGGTAGACGGAAACTGAAAGAAGCCTGTCGTATATATGTATATATATGTGTGTGTGTCTGTGTGTTTGTGTGTCTGTGTTTGTCTCCCTAGCATTGCTTGACAACCGATGCTGGTGTGTTTATGTCCCCATCACTTAGCGGTTCGGCAAAAGAGACCGACAGAATAAGTACTGGGCTTACAAAGAATAAGTCCCGGGGTCGATTTGCTTGACTAAAGGCGGTGCTCCAGCATGGCCACAGTCAAATGACTGAAACAAGTAAAAGAGTAAAAGAGTATTAAAAAAGTCATACAAAATAAGAGCGTGTAGGCATGTTGAGAGTAGTGTCGACTAATCTTGGGAAGACTGGAAATTTTGAAGAAGGCAGTGTCCTGACAGTTAACGACAGACTCAGGTAGTTTATCCATGTCTCAATAATTCTGAGCGTGAAAATATATTTCTGAAAGTTGTGGGTGTTGTACTATGTTTTTGATCTTATAAGCATATTCACAAATGGCAGTGGTATTGAATTTGAAAAGGTGGCCAGTGTCGTTGTAAAGAGGGTGGATAATCTTGTGGGATTCTACCAAGTCAGCCGTTAGAAGTTGAAAAGTTAGTGTGTCAATGTTCAGAGAAGCAATACATTCAACATATGGTGACTGACAGAGGGTATTTGTCAGGCTGCACATCCCTGGACAGCTTCCAACAGATCAATATCCTGAACGAGATTGGGGCTTCCAAACTGGAAGGTAAATCTGACTACTATTTCTAGCAGGTTGAACTACTAAATAAAGATTGCTCCATGGGTTCATGGTTGTAAGGCGGCGAGCTGGCAGAAACGTTAGCACGCCTGGCGAAATGCTTTGCGGTATTTAGTCTGCCGCTACGTTCTGGGTTCAAATTCCGCCGAGGTTGACTTTGCCTTTCATCCTTTCGGGGTCGATGAAATAAGTACCAGTTACGCACTGGGGTCGATATAATCGGCTTAATCCATTTGTCTGTTCGTGTTTGTCTCCTCTGTGTTTAGCCCCTTGTGGGTAGTACAGAAATGGGTTGTAAGAGTGTAGTAGCTTATACCCAAATCACCCATAATTAAGCAGTCCCATGAAAAAATTATGTTCACTCATGAGCATCATGGTATTGTTCTCCAGATGTACTACTACTACATTATTCAACATGTCCTTTCGTTTTTTGAAAACAGCAGAATGTGATTTGGCAACAATTTAATAGGTTGAATGACAGCATAGAGACGGCTTCATTAGCTCATAAAAAAAGGTTTGTGTTGGTAAATGCTACACTATTTTAGAATTTATGATTCAATAAACCATACTGTCAGTCATACTGAATATTTCAGCAAAGACAGACAAGCCAGTGAGGGAGTGTCTACACATTCAATTGACCTACTAGAAATAGCAGCCAAACATCTTTCAAATCACAACCATACTGTTTTTAAAAAAGTGAAAGACAAATTAGATAATGTAGCCCTAAATATATCATATCAGAAAGGAAAAAGAAAAGGATGTTTAATCTTTTAGCATTTAAACCAGCCATATCTGGCCCCAAATTTTCTCCCGGTTTTATGTTCAAGTTGTCCAGATTTGGCCTCTCACACCTACACAACAATGTCATCGTATTGGGTTGTCCGGAAAGTTCATGCCGAATTATAGTAGCTTACCTTTCAACTTATTTTAGAACATGGTTGAGTCCATAAACTAGGATTTGACTACACCTCCATTTAGAGCACAGTTTAAGCTATCTTTTCAGGGAAGAAGGTTTATGTTCCTATAACCTGTGTTAATTCTGTAACCCTTTAAAATGGAAGATAAGAAAGTTCATTTTCTGCACTTGATGCTTTGGGAACCAGACAAAAATTGCTGCAGCTCAGCTGGGATATGTTACCCCACGCCCCATATTCACCAGATATTGCTCCTTCGGATTTCCACTTATTCAGGTCTCTGCAGAATAGTCTTAATTGTAAAAATTTCAATTCCTTGGATGACGTAAAAAGATACCTTGATGAATTCTTTGCCATGAAACCACCTCAATTCTGGGAAGAGGGTATTTTCAAGTTAAAGGAAAGATGGAGACACATTGTGCAACAAAATGGTTCATATTTGGTTGATTAAAAATGTAATGGCAAGTATTTATTGAGCTTTTTCTTTCCTTTAAAAATCAGCATGAACTTTCAGGACAACCCAATAAAAATTAGCAATACCATCATTGAAATCTAAAAGCTACAAGGTAATACATGACTGATTCAAAACAATGTGAATAAATAACCATTGCATTTGACAGAGTAATTTGAACGCTAAAGGGTTACAATTGGGCGATCATTTATCATAGGTTCAATTGTGGGTGACAAATCAATACTGGCTGTCAAGCAGTGGGTGGGTCAAACACATTGCACGTACACATCATCATCATCATCATCGTTTTAACAACCACCTATCCATGCTTGCATAGGTCGAAAGGAATTTGTTAAAGCAGATTTTCTACAGCTGGATGTCTGCCCCACCTGTCACCAATCCTCACCTATTTCTAAGTAAGGTAATATTTGCTCATGACCAGGCATGTTTTCAAGGAAGATTGAAAATAAAGGACACCTTATCATGCATGAAGGTTGACACTCACAAGTGTCATACAATCTCAAGGCAAGGAGACAGTAACATACAGACAAATATGCATGTAACTACACAATTTCTTTTCCTTCTTTGGGTTTTTCCCTTTCTCCTTTCTAATGGAGAGCTATGCTTGAAATATCAAAAACTCTCTCCTTTTACTGAGTGTCAAACTAATACTTCCTTTGTGCACATTTTCTTGTCTGTCATTGTTAATTCTATTATTCATTTATTTGAATTGACTATATATATATATATATATGGTAAGAAGCTTGCTTCCCAACCACATGGTTCTGGGTTCAGTCCCACTGTGTGGCACCTTGGGCCAACCAAAGCTTTGTGAGTGGATTTGGTAGATAGAAACTGAAAGAAGCCCATCATATGTGTGTATATATATATATATATATATATATATATATATATATGTCTGTATTTGTTCCCCCACTATCGCTTGACAAATGATGTTGAGGTGTTTACGTCCCTGTAACTTAGTGGTTCAGCAAAAGAGACCAATAGAATAAGTTAGGCTGGCAAAGAATAAGTTCTGGGGTTGATTTGTTTGACTAAAGGTGGTGCTCTAGCATGGCCATAATCAAATGACTGAAGCAAGTAAAAGAATAAAAGAATATATATATATTGGGACATAAAAAACACCTACTACACTCTCAGAAATGGTTGGCCCTAGGAAGAGCATCTAGCAGTAGAAACGTTGCTAAATCAGATTGGAACCTGGCGCAGCAACCTGGCTTACCAGTGACCAATCAAACCATCCAACTCATGCCAGCATGGAAGATGGACGTTAAATGATAATATACATATATGTGTTTGTTTATATATATATATATATATATATATATATATATATATATCATGTGATCACGTGACCGACCAGACCATCAGATGTTGTTACACATCGCTGGTCACAATGCGTTCGCATTGTTTTAGCCTTCGAATGACGCCACCCCGCTGGCTAAGCGAGCAGGCCAACAGAAGAAAGAGTGGGAGAAAGAGTGGTGAAAGAGTACAGCAGGGATCACCACCCCCTGCCGGAGCCTCGTGGAGCTTTTTAGGTGCTTTCGCTCAATAAACACTCACAACGCCCAGTCTGGGAATCGAAACCGCGATCCTGCGACTGCGAGTCCGCTGCCCTAAACACTAGGCCATTGCGCCTCCACACACACACATATATATATATGGGGAAAGTAAGAAAAAAAAGCGAAAATGCGCATTGGATATAAAAAAAAAATAAAGCCTTTTTCATGAAAAGTAACGGTATAGATGAACTGAGGTAGAGTTAAGAGGAATAAAAGTCATTAATTTGAATTGTTAAAGAGAATCAAAGTCATACTGGTATTGTCAAAAGCTGTTCATTGGCTTTGAAACAGCACCGATTTCCAAACAGTGTCGGGTCTACTGGTCCCTGAGCAAAAAGGTTATATGCAAGGGAGATAAGTAGTTCTGAAGTGGTGCAATTAGGGTAGATATAATACTGTAATTTGAATGGTGTATGGAATGT
Organism: Octopus sinensis; assembly: GCF_006345805.1. NCBI lineage: Eukaryota > Metazoa > Mollusca > Cephalopoda > Octopoda > Octopodidae > Octopus > Octopus sinensis. The sequence goes on along the minus strand of NC_043000.1, from coordinate 17,918,181 downwards.
ATGGGAATTAGTGGTATTATTGGTGAGGTTAGTAGCGTTCTGTATTATGTTATGTGTTCATGTTCAATTGTGGATGATATTTATTGATGAAAGTTGCCTCTTTATTCATTCTTTGCTGTACCGAGGTGTTCTGTGAACATTGATAGAAAGGGAAAATTAGAAAGTTAGGATTAAGGTTCCTAGCACACCTTTCTATGTGTTCACTGACCTGTATCTATCTGTATTGTGAGTAGCAGATTTGTTTTTTATGAAGAGTTGTTCTTCAATGGAGTGACATTCCTGTTTGGCCAAGATGTTGATTACCGCACCCTTAGCAAATAATAGTATAGATTAGGTTTCCCAAGGCACAGGTAAAATTTGATTTTATCTTCAATATTTCACCTTGTTTAAAGTGGAACTCTGTACCCTCCCAAAGGTGGGGGCATGTGCCACAGTTAGGCCAACCGCACTTTTTCACTTTTGGTTCTGTTGTTAATGGATATAGTCTTGCATTGGTTCATATTTTTTTCAATGATTTCGGTTGCATTTTGCTCTTGATAATTTTATGTGAGCCAAAAATTTTGTTCATTATTTTATCTCCTGTAAGAACGGATAGATTTTGGACGATATATATATATATATATATATATATATATATATATATATTATATATATATATATAATTATATGTATAATATATATTATATATCGTTATATATATATATATATGTATGTATATATATATATATATATGTATAATATATATATATGTATATATATGTATGTATATATATATATGTATGTATATATTATATATATATATGTATATATATATATCGTTATTTATATGTATATATATAATATCGTTATTTATATATATATATAACAGGCTTCTTTCAGTTTCTGTCTACAATCTGCAAGGCATCGATCAGCTTGAAGCTATAGTAGAAAACACTTGCCTGAAGTGCTGCACATTGGGACTGAACCTGAAACCATGTAATAGTAAAGAAGTGAACTTCTTAACCACACAGCTATGACTGTGCCTAACTTCATTAGGCATTCACCTTACACTTACAATTTCGAGTTGAAGCCAAAAGTTTGAAATGAAGTGGAATGGTTTCCATGAGGTTGAGACATGCCTTGCCACCAGTAAATGAAAACAAAGCCTCAAGTGGAGATTTAGGGACCCACAAAAGAAGTTGTGTACTGCTGATTACTCAGCTGAGATTTTTATAACAAAAGTACTCAAGTATGGGTGTTTATAAAAAGGGTTAAAGAGGAAACATTTCAACAGCAATATCTGACTTAATCCTAAAGGAAGAGAAAGAAACACAAACCCAAAACTGTGTAGCAGTAGTAGTAGTAGTAGTAGTATTAGAAAGTAGTAACAGCAGAAAATTTGTAATAGTGATATCAACAGTGGTAGTGATAGGAGAAGTAGTCATCATCATCATCATCGTCATCATCGTTTAACGTCCGTTTTCCGCGCTAGCATGGGTTGGACGGTTCGACAGGGGATCTGGGAAGCCAGAAGGCTGCACCAGGCTCCAGTCTGATCTGGCAATGTTTCTACGGTTGGATGCCCTTCCTAACGCCAACCACTCCGTGAGTGTAGTGGGTGCTTTTTACGTGCCACCGGCACAGGACGTGTCACCTGTAGAAGTAACAACAACAACAACAACAACAACGACAACCACAACACAGGTTTCAGGTAAGAAATAAATAAATATACATAATATAAATAACAGAAAGAGAGACAGATCATTGCTTACGGTACAACGATTTGGGAAGCGCGGACAAAGTCTTCAGTGTTACTGGCTGCAAACTGGACGATGAGTGGCCGGTCAACTGAAACAAAGAAGAAATAAAGATTGGAGTGAATACACCCATGTGGCCCCACATTACTCATCATAAAGCCCTGTACACTTAATTCAGGCCCCTATTTTTGTTTTGTTTTCTAACAACTGTTATGTGCAGTATAGCACATCTGACTTTCTATGCCATGTTTTCTGGTTTGTTTGGATGGTATTTTGGGAGGGGGTGGGTTGGTGGTGGTGGTGGTAGTAGTGTGTGTGTGTATGGGGGTCTATGTCTTTGCAAGCACATGGTTTCAGGTTCAGTCCCACTGCACAGTACCTTGGACATGGTGTCTTTTACTATAAACCCTGAGTCAACCAATGCTTTATTGATGAATTACCACACAGCCACTCCTGTGCCTACATATATACATACATAGACACACACACACACATATATATATCTTTTACTTGTTTCCGTCATTTGATTGTGGCCATGTTGGAGCACCGTCTTTAGTCAAGCAAATCGACCTCAGGTCTTATTCTTTGTAAGCCTAGTACTTATTCTACTGGTCTCTTTTGCTAAACCACTAAGTTATGGGGATGTAAACACACCAGCATCGGTTGTTGGGGGGACAAACACAGACACACAAACATATACACACACATACATACATATATATATATACGATGGGCTTCTTTCAATTTCCGTCTACCAAATCCACTCACAAGGCTTTGGTCAGCCCGAGGCCATAATAGAAGACACTTGCCCAAGCTGCCACACAGTGGGACTGAACCTGGAACCATGTGGACAAAGTGTCTTTTACTATAACCCTGAGTCAATCAATGTCAACTATAAACCCGAGTCAACCAATGTTTTATTGATGAATTTTACATGGAAACTATGCAGAAGCCTGTCATGTATGTGTGTGTGTGTGTGTGTTTGTGTGTGTGCATATGTGTACATGTGGCTTTGTGTTGCAGCCCCACTACTGCTTAACACCTAGTGTTAGTTTGTTTATGTACCTATAACTTAGTGGTTCACTGAAAGAGATTGATAGAATAAGTACCAGTCTTTAAAATAAATACTAGGTGGTGGTGGTGGTGGGGTGATTTATTTTACTAAATCCTTCAGGGTGGTGCACTAGCATGGCCAGTCTCATGGTTGAAATGAGTAAAAGACAAGATACTGAATGAGAAATGGTAACTTGCTCCTATACCACCTTAGCCCCTTCGTTCAACCTTCCTTCATTTCTTGGAGAAAAGAAAAACAAAAAACTGTGAATGGTCCTCCATGGTCCTCTCACGGATGACCGTGTGTGTATGAGACAGAAAAAGACAGAGAAAGAGAGGAGTGGGAGTGAGAGGGAGATTTTACTCCAGTATTAAACTGGTCCTCTATCTTATCAATCCCTGGAAAACCCTGGAAAATTTGACTTTCAGAATGCAAAGAGCTGGAACAATTACAAGTTGAATGTTCTCATGATTCCGCCAGTCTACAATCATTATGATATGGTGGTTATAGAATATGTTAAAACTTGATAATACTGTGAGCAAATGAGATCAGATATTGTAATATCCAATTTGGGACAGAAAATAAAAGACCACTGATTAGATTTGAACCCTGTACCTACAGTATCCTAAGAGATACATTTTGTGTTCTCTCAGTGAGCCTGTTCTTTTTCTAACACAAACTAATGCTTACAATGTCTGATATTATTGACAGTAACAATTTTTTTTTAAACAGCTGTTGCTGCTGTCTTTAGTCCTAAGTCAATTCTGACATTGTAGATCATGGTCATAAGTCTGTTTTAATCAGGGCTGATCTAAAGAGTACATGAACATGCACGCATGCACACACACACACACACACACACCACCACACCACCACCACCACACCCAACAACAACAACAACAACAACAGCGACAACAAAAGAGAATGTAACTTTCTAATACTACTCACCATTACAAGTTGTGAAATCGCTGTCTCTGGCCTTCAATGAGCAGAGAAAACTATTTGAGACTATCATCGGAGTATAAGCCAAGTCTACACCATATTTTCGAGTCAAAAGTCGAAATGGTAACCTGAAGTGGAGATATAAACAAATATACATATACAAATATACATAAATCAATATCAAATCAAACCAAATCAAATCAGATATCAGAAAGCAGAACCAAAATCGAAGTCGATCAACATCAATGGAAATTGCGGCTGTGATACCAGTGCCGGTGACAAGTAAGCGAACCATCCGATCGTGGCCGTTGCCAGCGCCGCCCTGACTGGCCTCCGTGCTGGTGACACGTAAAAAGCACCATCCGTTCGTGGCCGTTTGCCAGCCTCGCCTGGCCCCCGTGCCGGTGGCACGTAAAAAGCACCCACTACACTCATGGAGTGGTTGGTGTTAGGAAGGGCATCCAGCCATAGAAACACTGCCAGATCAGACTGGGCCTGATGCAGCCTTCTGGCTTCACAGACACCAGTTGAACCGTCCAACCCATGCTAGCATGGAAAGCGGACGTTAAACGATGATGATGATGATGATGATATAGATATTATTATCATCATTGTCATTTAACGTTCATCTTAAATGCTGACATGGATTGGACAGTTTCATAAAGACAGAGACGAAATTCCACAAAGCATTTTGTCCAGCATGCTAACAATTCTGACAGCCTGCCACTTTTAATTTGTTTTAAATCTTGGCATGAGGCCAGCAATTTTAGGGGAAGGAGTAAATCAATATCATGGACCCAGTGCTTGGCCAGTTCTTATTTTATCAACCCCCACAAGGATGAAAAGTAAATTCAATCTTGGTGGCATCTGAACTCAGAATGAGAAGCCAGAAGGAATACCACTGAAAACCTTGCAGGATGCAGAGGGGCTGGTACGCTCTACACATGGATGATGCCTCTGGGATCACTAACTTAGAATGACCCCATTACATCGAGCAAGAGCATGAAGCCAAGCCAAAGCCATTTTGCTTGGTGCAGTAATAATTCTGCCAGCTTGCTACCTTCCAATAATAATAATAATAATAATAATAATAAATAATAATAATAATAATAATAAATAATAATAATAATAAATAATAATAATAATAAATAATAATAAATAATAAATAATAATAATAATAAATAATAATAAATAATAATAATAATAATAATAAAAAAAAAATAATAGTAATAATAATAATAATAATAATCCTTTCTAATATAGACACAAGGCGTGAAATTTTGGGATGAGGGCTAGTTAATTACACCAGTCACAGTGCTCAACTGATAATTACTTCATGAACTCCAGGATACTGAAAGGCAACATCAACCTTCATGGAAGTTGAACTCAGAACGTTAAGACAAAGAAAATACCACTAATAATAATAATGATGATGATGATGGTGGTGGTGATGACGATGATGATGATGATTCAATAGTCTCTGTAGTTCATTGAATTACAGAGACTATAGAAAGTGCGGGTAAAACGTATCCCAGTAGTAACAGGTGCATTAGGAACTATCACTAAAGATTTGAACAGATAGAAGAAACAGGCATGAAACCCAGTCTAGTACTATGTAGTCACTTAAGCCCTTGCAGACAGGAAGCAGTAATGACCACATCAAAACACTTATTTCTTTATTGCCCACAAGGGGCTAAACACACAGAGGGCAAATAAGGACAGATATAGGTATTAAGTCGATTACATCGACCCCAATGCGTAACTGGTACTTATTTAAGGCGGCGAGCTGGCAGAAACGTTAGCACGTCGGGCGAAATGCTTAGCGGTATTTCGTCTGCGTTACGTTGTGAGTTCAAATTCCGCCGAGGTTGACTTTGCCTTTCATCCTTTCGGGGTCGATAAATTAAGTACCAGTTATGCACTGGGGTCGATGTAATCGACTTAATACCTATGTCTGTCCCTGTTTGTCCCCTCTGTGTTTAGCCCCTTGTGGGTAATAAAGAAATAGGTACTTATTTAATCGACCCCGAAAGGATGAAAGGCAAAGTCGACCTCGGCGGAATTTGAACTCACAACGTAGCGGCAGACGAAATATGGATATGCATTTCGCCCGGTGTGCTAACGTTGGGGGGGGGGGGGGCGAAATGCGTAGCCGTATTTCGTCTGCCGTTACGTTCTGAGTTCAAATTCCGCCGAGGTCGACTTTGCCTTTCATCCTTTCGGGCTCAAAACACTATGTTCATGAGCAGTGCGATGTCTCCCTCTGTGTGGCACTGTGTTTCCAAACATGCCACACTGAGAAGAATCTGTAAATGTACTGAAAAATTCCTTGTATGAAAGTTTATGTAGTTACTGAATGTCCTGAATGGCCAGTATACAGCACAGACTGTCAGTACTGAATCCGTTTGCAAGGGGTTAAACTGCTAGAAAGAGAAACCAAATTTTCTTCATATCAAATCCCACAATCTTAAAAAGAAAAAAAAAATTCAAGTTTACTGTGTTTCTAGATATGCAAAAAAGGAAGGATAGTCAAGGCTGGAATGGCTTTGATCAGAGATCAAGAACAACAACTTATATAAGTCAGAAGGTAAATGTTTGTAAAACATTAATAAAAAGAATAAACAATAGGCGCAGGAGTGGCTGTGTAGTAAGTAGCTTGCTAACCAACCACATGGTTCCGGGTTCAGTCCCACTGCGTGGCATCTTGGGCAAGTGTCTTCTGCTATAGCCCCGGGCCGACCAATGCCTTGTGAGTGGATTTGGTAGACGGAAACTGAAAGAAGCCTGTCATATATATATATATATATATATATATATATATATATATGTATATATATATATGTGTGTGTGTGTGTGTTTACGTCCCCGTCACTTAGCAGTTCGGCAAAAGAGACCGATAGAATAAGTACTGGGCTTACAAAGAATAAGTCCCGGGGTCGATTTGCCCGACTAAAGGCAGTGCTCCAGCATGGCCACAGTCAAATGACTGAAACAAATAAAGGAGTAAAACTAAAAAAAAAATGTTAAAATAACACATGACTAAGGGAGATAAGTCTTGCAAACAATTTCGAGGACTTATCTTGTATTTAAGCAAAAACACACACACATTAAATGACACACGTCTGTCTGTCTCTCTCTTTTTTCTTTCTCTCACTCTCTCTCTCCTTACACACACTCCCTCTCTCTCTCTCTCCCTCTCAAATGTGTTTGTGTGTGTGATGGGGAGACTGGTGTTTGAACACACACACACAAGCACATATTTATGAACAGATGTAAAATATTTCAGTAATTTCCGTATGCCAAAAAAGTTATAAAAAACAACAAAAATAAAAAAAAACATACACATTAAAAACTATAAAGTATGTCAACAGTTTTATATAATACTGTTTACAACTCTATGGTTATATTCTACACAATGCTCATATATAAAGGCCCAGTCATAGCCAAAGCCACATACACACACAGGCATTTACATATACACATATGTACGTGTACAAGAAGGAAGTGTACATAAAAATAATAACATTGTTACTCCGAGTTTCACATTACTACTTATAGTCACTTTGTCTGGAAGGAAATAGTAATACAAGACTCGGAGCGAGAGCAAAGGAAAATACCAGTTTTTAATAACAACACTAGTGATTTTAATAATAATAATAATAATAATAATAAACATAATAATAATATATATAATATATATATATATATTTTTATTTTTTTCTGTCCTTGTTCTTTCTGTGTCCCTTTCTGTAGAAGAGCGTAGGCTCGAAATGTAAAAGACTTTTTCTATTCCTGAGCGTTATACTAATACATCTGTTTGTTTTGTACACCACCTGTCTTCGTCTTTTGTTTTTTTCGTAAACTCTCCCTATAATATGCATATATATATGCATATATATATGTGTGTGTGTGTGTATATATATATATACATATATATATACACACACACACACACACACACACACACAATACAAAGATCTTTATTTTATATTGCAATTAGTAAACAATAAGTTTTGTTGGTTGTAATTTCCACCAGGCCAATCAATCACTGGTTCACAACATTTCTGGCAGTCGGAATGACAAGAGGGTGTCTGTGTAACTTGCAGCAAAATGAATAACACAAGAGATTTCAAAAAGTAGTAGTCTTTCATTTTACTCAACAATGCTTACATCATTGACAAATACGATATGGATATCACTTGCGGTCAGTATGACTAGATATATCAGCATAAAATATACTTTTGCTAATAGCTTTAAGTGCACATCTAGATGTGAGGAGTCATAGCCACTTTTCCACTCTTCCCATATTTGACCAAGCAGAACATCCAGGATGTAACAGTTGGATGGAGAAAGGACAATAGGCTGTTTTTACTATATATATTAAGTCTAAAAGGATGAAAAGCAAAGTCAATCTAAATTGTATTTGAACTTAGAGCACAGGGAATCAGAGCAAATCTCATGACACTTTGACTGTAAATTTACTACTTTTCCTTTTCACACACACACACACTTTTCTTTGTAGCATCTTTACCTCTGGTGCAACCAGGGCAGCAGTACTATAGAATTTAAAGTTGTTGGACTTAACAGGGGGGGGGGGCAGAAGAGAGAGAATGTAGTGAGTGAGAAGAAATAGGAGGGGGTGTCAGGGGGGGATATGTTGTGGAGAAGAGAAGATATTCAACAGGTGTGACAGGGAGGTAGAGGGGAGGTAGGTAGAGCAGATGGCGAGCATCTGTGGGAGAAAGGAGGAGGTGCTGGGAAGATGGGATGTGGGGAAGTGGTTTCTCAAGGACATATTTTCTGTGGGGTTGGGGAATACAGACATAAAGAGCATGTCCCTATGGTCATGATTTTGCTTTGCTGGGCAGGTCTTCTCAAGCACACCAAATTGTCTCAGTCCTTTGTCATCTCCACTGTAGGATGTTTATATATATCATCATCATCATCATCATCATCATCATTTAACATCCGCTTTCCATGCTAGCATGGGTTGGACGGTTCAACTGGGGTCTGGGGAGCCCGAAAGCTGCACCAGTCCAGTCAGATCTGGCAGTGTTTCTACAGCTGGATGCCCTTCCTAACGCCAACCACTCCGAGAGTGTAGTGGGTGATTTTATGTGCCACCAACACAGGTGCCAGACGAGGCTGGCAAACGGCCACGCTCGGATGGTGTTTTTCATGTGCCACCGAGACACAGGTGCCAGACGAGGCTGGCAGACGGCCACGCTCGGATGGTGTTTTTATGTGCCACCGACACAGGTGCCAGATGAGGCTGGCAAACGGCCACGATCGGATGGTGCTTGTTACGTGCCCACAGCACGGAGGGCAGTCGATGCGGTACTGGCTACGGCCACGTTCGGATGGTTTTCTTGTGTGCCACGTGCCACCGGCACTGGTACCACAAAGATACAAATTCCATTGATGTTCATCTATTTTGATTTGTTTTGATTTTCACTTGCCTCAACAGGTCTTCACAAGTGTCACAAGAAGGAAGGTATGCACAGGTGGACTGACTACGTCCCAGGTAGGGGCATGGGTTATGGCCTGACTAGTCTTGCCGCTGGGTCTTCGGATGGTGTTTTTATGTGCCACCGACACAGGTGCTAGATGAGGCTGGCGAACGGCCACGATCGGATGGTGTTTGTCATGTGCCCACCGCACTGACTACAGCACTGATGGATTTCTTGTGTGCCACAGGCACTGGTACCACAAGATACAAATTCCATTGATGTTCATCTATTTTGTCTATTTTGATTTGATTTTGATTTTGATTTTCACTTGCCTCAACCGGTCTTCACAAGTGTCACAAGAAGGAAGGTATGCACAGGTGGACTGACTAGTCTTGCCGGGTCTTTGGAAGGTGTTTTTATGTGCCACCGACACAGGTGCCAGATGAGGCTGGCGAACGGCCATGATCGGATGGTGTTTGTTACGTGCCCACAGCACGGAGGCCGGTCGATGCGGAACTGGCTACGGCCACGTTCGGATGGTTCCCTTGTGTCCCACCGGCACTGGTACCACAAAGTGTGTGCCACCGGCACTGGTACCACAAAGATACAGATTCCATTGATGTTCATCTATTTTGATTTGTTTTGATTTTGATTTTCACTTGCCTCAACAGGTCTTCACAAGTGTCACAAGAGGAAGGTATGCACAGGTGGACTGACTACGTCCCAGGTAGGGGCCATGGGTTATGGCCTGACTAGTCTTGCCGGGTCTTCGGATGGTGTTTTTATGTGCCACCGACACAGGTGCTAGATGAGGCTGGCGAACGGCCACGATCGGATGGTGTTTGTCATGTGCCCACGCACGGAGGCCAGTCGATGCGGTACTGGCTACGGCCACTTTCGGATGGTTTTCTCTTGTGTGCCACGGCACTGGTACCACAAAGATACAAATTCCATTGATGTTCATCTATTTTGATTTGTTTTGATTTGATTTGATTTTGATTTTCACTTGCCTCAACAGGCCTTCACAAGTATCACAAGGAGGAAGGTATGCACAGGTGGACTGACTACGTCCCAGGTAGGGGCCATGGTTTATGGCCTGACTAGTCTTGCCGGGTCTTCGGATGGTGTTTTTATGTGCCACCGACACAGGTGCTAGATGAGGCTGGCGAACGGCCACGCCGAATGGTGTTTGTTATGTGCCCACAGCACGATGGCCAGTGATGCGGTACTGACTACGGCCATGTTCGGATGGATTCTTGTGTGCCACCGGCACTGGTACCACAAGCGGTACTGACTACTTTTTATGTGCCACCGACACAGGTGCTAGATGAGGCTGGCGAACGGCCACGACCGGATGGTGTTTGTTATGTGCCCACAGCACGATGGCCAGTAATGCGGTACTGACATATATATATATATATATATTTTTTTATTATATAGAAGGAGCTTCTACAGGACTACTTTTCTAGTCCTGTAGAAGCTCCTTCTATATAATAAATTAATTTTACTCTGCTATGTATTGAGTACCTTATTTACTGTGGTTAACCCCGAATCAACGGGACTACATATATATATATATATATATATTCGTTTACCTGTTTCAGTCATTTGGTTGCAGCCATGATGGAGCACCGACTTAAAGGGTTTTAGTCAAAGAAATCAACCCCCAGGACTCATTCTTTGTAATCCTAGTACTTATTCTATTGGTCTCACCAGCATTGGTTGTCAAGTGATGGTGGAGGTGGGGGGACAAACACAGATACAAAGACACACACACATAAATATATACATATGTATATATAAAACAGGCTTCTTTCAGTTTCCATTTACCAAATCCACTCGCAAGGCTTTGGCTGGCCTGAGGCTATAGCAGAAGACACTCGCTCAAGGTGCCATGCAGTGGGACTGAACCTGGAGCCATGTGGTTGGGAAGAAAGCTACTTACCACACAGCCACCCCTGGGCCTATATATATATATTATATATATATATACATATATATTATAAGCTTAAAACTTATAAGCAATCACTGTATATTGACTAAAAAAAAATAGTCTAATATTGGGGCATATAAGCCGTCGATGGAAAAAAAAGTGGGTTTTCTGTACACGTGTGACTTGAACCAACACCTCTATGTTTTCACAAGTGTGTAACCATTACACCAACATACCCACTCAGTATGAGTACATTATATATATATCCATCAACGTTATTTAACGCCCATAAGGTGGTGATCTGGCAGAAACGTTAGCACGCCAGGTGAAATGCTTAGTGGTATTTCGTCTCTCTTTATGTTCTGAGTTCAAATTCCGCTGAGGTTGACTTTGCCTTTCATACTTTCAGGGTTGATAAATTAAGTACCAGTTAAAATACTGGGGTTGATCTAATTGACTAGCCCCCTTCCCCAAAATTTCGGGCCTTGTACCTAGAGCAGAATAGATTATTTAACGTCCATGTAGCTATCTCAGGAAACTATGATTCTTCCTCTAATCAAACAACGCTTTTATTCATGCATCCATCACTCATGCCTCTCACCCTGTACAGGGATGGGTAAATGAGTAGAAACATGGTGTTATGAGGTCTTTTTAATTGCTGACATCACAAAAAAGGCACTTAGTACATACTGTAAAGTGGTTGGTGTTAGAATGTACATCTAGCTGTAGAAATCTAACTAAAAATGAAACACAAAAGTAAGATGCAGTCCTTCAACCTGTGTAGATGAGCAGTATCCTCAAATAAGTGCTCACTCCAACCATGACAACCCATCAAACCTATGCCAGCATTGGAAGCAGATGTAAAATTGTGATGATGATTGTGATGATAGTAGTGGTATGTATGTGTGTAAATGTATGTGATTTGATATTTCTCTTGTTCACAACTAGTTGCTCTGCTCTTGAAAATTTTTCGAAACTGCATGAAAGCCCATTGTGTGTGTGTGAGAAAGAGACAGACAGACAGACAGAGACACAGAAAGAGAATATTTACTTTCCATGTATTTGCATAAAAGCACTGACTGAAAAACAGTAACATTTGTTAACATTTTCTGTCTAAAAACCATCCTTTGGGTCTGTACTTTCAAAAATATACGGAATAAAAAAAAAATCCCTTACTTGAAAAACAAGTACGGGTTAGTGACAAAAAGGACATCCTGTGTATGTTCCCAAACCCTACTAGCATAGCAAAACAGACACAGACCCAGACTGAATACATTTGTATATATTACTTTGATTTCATTGTACAAAAATCTGAAAGTGTTTAATATACACCCACCGCATCAGACAGATAAAATCTCCTTCAGATTTCATTGTAGCATCTTAAAGAAAAGGAAGGACACTTTGAATAAAGTAGTTTAGATAAGGTATGGATACTTTTGATCATAGGTCTACTCACTAAGGACTGATCTGGAATTAAACAACAAAAATAAGGGTCTAAATGACTATGTGCAGATGCTGTTCTATGCATATATGTAACTAGCAGTATCGCCCGGCGTTGCTCAGGTTTGTAAGGGAAATAACTACATAAGCATTTTTAGAGAGTTATAGCCAAAAAATAGCAAAAAAAAAAAGTGCATTAAAAATGGAAAAAAAAAATGATGGTAAATTTTTTTTAAAAATCGTTGACTCATCGTAGACATTTTTAGAGAGTTAATTCCCTTATATAATAGCGAAAAAATGCATTAAAATGGAAAAAAATGATGGTAAATTTTTTTTTAAATCGTAGACTCATCGTAGACGCGCGCTAATACTCAGAAGGGCTCGATATGAATCACGACTATAAGATACCCACTTTTGGTTAAACTGCACCGCAAAATGTGGGAGTAGTTAGGAATCTAAATCGTAGGAGACAGACACACAACTTCACTTTTATATATAAAGATGTACAGGTATGGCTATGCGGTCAAGGAATTTGGTTCCCAGTTATGTGATTCTAAATTCTGTTATTTTGCAAAGCCTTTTGGGCTCAGTTTGGGTATGTATCTTCTGCTATTAAATCAGGTTGGTAAATACCTTGCAGGTGAAATTTAGTGGACAGAAACTGCATGGAAGCCCACTATCATCATCATCATCATTTAACATCCGGTTTCCATGCTAGCATGGGTTGGACGATTTTGACTGAGGGCTGGTGAACCAGATGGCTGCACCAGGCTCCAATCTTGATCTGGCAGAGTTTCTACAGCTGGATGCTCTTCCTAACGCCAACCACTCTGAGAGTGTAGTGGGTGCTTTTTACGTGCCACCGGCACAGGGGCCAGTCAGGCGGTACTGGCAATGACCTCGCTGTATATATATATACACACACACACACACACATGTACATACATGCACACACACATGTATACATATAGGTGCAGACATGCTTGTGTAGTTAAGAAGCTTGCTTCCGAACCATGTTGTCTCAGTTTCAATCCCACTGCATGGTACCTTAGGAAAGTACCTACTACTTTAGCCCCAGGCCAACCAAAACTTTATGAATGGATTTAGTTGATGGAAACTGAAAGAAGCTTATCTTGTATATGTCTTTGTGAATGTGTATGTGTGTGTGTGTGTGTGACCCATCTCTTGACATCATGTGATGGTTGTAAACAAGCATCACCATCATACAAGCAACATTCTCCATTCCCAGTTTTCTATGAAAAACATATCTGGCCATGGGGAAATATTAAGTTGCTTGGAAACAGGTTAGAATTGGCAACAGGAAGGACATTCTGTCTGACACAGGCTAACATGGAAAAGAGAATACTAAATGATGATGACAATATATTGTCCATCTCCTGTCTCCCTATATCATCATTATCATTCTTCTGCTTCACACTGTCAACTCTTCTCCTCTGGAAGCCATCTACTTGCAATGCCAGAGGGCGCACACTCTCCTACCCTGATGTAATCTCCAGGGATACAGGCATCCAGCAACAGGACCTCTGTAATGCCATGATGGACCGTGAATTCTGGCGTAGCATGGTAAATTCCATTGTCTCGACCACTGTTGAACAATGATGATGATGATCTCCTATTCTTCTCATCTCCCCTAACTCATGCATCATTGGTGACCCACCATTCACTATATCTGTCCTTCAGCTTTACCCAATCTTTACAGTGGTCACCTACCTATTCTCATCTATTCCCAATATCTTACTCCCCTATACTGTTTTACAACCTACCCACACTCCTGGTTCTTGTGTCCCTTTGTCTTCAACACACCTCATATCTTCATGGTCCACTCTGACACCTCATTGCCATCATTACTATCTCTTTCCAACTCGCTCCGATCATGCCTGCCTTTTCTTTTAGAATGTCAGTAGCCATTTAGCTCCTCTACGGCAAGAAACCTGTTCTGCTCTGGCCCCGCCTCTCATACATCTCCTAATATAAAGTTGCCCCTTTGGGGGTTTGTAGCCTTCGAAGCTGCATGACGACCACACTAGTGATGATAGCACGCAGAAAAAAAAACCCCACTGTAATGTAGCTGGCAACAGGAAGCACATAGCCAACAGGCAAACCATAGCAAAGCAGACACCAGAGTGCAATGCAGTCCTTAGGCTCATCAGACCCTGTCAAACTCTGCAACCCCTGCCAGCATGGAACATGGATTAAATGATGTATGTTTGTTATGTATGTATACACGCACGGACACACATGCATGCACACACACAGACACACACGCAGACACACACACACACATAAATATATGATGGGCTTCTCTTACTTTCCACCTACCAAACCAATTCACAAAGCCTTGATCTGCCCAGGGTATAAAAGACACTTGCCTTTAAGGTGCCATGTAGTGGGACTGAACCAAAAATCATGTGATCGGGAAGTGAACTCCTTAAACACGCAGCCATCTTTGCATCACTTTGATGGCGTGCGCTGCTCTCTCGCTCATAAACATACATAGATGTGCGCATATTTAATATGCATGTACATGAAGAAGCATTTGTGCAATCACTAAACTTTCTAAAATTGCAGCTAAATCCCTCTCAAATCACATCCTACTATTAAAAAAAAAGAAAGAACAGTAACTTAAACATTGGATAATGCAGTTCTAGATATTGTATATATAAATACACAGGTAGGGGTGGTCATATCTGAAACTCTTTACATTATAAATCTTCTGGATTAGGCTGGGTTGGGTTAGACAACAATAGCATAAACACACACAGACACACAATATAACACCACTACCACCACCATTGCTGCTGCCACCACTGCACCCAATTCCCCCCTCCCCCACCATCTTCATCATCATCATCATCATCATCATCATCATCATCACCACCATCAACACCAACACTGCCCCATCATTTTGATGTTAATTTCATCATAGCAAGATGGGTCTGACAGGTCTGCAGCACATCATCACTACATAAGTCAGGATCTTATGTTGTAGATCACAACTAGCAGCGCCACGAGGAAATTCTCTATATGGTCCTTTGAAATGCAAAAATAGCAGTTAAATCACCTTCAAGTTATATAGACCATTGTTATATATATAGATAAATAGATAGATAGATAGATAGATAGATAGATAGATAGATAGATAGATAGATAGATATACATGATTAAAAGACAGAATGGTCATGGTTAGAGCATGCTTTATTAAGGAACTTTAGGATGTGATTCAAGGGAAACTTGGTTGCTATTTCTAGTAAGTCGCATGATGGTGTAGCCGCCACTACCACCACCACCACCATTCCCACCACCACCAACAACAGCATTATCATCACCATCCCCAACTACTACCGTCACCATAACGATTAGTCCCCATCACCATCACCATAATGATTACAGTCCCCACCACTGCCACCACCACCACCACCACCACCACCACCACCACCACCATCACCGCCTTCTCCCCCACCGCCTTCTCCCCCACCGCCGCCGCCACCACCACCACCTCTATTACCATCACCATCATCACTATCATTACTAACATCACTGCTACCATAGCTAGCAGGCCACAGTAACCTACCTAAATAATACAACTGAAACACACACACACACACTCATGCGCACGCACATACACACAGACACAAGCAGTATGACGATGAGTCAGAGTCATTAAGAGGTGGCTGGCAGGTCAGGTCAGGTGTGTGTGCTTGCATGCACACACAAACAGTTGTGTCTGGTAGTCTGTGCACATCTAGGCTGCTGCACTATCCTTGTCACATTTACTTATACGATGCAGCAATCACTGCAATGAGATGACTGATTGCTCTCATCACAGATACTCTGTGTGTGTGTGTGTGTGTGTGTGTGTGTGTGGTGTGTGTGTGTGTGTGAAGACCTATATGTATGCGTATGTTTTCATACACACACACATACACAGATTTGAAGTACTTGTATGTGGGGTATAGTCTGGTGTGTTGCAATGTGCATTGATGTTAGTATATTAGTATATATAAGTATGACTATTTCTGTGTGTGTGTGTGTATATATACTGAAAGAAGCCTGTCGTATATATGCATATATGTGTGTGTATATATATATATATATATATATAATATGTATGCGTGTGTGTATATGTTTGTGTGTCTGTGTTTGTCCCCCCAACATCGCTTGACAACTGATGCTGGTGTGTTTACGTCCCCGTAACTTAGCGGTTCGGCAAAAGAGACCGATAGAATAAGTACTAGGCTTACAAAGAATAAGTCCTGGGGTCGATTTGCTCGACTAAAGGCGGTGCTCCAGCATGGCCACAGTCAAATGACTGAAACAAGTAAAAGAGTATATATATATATATGCGTGTGTGTAGAAGGTTGAAAAGGAACACACGAGTTGATATATATGGAAAAAAAAAAGTCAAGGTAGAAAATGCTAAAATAATTTTATAAAAAACATTTCAGTACCAGTTTGGGTCTTCGTCTCCGCCACCTCCTTCCCAACCCCCCAAACAGCAGTGGAGGTGGGGTTGGGGAGGAGGTGGCGGAGACGAAGACTGAAACTGGTACTGAAATGTTTTTTATAAAATTATTTTAGCATTTTCTACCTTGACTTTTTTTTCTGCAGGAGTGGCTGTGTGGTAAGTAGCTTGTTTACCAACCACATGGTCCCGGGTTCAGTCCCACTGCATGGCACCTTGTGCAAGTGTCTTCTACTTTAACCTCGGGCTGACCGAAGCCTTGTGACTGGATTTGGTAGACGGAAACTGAAAGAAGCCCGTCGTATATATGTATATATATATATATATATATATATATATATATATAATATATATATATATATATATATGTGTGTGTGTATGTTTGTGTGTCTGTGTTTGTCCCCCTAGCATTGCTTGACAACTGATGCTGGTGTGTTTATGTCCCCGTCACTTAGTGCTTTGGCAAAAGAGACTGATAGAATAAGTACTGGGCTTACAAAGAATAAGTCCCTGGGTTGATTTGCTCGACTAAAGGCGGTGCTCCAGCATGGTCGCAGTCAAATGACTGAAACAAGTAAAAAGAGAAAAGAGAATATATACACATACACACACAGATAAATAAATTGATACATATGTTATGTATGTGTGTGTATATATATATATATATATATATATATATATATATATATATATATATGTATATATATATCATCATCATCATCATCATCATCATCGTTTAACGTCCGTTCTCCATGCTAGCATGGGTTGGACGGTTCGACCGGGGATCTGGGAAGCCAGAAGGCTGCACCAGGCTCCAGTCTTATCTGGCAGTGTTTCTACAGCTTGATGCCCTTCCTAACGCCAACCACTCCGTGAGTGTAGTGGGTGCTTTTTGCGTGTCACCTGCACAGGTGCCAGGCGAGGCTGGCAACGGCCACGGTCGGATTGGTGTATTTTATGTGCCACCGGCACGGAAGCCAGACGAGGCGGTGCTGGCATCGGCCACGAGTCGGATGGTGCTTTTTACGTACCACCAGACCAGGGATCCTGGCTGGTTCAATTCGATTTCGATTTCGCTTGCCCCAACATGTCTTCGCAAGCAAGGGGGTTGGCATGGGTGCCTGTTGTACGGTCTGATTGGTGTATTTTACGTGCCACCGGCACGGAAGCCAGTGGAGGCGGCGCTGGCATCGGCCACGAGTCGGATAGTGCTTTTTACGTACCACCAGACCAGGGAACCTGGCTGGTTCAATCCGATTTCGCTTGCCCCAACATGTCTTTGCAAGCAATATATATATATGAAATCAGCTGAAAGCTACAGAGTGACTCAAGGTTCAAGAGTTACATACACTGGCACTTAACAAACTTTGGTAAGTGCCAATGCACAAAACTCTTATCCCTTGAGTCACTCTGTAACTACTGCTGATTAATATATATAAATAGGGAGAATTCACGAAAAAAACAAAAGACGAAGACAGGTGGCGTAGAAAACAAACAGATGTATTAGTATAACGCTCAGGAATTGAAAAAGTCTTTTACGTTTCGAGCCTACGCTCTTCGACAGAAAGGAACCCAGAAAGAAACAAGGAGAGAAACAAGGAGAGAAAAAAAAAATATATATATATATCAAAATGTAGGACAAGATACTGTGATAGCCTGGGCTTCCGAGGCTCACAGCTCTTCAATATCCCCCCAAAGAACCTAAGAGACCTGCATGGGGTGGATGCAGATGTCTTTAAAATGAAACTGGATCTCTCCTTGTCAGGTATTCCAGATGAACCAACTTCATGGCAGGAGGTGCAGATGAGGGCAGCTGCATCAAACTCTCTCATGCACCAAATGGCAATTGCTAAAAAGCATTCGTGAAGTAAAATCATGTAGCAACACCAAATGGCGGTGCCCCAGCATGGCCACAGCTTGTGAGCTGAAACTAGATAAATAAAAAAAAAAAAATACACACACATATTGTAATGTTTCAGCTGATTTTCTTTACTAAGTCACCACCATCAGTATGTGTTCTGTTGTTATTCTTATACTAGCTTATAATAAAAACCTCTTAATTTGACTATATATATATATATATATATATATATATGTAAATATATACGATGATGATGATGATGATGGCGTAGACTGATGACGATGTTGTAAAATTGTTATCAATAAGAAGAGCATCCAGCCATAAAATCTAAGCCCACCAAACTGAAGTAGAAATAGTGAACACATAAATTCAGCAACCTGCAGTGCAGGCAACTGTCAAGATCACTAGTAACAGAATGAATACTGATATAAGGTAGGGAGGATCTTAGTCTTGGCAGAATACCCCTCCAGTGTGGGTGGCCTTATAAAATGCACCCGGTTGATGATAGAAAGTGGTTGATAATATGGAAAACATCCAGCTATCAAAAGTAAACATGCAAAAAAACCTCAAGAAACGTGACGTACATAATCACAGAGATTGGTGGCTTTCTCTGTTGTGTGTGCCAGATGGTGAAAGACTTCTACAGCTGGTGAGACAACGCCTTCATATGTGTCTCTTGCTTATAGTGTAGGTTTATCTGTGATTTTGCTCAATATAAAATGTTCACATTTTGTTTTCGTATATTGGTTTCAAATTTTGGCACAAGGCCAGCAATTTCATGGAAGGGGATTAATTGATTACATCAACCCCAATGTTCAACTGGTACTTATAAGGTTGTCCCAAAAGTTCGTAGAAAGTCTTGGAAAATAATGGTCTTTATTTTGAGGAATAATTTTTGTTGTTTTTGTTAGTACTTGGCGAATAAAAATTCAATTTTCGCAAGTGTTTACGAACTTTTGGGACAACCTAATATTTTACTGACTCTGAAAGGACGAAAGGTAAAGTCAACCTCGGCGGAATTTGAACTCAGAACGTAAGGACAGACAAGATGCCGTTAAGCATTTTGCCAGGTGTGCTAATGATTTTGCTAGTTCACCACCTTAATTTGTTTTCATATGTTGACATCTACACCATGTTCATTCATTATGTCTTTTCAAGAAGATATTAAGCCTCAAATAGTGTCGCTAGGTGAGGCTGGATGACACTTAAGCAGCATCACTGATTGACAGGTAGGCCAAGGTAGCAATCTCATTCATAGCATGCCCTCCACCTGGTTCAAAGGCTTCTACCACTAAACAGCTGGAATTGAAACTAACACAACATTGTTGGAAGGCAGGTTTAGAGAGGGTGCAGCCAAAACTACGCACCCTTCTCCTCCATTGGTCAGCTGAAGCTTAAACAGTGTCACATGACAGTTAGCTGGTGCTGGCTGCAAGAGCCTACCAGTGAGTATTTAAAGGGAAATTTGGCAGGATGGTCATTTGCCTGCAGACATTCCATTGATGCTGCATTGAAGAAACCAAAGAACAAGAGGAAAAAGGAGACAGAAGAAATGCACTCAACACCAGAGCTGAAGACACTTCCGAAGCAAGGAGTGGGGGTGCCATGCCAAAAATGGTAGAGGCGTAGGGGCTGACACTGGACATGGTTCCTCCATATGATGTCTTTAGCCACTGAATCCTATAAAGGAGCTGTTGAGGTAGCGAAAGACGAAACGTGGTTGGAATTCCCCCTTGAAGTGTCTGGTCCTGATCTCAAGGGAAGAATGTGGAACTTCTAACACTTTGTTGTGGCACCCAATTTCCAATGGTAGTTCAACAGACACCTACAGATGCAAGATTTGGACACATCTTGAGTGTCATAACCTTGAAAAGCAGAGTGTTTTGGGTCTTAAAACATACACCCTTGTCAAGGTTCCCCAACTTAGGTTGATCATGCTAAGGACTGTGTCTAAGTGGTATTCTACTAACCACATCAATCACCACTTTTCAGCCAGAATCATCTTGAGTAGTGGTTCTCAACTGGGGTCCATATGGCCCTCGAGGTCCATATAAGATTTTGTTGCTAATATTTATGTCCAATAAACTGGTTATATTCCTACAATACACAAAGTATTTTAACAATTTTTAAAATACAATTCCTAATAATATTTAATTATAAAAATGTAACAGTATTTATTAAACATAACATTGAATGACTAGGTGGGTACATCCAGGTAAAATAACAAACGAAGAGGGTCAATAGGTAAAAAATGGTTGGGAAACTCTGATCTAGACGTTTTCTTAGCAGCTTTTATGTTGTTGTTCTGTTCATTCCTGTAGTGCCCAGAGTTCCACAGGCCTTACTTAGGGTACAGCCTGCAAACCCTCAACTGCCAACCTCTCCACCAGCAAACACACTTCTCCATCCATTCTTGTGGCAGTCCTCTTCCTCTCTGGTACCCTCTCCAAAGTTTGGAGTATCCCCTTCCAACATATTTTTTAAATGAATTACTGCATATCTTTCTATTTTAAATAGAGTTTTTCAATCTGCAGCAGTTCACCAGCAAAGAGACAGTCTTCATGGTGAAGGACCAGTACATTACTACCAGTTCAACACCAAATTCAACAATATATATTTCTTTATTGCCCACAAGGGGTTAAACATAGAGGGGACAAATGAGGACAGACAAAGGGATTAAGTCGATTACATCGACCCCAGTGTGTAACTGGTACTTTATTTATCGACCCCGAAAGGATGAAAGGCAAAGTCAACCTCGGCGGAATTTGAACTCAGAACGTAACGGCAGATGAAATACCTATTTCTTTACTACCCACAAGGGGCAAAACACAGAGAGGACAAACAAACGGATTAAGTCGATTACATCCATTCCAGTGCGTAACTGGTACTTAATTTATCAACCCCGAAAGTATGAAAGGCAAAGTCGACCTCGGCGGAATTTGAACTCGGAACGTAACGGCAGACGAAACACCGCTAAGCATTTTGCCCGGCGTGCTAACATTTCTGCCAGCTCGCCGCCTTCCCAAGTTTAACAATACAAGGTGATCATAGTTGGGAGTAATTCTGACAATTGATAAAAATATCTTTCACAGGATCAACACAACTTCTTGTTCATGGGATTTACTCTGCCAGTCATTTTCATGTTGTTACATGTGTATGAAACGATACCATTATTACTCATTCTAATTCCCAAGTTTTACATAACTCAGATTTTCAGGTTATAACCTCTTCTTGTTTTATGTATCTAGGCTGTGATGTGTTAGAACGTTAATAGCAGAGTGCTCCAGACTTTTCACGTTGCATTGCTCATTGTTTTTCACAACCCACTTGTATACAGCACTGATGTATTTCTGTGGGTTTTTTTTTATTGAAATCAGGAATTTTGGCAAAATTTCCTACTTCTGTTTTGTTGTTTTCTGAGTGGCTGTTCTCATAAATGAAGATATTGTTTGAGATAACTATTTACATATAATAATGGTTCTAAAACAACTCTTCGAAATATTTTTCTGTTCAAAACAGTTTTTACCTGGATACAAACTGAGCATTACTTAGAAAGATATTCCCCCCACCCCCTTTCCTTTAAAATGTGAGTAGCCAAGTGACCCTTCTATCACAAGAAACCTGCTCTGCCTTGGTTCCTTCCCTTTTACTTTAACTGTGTCAATCTCTTAACATAAAGCTACCTCTCTCAAGGTTTGTAGTCTTGTAAGCTGCATGGTGACCTCACAAGTGCTGGTGGCACAAAAAAACAAAAAAACAAAAAAAAAACTACCACCCAACACATGGCGAAGAGCAACCAGCTACAGAAACCACACTAATGTAGGCAGTGGAGGACAATGTACACCTTGGACTTGTCAGATCTTGTCAAACCAATCAAACCCATGCCAGCATGGAACATGGACATTAGATGATGGTGATGTTGATGATAATGATGATGATGATGATGAACATAACTAGTTTCTCTCCGATAATTTCTTCCATAGCCTTGCTGATAAATGAAGGCAGAGAGAGAGAGAGAGTTAAGTTTGTAATTATAAGAATCTGCTTTGTTTCCTCCATTAAGTGTAAGGACACATTATACCCCCCTTTTGAGGTTTACCAAGGACAGTGTCTTGATCAGAGTCTTTTTGTGTGTTTTTTGTGTAGGAAAAAAACCCCATCTAGGCCTGTTGTTGAATTCAGGTTTACTTTATCTGTAATAGACATTAGTGGAGGCACAATGGCCCAGTGGTTAGGGCAGCGGACTCGCAGTCATAGGATCGCGGTTTCGATTCCCAGACCGGGCGTTGTGAGTGTTTATTGAGCGAAAACACCTAAAGCTGCACGAGGCTCCGGCAGGGGATGGTGGTGATCCCTGCTGTACTTGTTCACCACAACTTTCTCTCACTCTTACTTCCTGTTTCTGTTGTACCTGTATTTCAAAGGGCCGACCTTGTCACTCTCTGTGTCACGCTGAATATCCCCGAGAACTACGTTAAGGGTACACGTGTCTGTGGAGTGCTCAGCCACTTACACGTTAATTTCACGAGCAGGCTGTTCCGTTGATTCGGATCAACCGGAACCCTCATCGTCGTAACCGACGGAGTGCTTCCACAATAGACATTACATCTTTTATTATGCAAATGTTGCCATTTCCTTTTTCAAAGCAATAGTCTTGAAGTCATCATCTGACTCATCTATTTGCATATGTTACAGTGGAAGTGTTGAATTTTTCATTATATCACTTAACTTCTGTTGCCAAGTTATTTCCTTCAATTTCTAAATTTCATTTTCTAAAGCACTGAAGGTGTTTCTTTTGTAAATCTGTAAAATATTTTTTCAGTTCATTTTTATGTTTACCACACTTTGGCTTCCTTTGTTGCTCTCATATTTGTGGAAGCATTTTACTTTATTCTCAGTTTCTATCATGGACAATCTAAAATGCCCCTCCTATCCATTTAGGTGCTTTGAGAACTTTGTTCTTCATCTTACAAACATTGTACTATCTTTGGATGTGATATTTTATCAAATTTCAAGTTTCAGCTCTGTAACATATCTGATGCATTTAATACTTCCATTGTTGATATAGCTTCTTGTTTCATGCCAATGTATGCATAACAAGAACATTAGAATGGCTTGGCTTACAGATATCTTTCTTAACTGATTTTCAGCGAGGTTTTAGAAATTCAAGCTTGACAAAACTGCAATGCTTCTTCTGAGGTATTGTGCAACATTGTCAATGCTACTATGTTAAGGGCACAGAAGACTGTATGAGTCACATTAGCATTATAGTTGAATTCTGCATTAAGTGTAAAGCAAACATTTCTAGTTGGGTAAAGGATCATTTGTTTGATGAACGGCATGTTGGTGAGGTCAAGCAGAGATTCTGTTTGTCTTCAGTCATATTGACATTCCTAAGGGTATGCAGCTCTCTAAATATTTAAGTTCGTAAAAACTGAAACCACACAATTTGGACAAATACTTCCATCTTACTGAGGTTTTTCCTAAAATTTTCTGTCGCAATTCGAGGAATTTAATGAAAAACATAATGTACATGTCATTATCTTCAGTTGCTTTATATGCACTAGTAGTTTACCACAACCTGATTTGCATGAAACAACAAAAGGTGTGACATCTTTATGAATGTACACGGTAATATCACCATGACATATGTTGGTATGTATATTTCTGTATATAATATGTTTGTAAACAAATGTGTTATTTTTTTAAATATCATGCTCCTACATTGATTGTATGTGGCAAGGCCTCTCAAGCATGGAATTTTACTCTTGATACCCATGACATTAAATAATGAAATAAATTGTTGTTTTGTAAGAGGAGTTAGCATACAACATGGTCATACATAAACGCACACTTGTGTGAAAGCATACACACATACACACCTTTAGATGTTTACATGTGTATGTACATGTATAATGTATATATACATGTACACATGTGCATATACATATACATATATAATTAAGTGCATGCACACACACAAACACCTACATCTATACACATTGGCCTTATAAACACATGTATAGATATACACATATAAAGACACATATAGGAAATCAATATACATTATGAAAAGGCACTGCGCTTGTAGACTCAATGAAGTGTAAGACAAAATGCTTTTCATTATTTGGTCAAGTTCCTTTCATTGTGAGTTCTAGTCCAGTCAAAGTCATCTTCACTTGTTATCTTTTTGGGGTTGATAAAGTAAGTATCTGTGGAGTGCTGGGGTCAATTTAATTGACTGTATCATCATCATTATCATCATCATCATTATTTGCCTTTCAAGCTGGCATGGGTGGGATGGTTTGACAGGAGCTGACCAGGCAGAAGCCTGCACCAGGTTTCTGTGATTCTTTTGATAAGATTTTTACAGCTGGATACCCTTCTTAACACCAACCACTTAGCAGAGTGGACTTAGTGCTTTTTATGTGGCACAAGCACAGGTGAGATCAGTTTTACAGCTGGATGCCCTTCCAAATGCCAACCACTTTACAGTGTGGACTGGATGCTTCTTAAGTGACCCCTGCACTGATAGGGTCACCAAGTACCTTGCTTGTCTCTAAATTAGTGATTTTCTGCTATTGATAGAATTCATTGTTATTATAAATGTAATGAGTAGTAGAACTGGTAGAGTGTCAGACAAAATATCTTGTGCAGTTTAGTTATGCATCATTAAGTCACCTATCTTTTTTACTTGTTTCAGTTAATAGGAATGCTGCAAAGCTGGAGTACTGCTTTGAAGAGTTTAATCGAACAAATTGATCCCAGTACATATTTTACTTATTCTATCATTCTCTTTTGTTGAACTGCTAGGTTACAGGGGTGCAAATTAACACCTGTTGTCAAGTGATGGTGGACATACACAAACTCACACACATGCCAATATATATATATGTATATATATATATATGTGTGTGTGTGTGATAAATTTCTGAACGAGGTGTAAACAGTAGCTGCACGTCAATGTGAAGTATATTTGCCATCTAAATGTGGCTAATCACTAAGGGGATGGATGGCTTCCCTTTGCAAATACTGATAGGGCACAGAAAGTGTGTCAATAGCCAGCTGGAGAAGATGTTCTCCTGGGGCTACAAGCTACAGTAGCATCCACCCTTAGTGGTTAGCCACATTTAGATGACAAATATACTTCACACACACACACACACATATATATATATATTAAGAAAAAGGAGGCAGTCAGAATTTTGGATAATTTTTTATTTAGTGCTTTCATCCATTCATGAAGATTTTTTTGAATGTTGTCATGAATGGATGAAAGTGCTAAATAAAGAACTATCCAAAATTCGGACTGCCTCCTTTTTCTTAATATATAATGATATCTGGACATCACTTCAAATACTCTATACACACACACACATCAGTGCTGGTGCCAAGTAAAAACTACTCAATCCACTCTGTAAGGTGGTTGGTATTAGGAGGGGCATCCAACCATAAAAACCACACCAAAACAGACAGTGGAAACTGGTGCAGTCTTCTGCCTAGCCAGTTCCTGTCAAACCGTCCAACCCATGCCAGCATGGAAAACTGACATTAAATGATGATAATGATGATGATGATGATACATGGGCTTCCACACTGTTTCCATTTAACAAATTCATTCATAAGCATTGGTCAGTTGAGATTGGGCGGGGGAGGGGGCACTATTGTAGAAAACATCTACCCATGGTGCCACACAGTGGGACTGAACCCAAAAACACATGGTTGCAAAGGGTGCTTCTGAACCACACAGCCATGTTTTGTACCTATATGTCATGTATGTTTATATCACAAGTTCAAATCTCATCAAGTCCAACTCGGCTCTTTATCTTACTGGTATCAATAAAGATAAATACTTGTGAAGTAGTGAAGCTGGTTTCAGTGACTGCACACACCCACAAAATTTATCACCGTGTGCTAAAGTTACAAACTGCTATTATCACTAAATGGGTTGATGGTTTAGCTCTTTAATATGTTAAAGGTAATGCCTACGCATAGTCACAGTCCAATGACTGAACAGAGTAAATGAACGTATTTCTAGATGTTTTCTCACATCACTGATTATTAATATTCATAATTAGGAGAGTTGTGACACTGAACATTGGGCCATTGAATTCATTCGTTTCATATTTTTTCAATGACATCTGTTAATTTCCCCCTTGAGATCTCTCATTTTAACCTCCTGAAGTGTAAACAGTTGTTTTCAATGCTGTATTATAAAAAATATGAAATTACATGTGAGTACTGACAAGTCTTACAAACTAAGAATTAAATCTTGTCCCTATTTTAATGATGATAAGTTTAGTAAGAGAAATTGGAGGTGTTACTGAACAAGCCAGGTGATTGTATCACGTTTCCCTCATTGGCTTCTGCAAACGTGACTTATGTCTCTAGTACCTAAACATTTTCTCAACATGGTCATAATTTTCCCTCTATCTTTTGCATTGGCATTTCAAATCTAATGATCAAACAGCACTCTTTATTTGATATGACAGTTCTGTCTGACAACTCACAACTCATTTCTGATACATTGTTTAACTTCAAGTCAGCCCAGATCAAGCAAACCAATGATTAAAGATGTTCCAGTTACAAACATCCCATCTTGCTTTATATCCAATACATCTCTAAAAATGCTTATATAGTTATTTCCCTTACAAACCCGAGCAACGCCGGGCGATACTGCTAGTAATATATAAATTGCCTTAGAATCATATACTACAATCTTAAAAATAAAGATATCATCATCATCATCATCATCATCATCGTAAAACGGACGCTAAACGATGATGATGATGATGATGATATCTTTATTTTTAAGATTGTAGTATATGATTCTAAGGCAATTTATATATTACTAGCAGTATCGCCCGGCGTTGCTTGGGTTTGTAAGGGAAATAACTATATAAGCATTTTTAAAGATGTAAAGTATAATAGCCATCTCAATATGGCTAACCACAAAGGGGGGGGTGTTACTGTAGCTTTTTACGTTCTGAGATTTAATAATAAATCTTATATATGCCAAAAATGCATTAAAAATGGGAAAAATTGATGGTAAATTGTTTTTAAAATCGTAGACTCATCGTAGACGTGCGCTAATACCCAGAAGGGCTCAATATGAATCACGACTATAAGATACCCGAATTTGGTTAAACTGCACCGCAAAATGTGGGAGTAGTTAGGAATCTAAATCGTAGGAGACAGACAGCACACAACCTCACTTTTATATATAAAGATTTGAAGTAGATTAGACAAGTGCATAGAGGTTGTGTGAAAAGAGGTTAAAAGAGTTAGCAACAACAAATTTTTATAGTTATCCCTCACTCAGTTCATTAGCTAGAAAAAAATTCTAACAGATCATATTTTCTTCCCTGCATCTACTTCACAACAAGGGCTAAAACCAGCAACTGGCTATCAGTATATTTTCATTCCTCAAATACTCCCCACTCTGGCCAAATAACCTCTTCTACAATGTGAATCTCTTTTCTCATACATCATATGATGTCTCTCGTACCTAAACAATTTCTCAATATGGTCACAATTTTTCCCCTATCTTTTGCATTGGCATTTCAAATCTAATGATTAAACTGTGCTCTTTATTTGATATGACAGTTCTGTCTGAAAGCCCACAGCTTGTTCTGATGCATGCATTATATATATATTTCTTTACTACCCACAAGGGGCTAAACATAGAGGGGACAAACAAGGATAGACAAAGGGATTAAGTCGATTACATCGACCCCAGTGCGTAACTGGTACTTAATTTATCGACCCCGAAAGGATGAAAGGCAAAATTTGAAATTTCGGCAGAATTTGAACTCGGAACGTAACGACAGACGAAATACTGCTACGAATTTCGCCCGGCGTGCTAACGTTTCTACCAGCTCGCCGCCTAATGCATGCATTATATAGTTTCACTTATATGTAAAGAGACAATTTCATTATATTTTCACTGTTGCAGTGAAGCATCTCTAATTAGTTCTAATCAAGGAAACCTATAACACAAAAGTAATTGATATAACAGTTGTTTGTTCTATGTTCTACTATAACAAAAACACTTACATTAAAAGTATTTAGTGTATTTAGTGTGAACAATATGAACTAGCACCCAAATATTTGATTTGCAGAATATTAATTGAATTTCAACAATGACACACCTCATTGTTGACTCCAGAATCAGCAGCAGCAACTAAACTTCAGCCAATGTGATAGAGTGGTTACTGCAAAAGTCAAAGCCTACATCCCTGTAAAAAACAAAAGGTATGCTCCTTTTGTCTGAATGAAAATTATTTGTTGATAGTGCTTTCTGATATGGACCTAAACCATCCATGTTCTGTATTGAACATTACATACTACTATTGCTATGAAATCAAGATAAAACAAGAAATTGACTGACCTAGTGTTATATCGCACATTCAGATGGCGTATCTTCGCCAATGATGTACCTCTACTCAACTACTAAACTCTCACTTCCAATGACTCGACTCAACAGAACTTGACATCTAGTCTACCGATGGCTCTGGCTTGCTCTACACAGTGCTTCCCATCTAGCTATCATGTCCACTATCTATACATATTGGACTAGCCTACTTATCGTCTGGGGGTATCCACACAACACCTCCCCCTTTTGAGAGTTTTTTTTTTCCCCAAACCCGAATTTATCAATTTCTCTTCCTTGCATATCTTTTTCTCTTAGCGTGAATTTCCATAATTTCTATAGGTGTTCTCTTCCTGTTTGACCTACATGTCAGTTCTGCTTCTGCTTGTGGTTCTGAGACCTCAAACAAATCATACCATATATCCATTGGTTCCTCTCGCCTCTCTTGATTTTTGGTACATCTTTTTTTTAATTGGTTTACATGCCTTCTGTGTTCATATTTTGGTCCTTTTACCATATACATCACGTTACCCAGATGTCCAGTTATACTTCCTTGTTCCCAGTCCTGTTTTCCATTTCTATATATTTTAAAATACACTTCATCATCTGTGTTAAAGAATTTCGCTCTTCTTCCCAAATTTTCTATTTTCTGTTTCCTACTCGGCAACAATTTATCAAAAATAGAACAAATTTTCCTGGAAAACATCAAATCTGCAGGTGACCTACCCGACTCTGCATTTGGATTTGGTGTTATTCTATACACCTGCAAAAACTTTGTCATATTTGTATCTTCAAGGATTTCCCGTCTGGTCCTTCTTAAAGCTCTCTTGAATGCGTCGACAAATCTTTCCGCTAACCCATTTGACCTTGGATGGTATAGCGGAGTTAACACATGCTTCATTTGAACCGACTTACAGAATCTTTTGAACACCTTCACCATAAATTGTGTACCATTATCTGACACGATCGCATCTGGCACCCCAAAACGAGTGAATAATTCTTCCAAGAAGTCAATAGTCACACTTGTGGTTGGCCTTGAACATTTACACACTTCAGGCCATTTGGAATAGCTATCCACCACGATGGTATAATGAGAGCCATTTATTGGTCCTGCGAAATCCACATGACAACAGCTTTCAGTAACTCTTCCATTTCAGTACTATTCGAAACCTTGTTGCCACTGTTATGTCGCACGTTCGGCTGGTGTACCTTCGCCAATGACGTACCTCTACTTAACTACCAAACTTTCACTCCGACGACTTGACTCAACAGAACTCAACGTCTAGTCCACTGACGGCTCTATGCGACGCTTCCCGTCTAGCTATCATGTCCACTGTTTATACATATTGGACTAGCCTACATATCGTCTGGGGGCATCCACACAATACCTAGACAACAGACTTCTCTAGGTGCAGGATATAATGAAAGAAAGTATCAAATCACTCTTTCACTTTTAAATAGATTAGTTGCAGTCAATCATATAAAGAAATCACTTCACATTTGAGCATTTTTACCACCAGCTCACAACAACCTTTTGCTCAGAGCCATGTAGACCAGACATAGAGATCAATCATTTCAGCAACTACCATCTATGCAGCTCACCCACTGACCACAATACCGTAGCTAGATTTGTGTTACATAGTTCATACGTCTTTCATTTTCTTGTACGGATGAAACAACTTTGACAAGTTACATGAACAATGATGATATGAATGGATGCACAATATACAGTTACAGGCCATTGTAGCTGACACTACTGTTGCAAGTCTTCAGTTTACAGATACAAGCCATTGCAAACTAACTCTTTTACTCTTTACTCTTTTACTTGTTTCAGTCATTTGACTGCGGCCATGCTGGAGCACCGCCTTTAATCGAGCAGCTCGACCCCGGGACTTATTCTTTTTGTAAGCTCTGTACTTATTCTATCGGTCTCTTTTGCCGAACCGCTAAGTAATGGGGACATAAACACACCAGCATCAGTTGACAAGCAATGCTAGGGGGACAAACACAGACACACAAACACAGACACACACACATATATATATATATATATATATATACATATATACGATGGGCTTCTTTCAGTTTCCGTCTACCAAATCAACTCACAAGGCATTGGTCGGCCCGGGGCTATAGCAGAAGACACTTGCCCAAGATGCCACACAGTGGGACTGAACCCGGAACCATGTGGTTGGTTAGCAAGCTACTTACCACACAGCCACTCCTGCGCCTATAACGATTACAAATCATTACAAAGTACATAATCTTACAAATCTTAAGCCATTGCAGCTCATAGTTACACATTTTTTCTTTTGCCCATTGCAACAATTGAATCACTTTGAATGTAATTTTTCATTCAGCTGTCTCAAGATGAGACATGTACTCAGCTGAACAAACACTCAAAACAGAAAATTATTACTCTCCTTTTTTGTGCCAATCTAAGAGGAACTGTTATATACTCCATATAACATGTTTTCTATATCTGAATTACTCTTATATAGAATTTTGAACTCATGTTTTATATCAATCCTAATGATCATTATTCCACCACTTATATTGGATAGGTTTATACACTTTAGGTAGAAAAAAAATCCGATACATATCTTTTATCTTATTTTTTTTCCTTTTATTTGTTTCAATCAATGAAGAGCTTTGTCGAACAAACTTATCTCAGGACTTATTCTATCAGTCTCTTGCTGAACTGCTAAGTTATTGGGACATAAACAAACCAGCATCAGTTGTTAAGCAGTGGAGAGGAAAAACAAACACACACACACATGCACACACACATACACACACACACACACATACACACACACACACATACAATAGGCTTCTTTCAATTTCTGTCTACCAAATACACTCACAAGGTTTTAGTCATCCAGAGGCTATAGAAAAAGACAGTTACCCAAGGTGCCATGCAGTGGGACTGAAACCATGTAGTTGAGAAACAAACTTCCTACCACCCTGCCATGCAATACAATTACTGCAAGGACTGTCCTCTCTGCGCAACCACCTAACCTTATTTCACACATGATCATTACCATCCTTTGTTTATTGAGGGTATGAGGGTATACCATCCCACAATATAAAAACATGTGTTCCTTATTTAAAGAATCTACAGATACACAGTTAAACAGTTCTAGCGAGGAATTAAAGATTGCAAAGTTAATTCAATACTCACGCGGTGCCGCCTCTCCCTCACATCTGAGTTTCATTCTACAATAAGGCTATAATAAGGAAACCGTTAAGGAAGATTTTGCTGTTCTATCAGCAGATCAAGTGACCCTATAAGAAACTATTGCAAGTTTGTAATAATCCCCAACTCCCTGTAGAGACTGACAATCCTTTATCTTCCAGCTGTTATCATAGACTCGAGTTACATCATAAGATTCCAACGCAGAACCTTAAATACAGTTGTTTACTTTCATAACATGACTTATGTGATATTTAATAGTTGCAGCAGCAGTAAGAACTGAGGAGTGGCAAAGACAATAAAAGCGCAGGACTCAATGACTTGAAATAATTCAGTTAAGTTCATTTACATTCCAAGTTCAAATCCCACAAGGTGTGACTTAGCCTTTTACCTCTCGGGGATTGATAACGCAAGTAGCAATCATATTTCCAAAGTTAGAGATCTAAAGCTATTTCTGCTTTATTAATACTGATGGTATTAACCAATAGCTATGTCCTCTTAATCATGTTTGCATTTCGTCATTAGCCTCATTAATTTCTAAATGGATCGTGGTTGTGTAAATTTTATAAGCTAAGCACTTTAAATATTTTGATACCCAAAACGAGACAACAACTAAACTCAGTTTGGCTTCTGCTGCCATGATGACGCTGAACACCCTAATGGAAAAGCAACTTAACTAGTCTTCTAATCTAATGTATATACTATATACACTATATATATGCACTCTTGGAGTGGTTGGTGTTAGGAAGGGCATCCAGCTGTAGAAACTCTGCCAGATCAGATTGGAGTCTGGTGCAGCCATCTGGATCACCAGACCCCAG